>NW_026516666.1:600000-1013356 GCF_025766255.1 Zychaea mexicana | reverse complement strand
TCGTTTATTCATCAAGAAAAATTACGTCAGAGAAGTTTTCAATCACAGAGTAAAACTTTTTCATGTTCCCACAGCGACGCGTCGCAACTGTACCTTTGTTGTTTTGTCAATTGCTCACCTACAACAATGGCCTCTGCATCTGATAGCCTTGGATACCTTGTCCGTGTCTTTCCCACCTACCCTACCGAAGTAGTTACAGAGATTTTTGACAACCAGCAACAACTTGACGAGTGGGTTAAAGAAAACCCCAAGCAGCCTGCCAACTTCATCACCAACAACAAGTACATCTCCGTACCCAAGGCTTCAGATGCACGCCGAAACAATACCGGCCGTCCTCGGAAAGTTGAACGTAGCATCACTTTTTTCTGTGATCACTCAAGAGAAACATCGGTACCAGCTGTCCCTGCTCTGCCCATAGACTCAACTGAACCTGCTCCCATCAAAAAACGTCGACTTGCAAAACCATCTATTAAAGTAAATTGTCGTGCTCGATACCGTATTCAATACTTATTCTCAGGCAAAATCAAACTTGTATATCACTGGCAACATCAACACCATGACCCTACCGAGATAACCAATGCTACTCGCTCACAACTCCCCGCTGAAACACGTAAATGGATCGAAGAACTTGTCAATAACAAGTTGGAGTGGGATCAAATTCAGGAACATCTGCGTTTGACTGATAAACAACTTAAGATGTAAGTATCATCTATACATGTAAAGCAAAACTATGATGATAACTTGTAGAGATGCTAACCTGTGGTATCAGCTCGAGGAAGGCGAAGGACCGTTCCCGGAAGCCTTACGTGTGAAGCAGCATCATGTCATGAATATCATCGCCAACCAACAGTCAAGATTAGCAAGAAAAGATTTAATCGATAAAGAAAGTGTAGTCAAGTGGCTTCTCTTTTTAAAAGATCAAGGTTATCAAACGTTGGAATATATCACGGATTCTACTTTTGTTGTTGCATGGATATCATCACGACAAGCTTTGGTAAGAAAAGATATATACTTAAATATAATGCAATGTTCGTATATTAAGATGCATATGTGCTTTATAGCTGCTCAAGAAATCAAATGAGATCTGTATTGATGCCACACACAAGACTTGCAAATCTATCATCAGTGGTCGGGCTGATGCGTATCTGTTTTCTATCGTTGCCAAGCATACAGTTACTGGACAAGGTTACCCTCTTGCGTTTATGATCACAGATAAAGAAGATAGTGAAAATTTGCAAGTATGGTTTCGATGGCTCCGAGACAGAATTGAATACACACCAACAAGGATCATGATCGATTGCAGTCCAGTTGAAATTAACAGCATCAGAGCAGTTTATGGTCATCAAGTTCAAGTTCTTCTGTGTCATTGGCACATCAAAAGAGCATGGGAAAAGCACATCACGTCCAAGGTACCATTTAGTTAGCCACATTATCGTATATTCAATATAACCTTCTTTTTTCTATATGTTGGGTTCTAGATCAAAACTACTCTGTCAACAGCGGATACGAAGAAAAGAAGAGATGAAGCTCGTTCTGCCCTTGGTTCTTTGATGAATTGCAAAACCGTCGTTGAATTTGTGCAGGCTTGGTTAACAATTGGCGGGATACATATGAGCATTTTATGGCTGTGTGTTGGACTATTGGGCATCCTAAGCATCATCTTTGGAGCAAGGCTTGGAGAGAGGTACGTTTTAGGCTCGTTTTAGCTTTATTTTGCGCTTCAACATAATGCACGGTTGTATATTCTTTAGAATGCGTCCTTCCATACAAATAATCTGATCGAAAGCTGGCATTCCAAACTTAAACGCAAATATCTTCCATACAGTCGCAATCATCGTGCTGATCGTGTAATCTATATGTTGACGCAGTTTTTGAAAATGATTACCGTGCTCAAGTCCTACGTATTTTGGCTGGTGTCGAAGAAACAACAGCGACTAGAGAAGCTTAACAAACGAAAGAGAAGCCTGCAAAAAATCACCAGATGAAGCTGACCGGATGATAACTATCCATGATGATCATGTATGTACCACTTCTGTATGTGTGCGTTTACTTTTACAATTGCTGATCGTACTGTGGCAATAGGTTACCTATCAATCTTTTGCTAGTTCTGCATTGTATACTTTAAAGCTTGAAGAAACTGATAGCAATGGCGTTATTGGTTCTTGTAGTTGTGAAGATTTTAAAAGCGTAACCAACCATGCAAGCATATATATCTTAGCGCATATAACACCACCATTCTAGTAATCATAAACCAAAGTTTCCCTCGCCAATCAACAACAGCATCATCGTCATTACCAGCATCATCTTTAGTCAACAACATTAACAGCATCTATGCAACTAGCACCATCCTCACAGCACCAGCAGCGGCAACATAGAAACGATCTGCTCGCTGAATATGAACGCTCGACAAATCAACTTGATAATCTATTTGCAAGAAACAAATCAAACATATCTACAACACAACTAGAGAATTGATTGTTCTACAGAAAAGGCTATACACAGTCGTAGAAAAAATCATCAATCCAAATGCATGTCCCTCTCGTCAACAATGAAGAATAAAATAAATATTTAGCAGAGATACTTATTACATATATTTTGTTTTCTAATACTCTTGGTTGGACTTGGTATATATTTGTTCGGATAAAGCTGTTGGACTTGCAATATGGGACATGGGATTTGTGAACTGATCAATGATAGCGCCGCTATCTAAATTATCAACAAAGGCAAAGCCATAAGTGTGCATGGATCATGTGTCATCATTAGCAATAGTAATACACATCAACCAAGAAGCACTAAACAGGGAAAGAAGCGTATTGAGAAACAAGAATTAGACAGGTAGTATATCAGAGTCTTCAAAAAAGATAAACAGATATATTAAGTTTTTGTGTCTATGCTGATACAATAGCTTTAACCTCTTGATCCTTCGTCGTCAATTTAAACATTATCAACCATGCCGTTATGGGAAGCCCAAGATATCGCGATTTTGATACAACAAAAGCAGCAATATCCGCATGCGTCTTGGGAATATATTGCGCGAATAATTGGCAACCGCCACACACCTTCAGCCTGCAAGGCACGATATCGTCAATACAAGGTGAGTATGATATTTGAAAAACAGAAAGAGCTATTGCGGTATCGTGTATTATAAATTTATCATAATATGTTGCATATTTCTAGCCACCGTTACCTTCTCATTGGACTCCAACTCAGCGATATTACCTTGCAAAGCTGCGCGCATCCAAACCCCCTTTATCATGGAACGAAATAACTTCGCGGGTGGATCATCCGCCAGAAGAATGTGAGGAGGTTTATCGTCACCAGATAAACCATAGAGAAATCGTTTATGCCAGAGGAGTTGTGGAAGGGGAAATTAAAAGAGCAGAGCAAATACAGCTTAAAATGGATGTAAGTAATCATCGTCCAATCTTACACTGACTATATAATAGAAGGTGATTAATAAATAAAAAGCTGGATAACTTAATATCTTTTTTTAGTTGCATCCTATTCGATGGGGTCCCATCGTAGGTGATCGGCGCAACAAGCATTGGACCCAAGAGGCGCTGGTTTAATCCTAGCACGACTATCTTTCTTTCACATGCTCAAAAGGTGATATACACATGGGTTAATCATTTGCATAAAAGATATATCTTCTTGTTAATAGTCACCTGTGAGTATTAGCATCAATTATTTACAAGAATTTTCTTTATAAAAGGTGCCTTTTCAAAGTCATAGTGCACTTGTGGTAAACCACACTACTTTGAGATTGATCCGGACAACTCATCCCACTCCGCCGTCTTTGTAACCATTAGAAAGCAGTAGAGAGAACACCACACACACGAATGATCATATAATTAGCGCCATATCAATGATCTCTCAAACATGGATCACAATCGAGAATAACTCAGAACCAACCATTGTATACACATTGTCCTATTCTCGAGTTAGTCAGCACTTCCTTTGAATCTAGCTTATATGAGTTGAGCGAAGTGTACCTGTCAAAGAGCTTTTTTTTTTGAATGAGCCAGGTGGAGGCTGAAATTTTATTGGTTGGTCACACGTTCAATGTCAAAGAGCAGATACCAATTCCAGCACAGACAAAGGTGAAATTCGCCAAACAAGGAGCACACTGATCAAGACAAAGATGACTCTTTACAATCGGAAGGCAGCGTTCATTGTCATGACCGCCAAACTCAACCTTACCATCCTTCTTCATCTTTGAAACATCCGAAACCTAGCATGTCCGCGATCCATTCATTAGTTCATCCAAACGGAAGTCTTGACAGCATATCCAAGAGTATATAAAGGGTTGTTAATTCATTCAAAAAAAATCATCTCATATTTGACTCTCACAGTATTTCATATTGTCTTTTATTCAATCTCTTTTCTCTTATTATCTATTCACAACCCACGTTCACACAGCACTCCTTCTCTCAAACAAGGTTTTCTTTTCTCCTTCTTACAACTTTCTCTCCAATAACTCTCTTTCTATCTTATCACTATTGTTTTATATTCATAAAGCCTTGCACCTTTATACTCAATACTAAAAATGGTGTCTATCAGTGTCGTGGACGACAGCGACACTGATATGACTATGTCACCAATCGACTCGTTTGATACCGACAATATGCTCGTCGATAATGACCCAACCACTGATGCTTTTTCGGAAGCGAGCGATGGTGCGGCTATGATGGATGTAGACGACGAAAATATTGGTTTTGACAACGTTAATGACTACTATGACGACCTGGACAACGACACTAGCTCGGACATTACATCATTTGCCGAGAATGAGTACTCCTATGATGAAATAGCGTACATGGAGCAAGAAGGAGCAGCAGGTACTGTTAATATTGTCTTTCCACTTGTCTTCTGTATATGATTTTTATGAGCATGTATATAGTAGACTCACTATGGTTGTACCTTTATATTATTTCCTACATAGAACCGGAGCCAGACTTCATTCGCGACACGTTTTACGGCCGTGCATATACATGGCGATTAGCCAGTCGCAAATGCAAGTTGAGGGTAGCATTAAATGAAATCGTGAGCTGTACAGGGTTCGTACACCATTTATAAAGCCGACACCAAGATTATCTATGATTATCTGGACAGAAAAGCTAAAACAATCTTATATTACCGCTTTAAAGGCTTACCTTCGTTCGTTAGCTGAGTGGTACCAAGTACTTCGCAGAGACGCCTTGAACTTGATTAATCTGCATGCTCTGCTTGCATACGAAAGCAACGGTGAGATACCCATGCCAGAATTAGACAATCAAACGTATTGGGCTACGGCATTTCGGATGGTGATCACCAATCCAACGCAAGAGGCACCTATACCGGCTCGCGTGAGAATAATTTCTGTTGCTTGGGATGAATTGTGCATAATATGTACTGTATGTCGCGGAGCATGCAACACTGACAAGCTTTTTACATTATTGACTTCAATAGACTCCAAACCGCTACGCCGTTCTACGCGATATCTTCAATAATCATTATCAGCCACAACGCCGGAATGCGGAAACAGGAGAAGGTATTAGATATACCGATATGACGCTTTGAAACTGGGTAAATGTAAAACAATGATAGATGTTTGATACTGACTTTCTTAACAGCGTTATACGATCTTCCTGTTCTTCGTCAAGACTTATCAATGTCCTTGTTGGCTCGATTAGCAGAGCTGTTTGCAGTAAAGGCTAAAACCAGTAAGTGTAGTGTACACGCAATTACTTACATGCTCTATATATATCTGTTAAACCATAGAAATACTTATTAACTGAGGATATAATATTTGTAGATGCCATGAACCACCTATGCGCCAACATTCCTGTTTTTCTCAAGCGTTTATGGGTCGCATATCTGAGTCATCTGCGCCATGAACATAACCTTACCTTTCGAATCAGCATCTCTAACATGGGTAAACAAAAGAATGATTTTCTTTTCTACTTAAATTGGTAATACTGGAGTGTTGAAAAATATCTCACCGCTATTTTTTATGGTGATCTGCTTATAGCAAAAGAAATCTGTAATTTGATCACAACGCACAGAACTCATTTGACTCAGCGTTTAATTGAACGAATTCCAGCAGCAATCTTTACTGAGGTGCTTCAATATTTCAAGTAAGAAATTACACATAATTTCTTTTTAATTTGTTATGATGATTATATAGATACAACACATAGATAAACACACAGTTATAACTAAGACGGTGTACCTAATTTCAACTTTTTTAGCCAACACACTGCACGATTCGAACAAGCATATGCCGGCGTGAATATCGCACGCATAGTACAGCGACCGTCCATATCTGGCCCTGCAATGCTAGTGAATTCGCTATCCTTTTATATCTGGCTGTCACTTGAAGCCCAGCCTTTCCAATTCTGTCCCAAGTGGACTCCACTACCACTTGCCAGTCACCGCATTGGATTCATGCCGGTCGACCTTGAAACTATGTATTACATCGTACGCGAAGTGGACGAGCGAGATCCTGCACAAGTGCCGGATAATATTGTGGTAATGATATGCGTTTTTACTCTCTTTGTGTTTCCAGTTATTAAAAGATGTTATTTGTTTATTTACTGGCTTGTTTCCATCGATGCATAAATCTAGAGACCAAATAACGTTCCTGGTCGTGGACGTTGCTTGTCATATCGTGTTTTCAGACAGCAAGATCCTGAGCTGCTTGAAGGCTTCTGGGAGTCGCTATTTAATATCGGTCACGTAGAGCCGCGACGTTGCCGATACGCAGTCGAAGGTAGATTCCGTATACATTTTGAATAGTCACAAAGTGGTATCTTTTGATAGTTATATCTAAACTCATCTATCTCATATACATTTATAAATATGATGTGCCCAGGTCAAGGTGTTGTGCCCCCAGAAGACCGCGAGCTCAAACTCTTCAATAACACATTCGAAACGGATGGTGTCGCCATTGTGTTCCATTTTCGCAGGCCTGTGACAACGCGGCGTGGAGGTTGGTAGTACCCTCATAGCATGCAATATTAAAATTATGTATTTGGTCATGACGAGATCTCATAAATCTATTGTTAGAGTATATGCCTTCTAGCTCCAAACAAGTTCAACGCTTTCCTCGTGAAATTGACGTCACACAGTGGAGAAGAGGAATGTATCATCTTTCCAAAGAGCCAGATGGTCTTGATGCAGAGCGGCTTCATAATTTTCGAACAGTGTTCATAGACCCAGGTATATATCTAATCATTCTCAAAATATGTAACGTTATCTAAGTAGATATTTTGTATATTACTTTAGGCATCCGGTCTCTGGTCACTGCTGTAGACACTCTTGAGCCGCTCGAAACACCTGAAGCGAGAGCAGAGCACGTATATCAGCTAAATAACAGAACATACCAGTGAGTACTGCGTGCAGTATATTTACTTTTAGCAAGTATGAGCGTGTGTCCGCGCTTTTTACATCTGATGCCAACATGTTTGATTTTGTACATAACCCTTTTTCAGGTTCCAGTCCATGTTCAAGTGGGCGCTCCAAAAGGAAAACAAAAATCGAGCACGCTATGCTCATGTCGAGCGACAGGCTCATCCGCATCAAGATATCCCGGAGATACAGGAGGTGTATGATATGTTGAGAGGACATCCGGCTTCAGCGCCTACCTCGGAAGGTTTCCGAAATTACATCAGAATGTTGAGTGGCGTGCACAGACAGTAAGTTACTCAGCTATGTCGATATATACTGGAACACCGTGATCATCATTTTGGCATGAGTATTCACTCTAGTTTTTTTTTTTTTTTTTGAAAAAAAAATAGCATCCATGAACAATTTAACAAACATTTCTTTCACCGGGAAACGCTACTCACTCTTTTTTCTGCGCGCAAAAGCGCATTGGAGAATCTTGCCAACAGATTGATAGGGTTGGATCACCGTGAAGATGTAAGTATCTTTCTGTGTATGAGTACTTCTTTGATAAGTCGCAAAAGCTAATATGGTTGCTTCAAGGTACCTCTCCCTTTCTTCAATAAGGCCTCCAAACGCGAACGCAAAGCTCACCGCCGCCGGTTTCGCCGACCGCGCCGCGCACATGCAGGATTCAGAGTGGAAGACAATTGTATTGTAGCATATGGTGATGGAAGGTTTAAGCCCTCCTTCAAAGGATTTGAACCTATTCCTGTTGAGGTAAATAAGAAAATTTATCTGGCAGACGTGGTGGAACGTTAATTAGTGACGAATGAAGCGAGTGTCCTTGCTATGAATTGACGCCTATATTATAAATAACTTTGTAGACGTTCCGGGCGGTTCTAGCAAGACGTGTAATGGTCATGCTCATCGATGAGTATCGAACCAGTGTTGTGTGCAGTGCTTGCGATGCGAACACGCGTCAATTTCGAGACCGTCCAGGAAGTGTTCAAGTGTGTCGCGAGCACACAAAGCGGAGAATTCGTCGGATCCGCGAACGTGCTGAAGACGATGGACACAGGAACAATGCCCGACGGCAGCTCTGGTGTGTGGATGACGACGGCCATAACCTTTGGCCAACATCGACTTGCAACGACCGTCAAAACGCTGGTACGTAATATAGGCTTTGTTACTTTCTATCGTGTATACAAGAAGTTTGTAAAACAGTGTGAGAGCTTCAATAGCTAATATTAATGGTTGTAATAATATACCAAAACTTATTTCCAGCTGGTTCCCAATTATCCGTGTATCCATTGAAGTTCTGCGATCATTGTCCTGTACCTACTGTAAGTAGCTAGTATTTGATTGTTTTATTACATCAGTGCCTTGATAATACATCATGCGACTTGCGCATAAGCTCACATTATCTATACATATAGTTGTGGGACCGTGATAATAATGCTGCCCGAAACATTGGTCGTATCTTCATGCAATACGTCCAAACTGGTAATTTGAGATCGCGACCACCGTCGATGCGTCGTCCCGCTGGAGAAAATGTATTAGACGATGCCCACGACGACGAGTTTGAAGAGGAGGAGGAAAACGAAGAAGAAGGAGAAGAAGAGCAGGCCTTGGCGCCTGTCATGGAGTGAGTGGAGGGCCACTCCAACGAGATACAAACTGGGGGGAGGTAAGTATCTTATTCCATACTCGTTTCTTTACTTTTGTAACAGCTGTCTAACTTTTGTTTCTTTTCATGCATACGCTTTAATACATTTCTTTCCTTCTTTCTGTTGCATTTATTCTCCGCTTCTTATTTCTAATTTTTCTTGATGAATAAAAGACCCCCAAAGCTTTCCATCGTTACTTGAGTCATTTTAACCCCCGCACATACCCAAACTGATCATTGATCCTCGAGATGTTAGCATACAACGGATAGTAAATAGAAATAGTATGACTATACGAACTCTTTTGCTTGTCTATACTACACTTGTCAGCAACTAGATAGATTTTATTTTAAGTCCACAAATGGTGCGTTTCACCTATCATATAACCGTCAATATTTTTACCTCAGCTTTAATCTCTTTAACTTCCCCGAAAAGCAGCTAAGCTTAAAAAAAAATTGTTTGTTATATATCTTTATATATATACTCGTCTATATGTTTACTACACCTTTTCTTTCTATCTTGCATTTATAAGATGCCACCACCAAGACGTAAGCAAAAGGCTACCCGGAAAAGGACGCACGGTGCAGATGGAAGAATCTCTGCCCAAAGGGAATCAACGCATGCACCAAATGCCCGCATCAATACCACGACAGGCGCTGTCGACGAAGGTTCCCACTCATGAAGCTTCCAGGATTGTTAAGAAACAATCCAAGAGATATAAATCCCCACCGGCGCGTGGGTTTACAGGGTTAGCTGTTCAGTTTTAGGGTATACGCTGTTTTTCTATGGTTATGATATATCTATACATTTCAGCAGTGTTTTTGAGGGTTACAAATTACCATATATGGTTTAGTGCCTGAAAAAATAAAGGTGAAACAGAATAAAAGTTTTGACGGTTACAGGTGAGACGCTTCTAGTAAGTCCGGATGTTTGTATCCTCCCAAACCGCTATCATCGACCACAAGAAGAGCCGAGAGACACTGTCGTATCTTGGTATGCTTAACTGAAGAATTTTGGCGTGCTTGGAAAGCTCTTTAACACCCTAGCGCTAAAGCTAGCACACTGTTGGATACAGATCGTCTGGAGGCCATCCACTTTGGTAAAATACGAGAGCGTGTCATCAGCCAAGGCTTCAGATAAGTTTTGCAGCCTAATCTGGTCAAGTCGATGTTGTTGTTTCTGCTCCCTCAACGTTGAAGACGCAACTTGTATCAAGTGCTTTATCTAAGCATTGTCAGACAACCAATGATATCAAGGCATTGGATTGACGTAGACCTGACTAACGAGAGAAACGCATCAGCAGAATAAAGTCAAATCGCTCGATGGTCAAATTTTAAAGTACATGGAAAGATGATATATATATATATATATATATTATAGAGGCTAATGATGGGTGGTGCTTAGATACTTCGTTACTGAAGCAAACCTTGTCGAGTGTCAATGTGTCGAGACTACGTAGTCTATCGTGGAATGTCAGTACACTCATCATTGACTGCAGCGGCGTATGCATTTTGCGGTACAGGTGTTGCGTAGCGCAACATCTTTTAGCTGCGGACTATGTGTGATGATCTTTGCCTACTAAAACTGGTGCGGGTGTGGCAAACAAGGACGCATGCTTTTTCTGTGCATACGTCAGATGAAGCTTAGCTAATCTGTTTTAAGTTTTTTATAATAAGCTGATGAGGAATGCGGTTCGGGCAGGGTTGCCCTTCTGCGCGTATGTGATGTTAAGCTCCTGTAGTGAATGAGCTTAAGATTCGATGCAGGGCGCTTTATCACCGAAATGCTCGTCGAATAGAATGGTCATATATTGTATACCGTTGCTGCTACCGCTGCTATCGATAGTCTTATGTTGTTGATAAATAGCTGAGTTGTCTGACGCAAAAGACAATGAACCCGTCGAAATGGATTCGTTGAGGCTGAGGATTTTTATCTTGGGGCACACTTCGGTTATCGGTCTGTTACTGCTTTCAAATGGCTTGTCACTTGTCGTTTGAACAGTCAGCTTCTGAAGATTTGGACAAAGTGAAAGGTGCGAATAGAGTGCAGAAGAGGTGGCGTTGCCATGGGTAAGCTTTAGATTTGACACGTCTTGCGATAGCTGATACTTTTGCTACTGTCATTAAGATGAAGTCATCCTTGGACATGTACGAGAGCTTTTTGATGCCTGGACACACAGTAAGCACAGTAAGTAAAAGTGATACTGCCTTGGTAGTTGTCGTCGTAGTGTCGTCGTAGTAAACGGTGATCCGAAATCGATTATAAGCGTTTTCAGCGTGTGTCGCATTTGCCAGAGAGCAATTGACAGTTAATCAATCGCCATTGGATCAAGTTAGTTACAGCTATGTTTTGCCTCATACTCATATTTCCGCATTTTCTAACTCTTTCCTTCTTCTTCCATCAAACCGTTAAGCCAAAGAAAACAGTGCAGGCGTGCCTTTTTAAGGTGAGTTCCTTGATGTATTCGGGATACTTACAAGCATTCAAGGCGTTATGCATTGATTTGTAATTTTCAAACGATGGATATAAATTTGACCCTAGGAGTTCTTTCATACACAGCTTGCTCCATCAATGGCACCCGTTTGTTTGACTACTACTGACTTTCACAACATAATACGACACTGTGACACTCAATCGCATCATTTCTTGGACACTTTTAAACAGATCCGTTTGCATCCCGGGTCCAAAAAGTCTAGGGCTTTGTCCACTGGTTGGCGTAGCAGGTCACCGATAATGTTCACGAACGTCTCGGTTTGACGGATAGCCTTTATTTTATCTCGGACAATTGACTATATTCAAAATGATCCTTTTGTGCAGACAAGAGACCTTGATTGTATACTTTCACAGCCAAGTCGGGTTTTCTGTTGACCATGTGTGCGAATGAGGTCATGGAGTCCCTGGGTTTGACAACTCGATAGCTTCGCAATGGCAGTGTTTGACTCAGCCTGTGTATGGTCCTTTGCCTACATTGACAGCGTTTATAAATGCAGGTATTGTCACTTGGAAAGGTACCTAATTATCATGATAATTTTGCACGCATCAACCTGTATATATTACTGATGAAATATATGTTATTGCTTTATTCCAGCAGAAAACATAGAACCACTATTGCTATCACTCAAGATATTGGTATCCGTCGTCTTCTGTTCGCATCAAATAATCTCTAGAAACAGCGACCAACAGTAGCGTGAGTTACAAAGCGCCCGCTGCCGTTGTTTTTTCACAACAAAAAAAACCTCATCCTTACTTTTCGATTAGCGATTCGATTCGCTTCTTTACATCCTGAGCCTATTTATATTCGCATTGTCAGTATACGTAGAAGATTTTTATTTTCAAGTGCTAGAAGCCCTTTCAATT
This sequence comes from Zychaea mexicana, assembly GCF_025766255.1. NCBI lineage: Eukaryota > Fungi > Mucoromycota > Mucoromycetes > Mucorales > Lichtheimiaceae > Zychaea > Zychaea mexicana. The sequence goes on along the minus strand of NW_026516666.1, from coordinate 1,000,967 downwards.
TCTCCCCTTGAATCCTTACCGTTGCTGGAAATTGGATTTGTCGCACTACTTCTCCCAATAACGCCCCGTGACTAAGTTGTCGTTTTGCTTTCATAATTCTTACAATGGCAGCATCCGTCTAAATGAACAAAGAAAGCAACGTGATCAGATAGCCTGTCCGATCCAATCGATGGATATAAACTACCTGTTGATCTCGCGATATTAGCACTGTTCGTGGCATGGTTGTGTTGCTTTCAATGACTTCCTTGAGCTTATCAGTGTTCATCCGTACACGCTGTAATGAGCTTGCATATCCTTCATTATATGTGAACGTATCCGTATCATCCACATTTTCTCCGTCTGGGAACTTGACTATCAGCTTATGTTCCCCACAAGCCAGAGATTTTAATGTTCGTCGCAGTTCCAGCTCATCTAATTAAAACAATTTGTCAGTATATATCTGCACTTTAGGTGGGGCAATATCTCAAGAGGGGAAAAGATAAGTTTCTTCATACCAAGATTTGTAGCTTGCAAAATTTCAGAGAAGGACAAAGACGTTTTAGAATCATCATTAAAAATGAGTAACACGACTGTTTGGAGTAACGTCAGTGTCAGCTCTTGCACACCCTGTTAAAATTTGCTTGTTTAGAACTTGGTAGTCATACTCTCTCAGCCATGTTGACTATTCCCATACCAGCGGATAATTGGCGGTGACGTCGCATACACCGAGTGAGTTCTGCCATGTAAGGCGTCGTCCTGAATACTTTGCATTATAGAACTCTTGGTATTTTGTTTGAATTTTATCAAACTAGATAAGTGAAAAAAGTTTAATAGAATGCGTAAAACAGCAAACACATTAGAATACAAAAAAGATTCCATTTATTTTCTTACCTCTTCAGGCAAATTGATATGGATAGGTGTGTATGATGGCCAGAAACCATATGTTAGTATGTTTACTTTGAAAGTAAAGGATATATCGGTTTGACTGTATGCAGGAGTTGCCTAGACAAGATACACGTAGATAAATTTTGGTTAGCCAAGGTCAGGTATTATCATAGCTAGTACTGATCACCCTTATATATCACTTTCATTTTCTTTACCTTAAATTCATTGAGCATATCATGCGAATATTTGATGTCTCGTAGCATGCCTTCAAGTTTACTAGTGTATGCCAACCCACATTCTAAAATGCCTAATATAAGCCTGACTTATCACATGATAGAGACTATTCTGTATATACCTTTTCGCAGTTTTGTTAACATGCTTTTCTCTGCATTGCGACTCTTGACTTCAAGGAGCAACCGTTTGGAAAGATCTCGTCGGTAAAGCGCTTGGAAATAATCCTTGCCTTTTTGATTTTACATATAGTTTAGCATCCATAAGCCCATTACTATTATTGGATGTAATTTGCTGTCTTACCGTGCAAAAGCCTGTATATTTTAGAGAATAAGTTTAGTAACCAGAATTTTTATAGAATGTATCTCACTGTCACGGCTCCTCTACAAAAAAAAGACGTACCTGAAAATTGCCATGGCTTGTTCAAGGCCTTTCTCTAGCTTGTCCTCCGTCTAACGGATAAACCCATCCAGGATTAAACTTGAATACAATGTATGCTAGCAATACTTGATCCACACGCTATTCATAAATTCGTACCTTATCTGAGTTTCGCATTACGTGATCTGTGTATGCTGACAGCAACCGTGCAGTACGGTGTTCGCGTAAATTGATAAAGTAACGGAATCCTTCTTTACGAGCGTCAAAGAACCGTTCATCACCTTCAAAGCTGTGACGCATGATAATGTCGGTTTTGCGTTTAAATGCCGAGATCAAAGGAACCACCTCCTTATCAGAAACCCCTCGCTTCTTAAGCATTGATACACCTTCTTTCTGTTTTCATCCATGTTTGGTATTCCAAGTATACTATCGTTAGTCCGCTATAATGGTTTGTCTTGTGCAAAATTAGATATGAAAACCAATTTATTAACATTACTTTAACGTAGTCACCAAAAAACTTGACGCAGGTATCTAAGGAGTTTACTTTCCGTAGTAGTCGATACAGCAATGACAAATCTTCCTCACTGTTATTTTGCATGAATGAAGTGAAGCCTAAAGAAAAGAATTCATGAGGGAAATTCCCATAATATTGAACGTTTAGGAGTACCCAACAGTAATAGAGAGCATCACTTACATTTGTCCAAAATACATTTACTACGTTTCGTCAAAAGTTCATGTTCAACGATCGAATTAAGTGGGACTTTGGTGGATTTATCAAACAGCTTCTTGGTATTGACATGCTGAACTTCTTGATGGATACGATAGGCAACGTGTTCCAAGTACATGGACATATCCATTTCCTGCACAAGTCGATTGCCTTCTGCGTCATAGTAATTTTTGGACTCTTCCAGCAGGCGAGGCTCGAAATCTCTGTGGTACCGTTTGAGATCGATTAACATGTGTAGCACCGATTGCAGCAATGGTGAGTCTGCATCCTTGCCATCTCTGATTACAAGATAAAAACTAGCAGTATCAGCTTCTTTTCCTTTTTCTTATATGGTGATCGTGTTCATCCATCCGCAACTACTCTTGCTATTAATTTTTGGGCATACCTTTCGCATCGGACAAGATCAAGAGCGTTCTCAATCACTCGCTGTCGTACTTTCTGACAATCCTGATATACTTCTCCAAACATTATCATACCCAAGTTCCTATTGACGTAGAACAACGATGAGGACTCCACGGGTCACTTAACGCGTAAGTTATATAATGCCGCAAAGCAAAGGATAAAAGTAAAGTATATTACCATAGTGAGCCATATAAAGAGGCAGCAGTGGTACGATCCAAGTACAGGAATATAGCACGAATTTGCGACTGTAAAGGTGAAAGTTAGATCAAAGAGTCAAATATATCCATTATTACAGCAGCACTGTTATGTATGAGATAACGCCATACCAATTGATCGCAGTAAGTTCTCCACCATACATCTACAGACTTTAAGTAAGTCCTTCCATCCTCGGTAGTATCGCTGAATATACATTCCACCGATTTGATCAGTATAAGAGCGTCATACACTTATTATCCTGGTGAACCCGTAAGCGAGGAAAAGAACTTACTTTTCTAGTTTTGCGAACTCTTGTTTGACATAACTGCTACACTCTGCATAAAACTGATCGCATAGCTTTTCCCCAAGGTTGTACTGACATAGGTTCTCACATAGCTGGGCAAAAGATAAAAAATGCATATATGAAGCAGTAGCTAAGAAAGAGCTGCACGAGCAAAAGAAACCATATGAGCATGTATGTACCTGATAAAGCACTTCAAGACTTTCCGTAGGTTTTGTATGACTCTGGATCGCATGAATGGCTTGCTTCAGCTTAGTCCAGGCATCTTCCTCGAATTGGTCAGGAAGTGGCGGTCGTTCCACTAAAATATGAAGAACATTCTGCTCAGTTATTCTCGTAGCATGAAAGAAAGAAAGATCGTTAAACGAGAAAAATCCTTCTCATGTTTGTTGTTGATCGGATTTGTAACCTTTGAGATTGTAAACTATGAGTTTTTTGTCGGATAATACGGGATGCTTTTTCGATCTTCGAAAAGAAGAACTGGAGAGGAAGGAGCTGAATGGTCGACTATCTGGTTCTTTATGCTCGACGCGCATTCGTTTGGCGCTTGGTTCGCCAACCTCGTAATCCATATCCATTGTCAAAAGCAAGTGTATGGGGAAGAGGTTCACGGCCTGCAAATATCATGCACACGCTTATTTCTTTTCTTTTTCCACCCCGCTTTTTTTACTTTCATCCATGCTTAGCTATCTGTTAAAAGCAGCGCTCTATTTGTCCACAAGCAACATGTTCATGAGATGAGAGATTGTAGGGCCTGAGTCGCTAACTTTCTGCTCCTTTATACAAGAAGCCAGTCAATCACCCAACAACAACAACGGGTTCGAGCTTCTACTGTTGCCTGTGATGCCATTTTAAAGGACGAAAACATTCAACATCACCAGTAGATACGTGGTATTCCGTGTCAAAAATTGGGTGGAAACGCGATTATATTGTAAATCCGGTCTCATTTCTCAGGGCGGGGCCAAGTATGTTGCTTGATAGGTCGCGTATCCCAAACCATGTCAGTAAAGATAATTGAACTGACTGTCTATATGAAGCGCTCAATAGTATTCAGCTGTTCGGAGCTAACGATAGACGCAATTGAGTCGTATACGTGCTAAGCATTTTCGTGGATAGCATTTATTCGAAGCAACATGAAGGCAATTATTTATGCACGATGTTTAATGTACAACCCTTTAATGGTAAGCATATCCTTCAACAAGCATCTTTTGGCATCCATGCCATAATCATTATATTATAATGCATGTCCTTTATCGTGCAGATAAGTCATTCACACTGTGTTGATATGGTACTTGAACCACTGCGAAAATTATGGGATGCCAAGGTTGAAATATGTTAGTTATAGCACGGCTCCGCCGTGATATGGCATTTATCACGCCGCACGAGTGACGTATGTCACGAGTGCCCCCAGCGTGATAAATGCCACACGCGCGGAGTAAGTGGGATAACTGGTTTATCGTACGCGTTTTCACTATGAACACCCAAGAATCTTACAGTCAGTCTACTTTCGCAATAAACAAACAACCTTCTTTCGTAAATGCATGACAACTCAATTTAAGTGATTCATAAACAGACGAAGAAGAAATGTAGGGCAACATTTCGGATGCATAGGCCTTTGCAATGGCTGATACAGCCCGGGTCAAATTCTAACTCAAACTCAAACTGTGACACAGCAAAGTCCAGTATCGAGCGTGACAAATGGAACAACAGTAATTAGAATCGATGCCACCAAAGCAAATGGTGAGCGCATTGGTGAATTTGCCTCTGGTGTTATTGCTGTATTGTCAAACCAAAGTGTGAATGCCAGCATCAAACTGGATATTTGATTGAATAAAAGTTGCAGCAAGTCGTGAGGAGAACCTAGGGTGATAAATCCTCCCAAAAAGGAAAACCTCGCATAAATATGATGATCACGCCAAAGTGAAAATGTTCAAAGCGCCATACATCAAACCCACACGCACCGAAATAAATAAAAATGCCTGGCGCCAAGTAAAAGCACCTTCATCAGCCAAGGTGAGAATTCGATCCCCAATGCTAATTCTAAAAGAAGCAAGCGCCATCCATTAGGAAAAACCCCAAATAAGCCAGACAAGTGGTAGGCTGAGCCGCATGCTGATAACCGAATCGACTTTCCAAAGATTCCACAGAGATCACTATCTTTCTTTTGCTACTCAGCTTTAAAAGCTACTTGTGGCTGCATAATTTACACCCAACGCTTTAAATAGCACACTCGAGCTCTTCCATCTTTTTCCTGCTCTTTTTTCTCTTTTACTTCATCATCATCAGAAAAAAATGGTAAACACCGTCAAATATCGAAAGTTCGAGGGCGATCCCATCTATCGAAAAAACCGCAGCCCTTTCCTGGACGGAGTCGTATCCGTGGAGAACTGTTTCTATTACATGTCCCTCCTTGAGAGCTTTTATGAAGTAGAGCAGTCGATGGGAGCTGAGCTTTTCAAGCTCTACATTGTAGCGGCAGAAAGACGATACCTAGAATTTGTCCGTAATTGTGGAAACAATACTTTGCAAAAATGGGATCAGGAACAACCCGTGCCTTTGGGTAAGTACGAAGAAGGAGAGTCAAAAAGAATAGAGCATTAATTATTTACAATTACTCGTTTACTTGAAAAATAAAGATATCGCTTATGCGTGGCATGCGCATTTGCTTTCTCCATATCGATATATGGAAGATATTTGCTGCAAAAAGGAAGGTATCCATCGAAGGAAGAATGACAAACCCGTCATTTTCCTTTCCAATCTATCCTGGAAGCAGTATTTTCCTTTAAAAGCAATGGTATGTATCTTGTAACGATTTCTATAATTTAGTCCTGCTGACTTTTAAGACGCAATTGTGATACGGTAATAATTAGATGGAGATTATGAAGATAATGAGATGAGCGAATAATAACTGTTTTCATTATGAGAATTTAGCACGATCAGAGAACAGGCAAACGTCACAGTGCTCGCTGGTACTCAACTGCCAAGTTTTTCGTATATCCTTGGTATCTCACCAAAGCCCATCTGGAACGGAGAACGTTCATTGACCATAACCCAAAAACAGAAATTGTAAGAATTGATAATCTTACGGAAACCTTCGAGGAACAAGTTCACAGGAGAAGTGCACTGTATATTCACTGTGGTTTTTGCAATGACAGAATTTATATCCAAAACTGGTAAAGTAATACAATTATATAGAGCCTTCATTATATTTGCTTACAACAGCTGTTTTAATGACTATGTAACACGCCGTTACTACTTCTCCTCTTTTTGCTATCATTTTCTACTCTACAGGGAGAGCTACATGGACTTTCGAACAGATCCGAATGTCGCCTTGAAATGCGCAAGGCTCGATTGTGGAAAGGATACCACTGTTGACACGCTTGCAGTTAATGAACTATTGCTAGGATTGCAATATGATAAAAACATAAAGTAAGTAATTAATAATCTGTCTCTACTATACATACTCACCGTCAGCTATTTATTAATAAGGGGTCGGCAATTGGACAACAATGGCAAAACAAGAAATATTCCTCTTGCCGAAACCACGGTTCTCAGAAATTTAGAGAATCGTGTCGAGTCTCTAAGGAAGACAGATCCAGAAAAATGCAAGAGCGTCGACAGAATTTTAGATACTATCAACGAAGAGCAGCAGCGACAACAGCAAATATACTACCTTGACAAAGCAAACGATTCCAGGAACGCTTCCTTTTCTGGATTCGAAGAAACTTATGGTTACGACTTACGTGTTGCAAAAGGTAAATTACTGTATTAATAGAGTGTAAAAGGGAGAATTGATTATCTATTGATGAATTTTCTTGACTGTACCGTTAAACATGTAAATTCAGATGTTGTAGCTACTCTACGAAGCACCTACACAAATAATCCAACACCATTTTCAACCGATCTGATCCAAGCCATGCTACAGCAGCGAGAGTTTATATCAACAATGGTTACAAAAATATCGCCAAAATGGAAGGATCATGCACGCGTTGAAATCCCTAGTGCGATAAACGATTATCACGACTTTTTGCTGCTCATGAAGAAGCAAAAGAATGGCAAAGTACCTCTTCCTACGTGGGCTGTCGGTAACGTATAATCATTAAAAAGCATTGACTATAAATTGAAGCACTCTTATAATGATGAACACTAATAGGAATATAATTTGTTCATTGCAACGCAGATTTTGTCTGGCATGTACACATGATGCATCCTTGGCGCTATTTCAGTTTTATGAACAATGAGTTAGGCCGAGTCATAAATCATGATAATACTCTAGACCCTTCCAAAGTGAAAGAGCATCTTACTGCAACGGAAGAGTCTTGGACAAATTTCCCTCCTCCATCATCATTTATACAGCGGAACTTAGACGTGACCATGATGAAAGGACTTGCGCGACAGACATTTTCCAAACCCAGAAATGAAGCTGCGCTGAATCCTCGAGTATATAAGCAGCTGAAAGATACCCTTATCAACACAAACGTGAAAAAAAGGATATCTTTTAAAACGTACAGTATCAAAGCAACTTGTAGTGATATTCATTTTTATACACGGAAATTGGTGCTAGCTAGGTTGCATCATACACTCATCATGTTACTATATTATTAGGCTTGAAGACTTTAGTTTTCACAATAGCGATGACGGGTTACAACACAACATTCCTATCCATAGTGGCTATGTTCTTCGCTATGCTACCCTGCCACAGACTGCTATGAAAGGCAGCAATCGGGGTTTCCTCTATGCAACAGCATCATCGGAACGTCTCGTTTCTGCTGATACTGTAAATGAAACTCGTAATCAAATATTAAAGGACGTATCACATACTGGACACGGTTACATAGGGTATGTAGTGTAGCAAAAGTATAATGGTAACAATAGGGATACTTGAAGATGGAGTAAAGCCACGCTCGAATCATTAATATTTCCGGTTCTCATTCGTTCTTGTTGTCTTCTATCTTTTAGAATGATTTTGGATCACGTCGTTCACACAGAAAATATACGTTTTCGGTAAATATCACTTTCTAAAGCGACTTGTTCCGACCTACCGACAGCAAAGAATATCTTAACGTCAATATTAATTTAACAACTTCATCGACCACATTGCTCACCATCATCACATTGATCTTGAACTAGACATGGTAAGGCTTTTAGCATTGTCGTTGATACGAAACTACAGAAAATAGTTGTAACGCAGCGACAATATAGGCGTAGCGGTCATGCTGCATTACTAACTTTATCTTATATATGTACGCATAGAAACTAAAACGTACCCACCGAAGATGATCCCGAACAGAGCGACTTCATATAAGAGTAAACGATGGTTTGGTCGTATACCAAGTGGCAGCAGTATTGTGGTGGCTCACCCAAAGAACCCAGAGTACTTCATCGGCAAGAATGATTTGAGTACGAGATATGGGTTCTTAGATTATCTTAACGGCAAAAACGGAAAAAAACATATATACTACGAATGGTGGATTCCGCAGCACAGCACATTCGGTGCCATGCATCGCAAATATTCGAATAAGCATCGAGCATGGGGTTGGACAACGGATGGTCTCGATTGGTACTCTGAAGCCGACTGTAAATTCAAGACAACACCTTTTGGCAATTTTAAAGGCGCATTGTTTTATCCCTGTGAAACCTATCGCTATTGTAAGGCATACAGTGGGTATGCATGTACAACGACAGGTGGTGACCCCTCTGGAACAGATTACCTCACTTTATTAAGTGGTGGCTTCAGTACTGGCGATGGCGGTTTTAGTGGTGGATTCTCCGCGGCAGGTAGGCTCTTTTAAGAACCAAATATTACGAACACGTTCATATTGCTAATATATGCTTTTTGTCCTTCAAATTTAATTGCGTAGGGTTCGACAGTGGAGGCGGAGGCGGATCAAGTGGCGGAGGAGGTGATGGAGGAGGAGGAGGAGGAGGAGGAGGAGGAGGTGGTGGCGGCGGTGGCGGTGGCGATGGTGGCGGCGGTGGCGGCATGTAAGCAACCGGATACTTTCTTCTCAATCAACAGCGCTATATATCTTACAAAGTTTAAATATAAATATACTATGCTTCTTATGTTAACAGCTGAAGTGTATGCCACATTACTTCAGGATAATGTATGCCTGATGAGGAGCACAAAGAATAGTCGCAATATAGATATTTAGTGCACAGTACTACAGTAGTGTCTATAAACGACCTAAATCAACAGGGTACTCGTCTTAATGCCAGTATTTAAACTTTGTCTACCCTGTTCTATTACCTACATATACGGATCAACAAGGGAGCATAAGCTTGTTAACTTCGTCATGTCAGTTAAGCATGTAAGTTTTTCAAGCAATTTTTAATGTTCATTTTTAAAATTTGATGACCGTATCACAGATGTATGCATGGTACAGGTAAAGAAATTGCTAATGACTTGCTCATACAAGGCACTGACTATTCGAACACCTATGTTGTATGTGAATTTTAAAAGGAGAGCAACGAGGCTGGGACTACAGCTAGTGCAAGAAATGGCTTTACTACCGGCGCTGTAGCGTTTGAATACCATCATCCAACAACGAGCATGAGTCCGGTATTGGTCGTCATAACAAATATTTCCGCATATCCTGGTCGTAATCGCGGCTGTACTCTTGGAATTGCAGTTGGCTCTCGACCATTGACCGGCTTATTAGCAGGGGAAGGAGGAGAGCTTGATACAAGAGGGACATAGCAATAGGTAAAATTTGTTGGCGTAGTTGAAATGTTTTTTTTGCAAGAGTCGACTTGCGTTTGATCAAGTAATGATGGCTCAAGCACTTCAGGGCCCGCACGAAGTGTTAACAGTTATTGCTGCTGACGTCTAACTCGTCGGCATTAAAATGGTGGTCAAGATGATCGTATAGCGATCCAATGTGGTTCTCGGAAACTAATGCTGCAGTAATTCGAGTTTCGTAGAGGTTTTCATATCAAATCGTTCGACTGCTGAAAGAAATGATTTATATCTGTTGTGCAAGCTCGCACAGTGTTTGAAACAACTTTATTAGATATAGAATCAAATTCCTCTAAAAGATCACATAAAGTAATACAGAAATCAACGGAAACTTTAACAAACGAAATCATACATGGAGGAGTTTGATCAGCATACTTCTACCTGCTAATGTTTTTTAAGGTTGATTAGTCCTGTAGACCTCAAATATCTTTGTTTCGTAACAAAGAAATTTTGGTAGTAAAGAAAAAGCACGAAAGAAAACGCGAGGCCGTATCGTAGTTTGATAATAACGCCTTTTTTATGCTATCTTGCTCCATATGTACTAGATCGCTTAAAACCTGATAAATAGTTATGAGGCCACAAAATGCTAAATTGATCCTACATCTTCATCGTTAGTCCTCAATGATACAAAACGTGACACGTACTGTACATGTACAATGAAGGAGATTTAAAAAGCCATCACATTATACATATATGGGTGATAAAATCTGATTTTATGATCAAGCCTCGACTAATGTTAGTTTGCCATCAATTTTCGTCCTAGTCAATTACAGTAGTGATATATAATAAAAGCATTCGCGTAAAGAGGCTGTTTACCAGCCAACAAGGGAAATCCCAATTTATCATATAATTCATATACCCTACTGTACTTGTCGCTGAAAGTTTCTTCTGTCACTGTGTATGTAGGTGAGCAACATCGAATTGTTGATAAATCGAAACATTTCTGGCTTGATAGTTGGCGTAATGCAGTTAAAGATGGCTATACACTAGTTATCTGTGATAGAGGAACTTTCTAGAAATGAAGGATACCAGATGTTTTGTCGATTGCAAACAGACGCTGCGGTTTTCATCGCCTTTATGCGGCGATAATTAAATTTTAAATGTGCTACTGAATAGCAGACGTACTTAAGAGTAGTCCAAATTTAAACGAGCCAATCATACAATGTATGCTGCAGACAACACTGCTGCAAGCGTGCTATTGATAACAATGCTTTTAATTAGTGCGGCCTGTTCGTCGAAGCTATCTTCTTTTTCCAAAGGCAATGATAACGATTATTATTATTCTGTCAAGACAGAAGCATATTACACAATAGAGTGAACGGTGTATTTGACATTTATATGCGGCTGTCATATTGTCGGTACAGTGTGAAACACTATGTAGCGCATACCCATTCTGATCTGATTCTCTGGTAGAGCTATATGTCAAGGTCCGATTACAATTATTGTAATCAATGGTAGCACCACATAAAGAATGTACACGTTAATCGTAGCTATGTATATTTTCCGATCTAATGTACCAGTGAAGAACATATGTAATACTAAAAGGAGCTGCATTGTTTTTCTTTTCCCCCTTTTCACTCAACTTTTCTGAAAAATGAAGCTTCTCGGAACCACTGTTATCCTTGCCAGTGCCTTGATTTGTGCCTCCTCTGCTTCCGTTACTAGTAAGTAGTTTGTATCTTGAGAAATCCATGGATCTCCTCTAAATGCTAACTGCTCTACGACTAAGGTACAGATGGCGAAGCTAAGCAGGATATTTCTGAGGTACATGAAGCCCCGCAAGCTCCTGGTATTGCTGCCATGGACGAAAAAAACCAAAGAGATACAGAAGAGGTTTCAGTAGCTAGTTATATCGCTATTGAGAGTGGCGACAGCGATGTCGGCGGGAGCCACGGACCTCAACAAGACGAATTCGAAAGCTTGGAAGAAGAAGAAGAAGATGATGATGAAGATAGTCTGGACGAATTAAGTGATTTCCCAGAACCTCAAGGCCGGAATCAACTCATGAATGAAGAACATGAAGGAGAAGAAGATGAAGAAGAGGACGACGATGAGCATGAAGGTCGAAACAAACAGCAAGTCGGCGGTTTTTGGAGCAGACCTTCAGATTTGAAAGACGATGTACCCGAAAAATTCATCGATGAGGACGATAATGAAAGCAAGAGCAAGAAAATGAGCGCTCACGAGCGGGACAGCAAATCGAACAATCATCAGCATGACACGGAGAAAGATATCAAACAAACGGAGGAAGAAAAGGACACAGATGAAGACAAAGACGTCCATTCGATGCATACCCTTTCCCAAAGTTCCCATTCAAGCGAAGAAGATGAAGAAGAGAACACTATGGTCAGGGCAGCAACAGCTCCCCCTCCAGCCGGTACCCACACATCAAATGGCAACAGTGGTGCTTCAATTAGTGCCAGCAGTGCCAATGCTGGATCATCATCACAGGTTGCCAAAGCTGCCAGCGGATCTTTGGCACACTCTAAGAGTGCTAGTGCAACACGTGCCAGCGGAACATCCACGGCAGCTTCTGATGCGTTGGTCACTAATCATGTACTTAACCCAGCAGCGTTGTTTACCCTTACTGGAGCACTTGTCTGGTTGCTCGTATAAAGAATTCACCAATGTAATAGCAATAAATCAAATACTTCACCTGAATGGATACACCAAACTGTTGACTTGCATCAAAAATGAATAAATATGGAAGCTCGGTTCTAACTACTCCGCTCTTTTTTCTGAGGAGCTTCCAACGATTTTTATTGTTATTTTCATATAAGGACCGTCAGCATACAGTAGTGGGATATGCAGCCAACGCCTATAACGGCAGCGCCAGAAGTGCTGGATTACTTTCGAGAAGAATTATCAGTACAAACATGCATGCGAAGTAGCACATTGTCTTTCATGAAGGGCTTTATGCTTGGTCAACTCTCAGTCATTGTCGTGATTGTACTGGCGTTACGCTATTTATTAATGGAAGATGTCAAGCGCGTCAAAAAGGTATTCTGTTGTCACATGCTCTCGCATAGCTGCATAAGAAATGACACTTCATTAGGGCAGCTATGATTAACAATGCCGGTTGCACAACACATTGTTTTAGAGATATATCCCTTCACGGTTATCGACATCCCCACCTTCTCGGGCGAATGCTGCCGCGGCAGGCCAATTACCGGCAGCATACATTACCTCAAAAACGTACTACGATGTCATTCACCACCCACCAGAAAGCACAGACTGGCTTAACGTACTTTTGGCACAAGCTCTGATGGCATATCGAGACGACGCAACTATTAACAACAGACTGATATTAGCTGTGGATGAAGTGTTAAATGGTGGCGTTCGGCCTAATTTCGTCGTAAGAAATTTAATTTTTCGAACCGTGTGGTTACCACGGTAATTTCTTTTTACATTCGTGACAACAAAAAGGAACTTAATAATAATGTGGGTATACAGGGACCTATTCATGTCACTGAACTCAAGTTGGGTGAAGAATTTCCGATTTTCAGCAGCGCTCGTATACGACCATCCGATGACATTGGTTCCATGGTATATCATCCTATAGAAACGGTACTTGTATTATTCGCTTTCTAATACTGAAAGGATGTGCACATGTGTAGAGAGCTGAAATCGATTTTGAGTATAATGATCAAATCACACTGGGGATGGAAACACAACTTATCCTCAACTGGCCCAAGCAAGCTTTTGCCGCATTACCCGTGTCGCTCCTCTTGTCCGTTGTTCGGTTCTCTGGAACGGTAAGACAATTAAATAGGGGGAACACATGTGATACTTAGTGGCGTTGCCAAACTAATTCATCATTTGCATTTTACTACGCAGCTGACCATTGAACTGATCAATCCGCCTGAAACTACCACAAAACCAGAACGACCGCTCGAACGCTATATCGCCATTTCTTCCTATTCCGACTTTGTACTCGACTTTAATGTACGCTCCTTGATCGGTTCACGGACAAAGCTCGAAGACCTTCCAAAGCTGACAGATTTGATCACTACCAAACTACGGAATGTTTATATTGATAAATTGGTGTATCCAATGTTTGTCAAGGTCAAGGTGCCGAAAATGTGGGAAGAACGGGATAAAAAGACACAGCAGCAACAACAGCAGGAGGAGCAGGAAGGCAAGACGAACAGTAATAAAAATAACGATCCTAGTAATAATAGTAATAGAACCCAAGACGACGCCTCCTCAATAGGGTTAAAAACAAAAGCGAAAGAGAAAATGGAGGAACTAGTAGAAGATATTAAAGAAGCATGATTTACGATATCCATCTTACTGTCTATTGAACTCTTCATGCTTTATGATTGGCTGACGTTAAAAGTGCTGCTATTCTTTGAGGCAGCACAGTGATTTGACATACGCCGACCAGTTCTTTCTCCTCCCGTTCTTGATCGTTCCACATGTCCACGTTAACCGCTGCTTTGGCGCTTGACGAAGGTATCATTATCAAATAAGAATTGCCTCAAAACAAGTTAAGGAGTTTTTGACACTATGTATACATTTACAGGCTTGAACTACGATGCGTTGACGGTCAAGTACAACGATTTACAACGGCTACACGAGAATTCTGAACACAACCAAGAGACTTTACGTACGTGTGCAATTCTTTATTTTAGCCAACGCGCTCGAAACAGGCGAAACAAAACAAGGTGATTAATTATTCTCTCTATAAATCCATTCTGCAGGCAATGAGTTGCAGCGGATCCGATTCGAATTACAAGCTGCTCAGGCGCGAGCATCCGAACTTGAAGTGCAAAAACAAAACGTTACGCTTCAACATGACAAAAGCAGCTCAAACGAACGCAAGCTGAGCGAATTACTTGCAAATTTAACTTCGAGTTTTACTTTGGTTAAAGGTAAAAAAGGTTAACGTGTTCTGAATGGTAGTGGAAGCTTTATATGTAGGGCGTATAAGGGTCGCGGAATCGCTAATGTATACGTATTTCTTTGTTATTTAGAAAGCAATAAAGAGCTTGTTCAAAAAAACAGCGAGTTGAAAAAGCAATACACCACGCTCAAGTTTGAAAAAAACGATGTTGATGCCACGAATCAAAAGAATCGGGTTTGTCTTTGAAGTTTGTCTTTCTGCATAGCAGTTATATCTAGTGTTTTAGTGTGTCATGAGAGATATGCTGACACCAAGAGCCTGTACCTTTTATGCAGTCGCGACTGGACTATCTTGAGAGGCGGGTCGATACCCTCGTTTCTGAAAAAACCAAAGCCCAACAGGAATTAAGAGAAACCCAAAAAAGCCTTCGCGATGTCTGGACTTCAAGGGTAAATAGGCACGATAGGAAGGAAAAAGTGGATAGTAACCTAGGCTATTTTCTCGCATTTATTAGAGAGATGAAACGCGAGCGTATGAAGCGGAACGCTTCGAACTGGAACGCGCTCATGTTGCATTGCAAAGCGCTAATCAGGAACTGCGACTCGAGCTGCTTCAGTCTCAAAACAAATCGGAATCAGCAGCTGCTCAAGTAGAGTCACTTACACAGAAATATGCAGCACTCACAGAGAACCATGCGCACATCAGGAACGATCATCGGCTCTTGGTCGATATATACGAACAAAGACTGAGCGAATCCAAGGCCGAGCATGAACGAATGCGGTCTACCATCGAAGCAAATCGGGAGGCGCACCTAGAGGTCGAGCAGCGATTACAGACAGAAAACGATCAACTGCAAAGTCGACTGGATGCACTGGAATTTAGTGGCCCCGACAGCAGTAGCATTGACATTAGCCAATACAACAAGGATCAAAAAGATTTGATTGCTCAACGGGATAGCTATGAAGCCCTGTGTACCAGATTGCGGGCAGATTGGACAGCGAAGGATACACAATACAGTCAACTCGCACAAGAAAATCAGGAGCTGCGCTCCAATGTCGATGCTTTGTCCCGCGAAATACCCACCGGCCAAGAGGTAGCTCATACATTCATCTACGCGCGTGTGTTTGTGCATACAGCGTATTTGCAACCTTTGTATTTACATCAATACCGGTAATTTCTTCGTATAGTTTACGCAACTGAAAGAAGAGGCTGCAAATCTGCGGGCAGAGAACGACAAGCTTAGCACACAGCTCGGAAACACGACATACCAGCTGCAGTACTTATTACGCGAAGTCCAGAGCAGCGAGATTCTTGCTCCTTTTGTGGATCAATCCGTAGATCTCGACTCGCTTTCCGATATCTCGCCGAATGCACCCCATGAACAACTTGTCTTCAAGAATGTCGGAGAACTCATCAAGAAAAACCAAAGCTTACAATGTGAACTTGAACTGAGCAACCAGCATATCCGAAACAAGACGGACCAAATCAACAGATCTAACAAGCAATTGCAAGATATGCAACGCAATTACAGTGAAAAGATCAGTACTGCTGAGGCGGAAATCAGTGATCTTCAAAGTACATCCAGCTCTTTACGAACAAGGTAACCTTGAGCGTTATCTTTTCGCTGTATGTTTCGCTGAAACAGTATCAAAACGGATGAAGTCATTTACTAACACAACCTCGTCTTTTAATAGTCTCTCTGAGGCTACAGAAAAAATACGCTTAAGCGAAAAGGCACTACAGGAGAACATCAAGCGTACATCACCGTTTATCAACACAGAACTACTACAAAAGGTTAAACAGTATCAGCAACGTATTGAGCAACTCGAATCGAGCAAGGACGAATTCTACCAAGGGATGCAACAGGACTTGGCACGCCTTCGATGTGAATTTGAAAGTGCAGTCACCAACGCAGCAAATGCAAACGAGGAGCGGAAGAAAATCGAGACCGAGCTGTCGCACGTCAAAACAGAACATGCACGACTTGTTCAAGCTCTCAAGTTACATTCGAACCGTGAGGAAGAGCTAGGCGCTACGAACAAGGAACTTGTGGAACGCTTGGAGGCACGCGATGCTATGCTTGAACAAAAGCGCACAGAGCTTATCAATGTTCAAAATACTGCTGAAACCTTACAGCGAGAACAACAAATGATCCAGAATGAGCTCCAATTCAGCAACGAAAAAGTGCAACAGTTGATTGAAGTGAATAAGAAGCTTGAACAGGATCATCAGCAAGTCAATGCAATGCTACAAGAAGTAACTGCGGCCGGTATCGGTGGTGAAGCCAGCAGCAGCGAGAAGATCAACGAGATCCTCAGCAGCCGGCTCAAAGTGAGAGAAAAGGAGCTGCGACTGTTGCGCGACAAGGTCGATACCACACAAAAGGAGCTACAAGACTACACGCAGCGCGAGCAAGAACACTGGAAGCCTATGGTTGCTGATCTCAAAAAAGAACTTAACCACGTACGAGCCGAGCGCATACAACTTGAGAAGGACGTGTCAACAGCCAATGAGCAGCGTCTTGTACTCGAAAACAAACTGACAGCCACGGAACGTGAGCTTAGGGAAGCAAATATGACCATGGGCGATGGTGATCCCGAGAATTTCCGTATGAAGCTATCCGCAGCGCACGACGAGATCAATGAACTCAACAAGCAAGTGACGCTCTACAAGGGACGCCTGGATGTCATCAACCAGCAAGCAACAGCACTACAACAAGAGCATGATGATTATGTCAATGAGGCCCGTGGCAAGTTGACAAAGGTGCATACAGCTTTGCAAGAACGCAACGTTCGCATTAAGGAGATGGAAACTGCCGTCGAGGAGAATGATACCCTCAAGAAAGAAAAATCGGATTTGGAAGAGCAACTCCAAAGTGAAAAGAACCGTACGCAGCAGCTTGAAGAGGAACAAAAGACACGGGAGCAAGAGATCGAGCAGCTCCACGACAAGTTGTCTGCGAACACACAGCGCATCAGCGAGATGGAAACCAAACTGTATTCCGCGAACGAGACACGCACGCAGACTACCTGCACCATCCAGGAGTTACGCTCCGAACGATCGGCTCTTGCTGCCAAGTTGGCCAAGAGTGAAGCTGAGCTGTATAGCATAACGACAGAACTCAAGGCTGCACAACTTACAGCAATTACGGCAAAGGAGGAGTCTCAAACGGAAGAAAACGCATTGCGTGCTCAGTAAGTGTGCTATTGAATACATAATCTTGAAAGATTGGACTGTCTGACATAAGCATCTTTCCTCTTTTGCTATTTATTTCGTTTTGCTAGGCTTGAGGAAGTACGAACGCAACTTGCCAGTCTGTCCAAGACACATGGTGAACTTCTTAACACAGTTGCCGAGACACAAAAATCAACCTTATCACCAGCCGAACATGCCAAACTCATTGCGGATCTATCTGATCGTACTGTGGTGACGTTGCGCGAGGTGAACGCTTCTCTTCGACACGAGAACGATATCCTGCATAGTCAGTTTAACGAAGCTCGTGAAGAAAGTGATCGGGCAATGCTGCATTTGGAACTTGTGCGCAAGCAGCTGGAATCCACGAGAACAGAGCTCGAGAAAATACGCTCCGAGAATCTGCGCATGGGAGAAGAATACTCGCGTTCTAGTACGGATGCTAAACACCAAGCAGCGACCTACAAAGAAAGCAATGAGCGTTTGCAACAAAAGGTTGCAGAATTTGAAAAGGTGGTGGCAACACTTCGTGAGGACTTGGCACAAAAGGACACAGCAGTAGGACCTCTGCAAGGTAATCAATTCATTACACATATTGTTTTTGAAGAGATAGTTGGCTGTTGCTACTCGTCTTCCTCGATTTCATTCAAAACACTGATCCACCTTCACGTAGCACGAGTTCGAGAGCTTGAATCCAAGGCCAAGAATTATGAAGATACAATGAAGGTGGTAGAAGAAACACGGAAGCAATGGAGCACATGGACAAATCAAGTGTTATCAAAGAGCAACGTAAGTGTCACTAGAGACTGGTACAAAGCAAGCATGCGAAAGTAAAATTTACCATAACAGCCGACCTAATAATGCTTACTACTTGATTAATTATCAATCTCTTATTTAGCGCATCGATCCTACTGAACACCAGCGTTTCAAAGACGAATGTGAAGCTCTTAAAAAGCAGGTGCAGGCATCTGACGCAACTAAAGCCGAGCTTGATCAGAAATTAAAGAGCCTCAATCATGAATTGGAAACTACGAAACAAAATGTAGGTCTTTTTGGTAATGAGACTTCTTTTTATTTCGTTTCTACTAATATATTTGTATCTATCTACGATAGGTTACCAAAATGCAAAATATCGCTGCAACTCTTAAGCGACGATGGACCGAAGCGGAAAACAAGCTGAAAGGTCAAACTGCATCCGTACGTGTATGATATATCAATAAGCTTTCTGTCCCGTGTGTATATTTATAATACTAACTTTGGTGTTTTATCCACCAGCATGATTCATCTAACCGTGAAAAGGAACTACAAAAACTAGTCGAAGAAAAAGAAAGTCAACTGCGACAAAAGGCCAATGCTCATGAAGCACTCCAAGTAAGTAATCAGTATCAGCAGAGAACCGCCTGATTCCATTAATTTTATACAAAGATTGCATTGACCAACCAATATAATTCCTGCAGAGAAAACACAAGGATCTTCTCGCCAAGACTCGATCCATAATTTCTGACAAGGTAATTTGTTTATTTTTATAAAAGAGAGACTGTTATCTATATAATTAGACGTGCGCTGGATGGATGAACTAATAGCATCCCTTTGGTTATGTTATAGGCCACACTTGCAGAAGAAAGCAAAAAATCACAAGAGGAACTTGAAAAACTGCGAAAGGATTTACAAAAGACAACTGAGGACTTGTCAATATCAACAGAAGAACTGAAGAAGTGTACCGAGGAGAAGCGAAACCTGGAGATGGAGAACTCTCGTGCGAAGGTCAAACAATCCGTTGACGCAAATAAGATTGCCAAATTGACTAAGCAACTGGAAACGCTGGATCGATCTCAGGAGGCAGAGGGAAGTGCTGAAGAAGGAGAGCTGTAATTCAGATTTACACATACACAAACTTGTACATATTGCATAATGAAGAAGAGAAAAGCATAGGATTAGTATGTATAGCAAACTGCTATTATGGAAAGCGGAGAACATTTTGTATGGTGAACTGGTATAGTTCAAGCTTTAGATGGAAGCAAGAACAACACCTTCTGATTTGCTTGTATGACAAGACATGCCTTACCCGACATTTATAAACGGAGTAGTGTATGATGACGCACTGTGCCAGCTGGCTACGCATTAGTAGGAATGATCGTTTCCTTCATGATAATGCATCCCAACGAACGGATATTGCACACCCGTTTGATGAGTGTAACAGCTGGAAGTAATGATGTTCTTTTACCCTGTTTATTGGCTGTACAAATAAGATACTGTGCGCGCCGGCGATCTCAGTTTTTGATGCATCGTCATAAATCGACTTTTTATTGCGCGTTAATGTTTCCGCTCGGCTCGCTCTTCAGATAGATATACTTGTGTACACCGATGCAAAGTAAAAGCAGAAAGGCATTTACCCTTTCCATTTTGTCAGTGTGTATGAAACTCACACTAAGCTTATTTTTGCATACGCATCATCATCGTCTAGTATAAATATAGGGAGCAAAAGCGCGGTGTTCCTGTTTTCCACAATGCAGAAAACAGTTAGATCGTGAGTCTAAAAGAGCCAAGGCGGTATTGTTGTAAAGACGATCATCTAAAAGAAGGTTGCGCAAATGTCACACAGACGTTAATTTGCAATTTTGATCCCACTCCTCCTCTCACTTAACTTTTTCTACCTTTTCTGTTTGTGTACAGCCCAGATATTCTCCTTCTCTATCCTTTTCCACCCTTCCTCTCTTCACCATCCTCTGCAAATCTCCAGCCCCAACATATAGATTTTGTTACGGCCACCATTCCTTTCATTATAATCACTTCAGCATCAGAATCTTAGCAGCAACAGTCTCGTCATGGCGCATAAACGGTCGCATTTCATTGCGTTATTCTTCTCAATGTTCGCCCTGGTCCTATTGATCTTTGCAAACCTGGGCATCACGGTGGACAATTCGCCGATCTTACAAAAAGTCTACATTGCCCAAGGGAGCCAGACTAAGACAGATCAATCTATACGATACGGATTCTATAGCTCATGCATCTTCAAAAACGATTCTACTGTCGATTCCTGCACGCCAAAGACAATGATGTATACCCTTGGTATGTTTTTTTCTGAGACTCTCTTTCGGTGGAGTATGCAACATATCGTAACTGTTGTAAAATCCAATATATTACTCGATATTGGGTACGGTTGTGGATCTATCACAGCAAGAGACGTATACAATTAGTCCAACACCCTATCACGCATCATACGTTACGATAAGAAAGAAGAGACTCTGATTGCTCTAACAATTTCTTTTATCGAAACCGACCTTTTCACCGCCGTCCGTTCATTTACTGTATCTTTAGATATCGATCAGCTTGCCGCGGTCAACAATATAGATCTAAGCGTGAATGCTAAAATCAAACAAGTAGTGGAAGATTACGCAGGCGGAACACTGAAGGTACAAAAAATCATGGTTATGATTCTTCCTTCAGCAATTCTATCTTTTACTGGCATGGTTGGTAAGGATTAAGTGAAAATACTTTATTCTCTCTCTCTTTCTCCTCTTCTCTTTTCCACGCTCGCAGCATTACTAAGTATGTATGTAATCACTTTTCATGCCGAATGTATGGTTGCTTTAATGCTACTGTATATTACTACTATAGTTGGTATGATGATGCGAAGAATGCGAAAAAACAATGTTCTGCCAACAATTGGCGCATTGGCTAGTCTTGCTGGCGCTGTGTGTGGCGGTGTAGCTGTTGGAATTGGTGTTGTGCTTTACCGGACTGTCTTCGAAGAGTTGGCACGATCTGTCGATGGCATCATGTACTACTACGGTCCCGCTATCTATATTGTTGGTGCTGCATGTGGTTGTCAAGTAATCGCGTTTGGCTTTTTCATCGCAAGCTGTTTTGCTAGAAGAAGCGCTCGGGAGCATAACCATTCATACGAATACTATGAACGTCATTCGTATTCGTCGGATACACCAAACATGCATCAGCACCGCTATTAATCTTTGCACTCACATAGAACGCGTTCATATTTACAGTGGTCGGACCCGTCCTCTTTCTATGTAGCATATTTCTTACAAAAAAATTGGTTGTTGTTGCTGTATTCACTACTTCTTGAACTCCATCTCCTGTATTTTTTTTTATCTAAACATATTGCCTACATAACGGCACCTTTCCTTCCCTTAGCGTAGTCGCGTTATATATATAGATTCTCTAAAATTTACATATTATCCCAGGAGTATTTATGTTACTAGTGTCTCGTAAATATTGCTCTATGCGCTCGTTACTGTTGCTGCATTTTTGCACCTAGAGAAGATGACATATTTTTCATCTACAATGCCCATCGAGCTTACTCTGTAGTCATATAACATTAACTTCTGAAACTGAACAAATAATGTTTCTGATAGGTAGATGTGTAATACATATTTTTCATAGTTTGGTTGCGCAGGAATGACAATCACGGTGTAGCCGGTTGTAGGGTATCCCGAATAGTATATTTTTCTGAGCTCTTAAACGAAGAGTGTGGAGACATCAATTGGTTTCTCTTTAATCTGGCTCGTTATCTATAGAGTATTCTAGTTTCGACATTCTAATTTAACATTCGTGGCCATAAAAATTTGAACAAGTGAAGACATGCTTGTTATGTATTCGGCCTCCATACACCACAGAATCCTGTCAGGAAATATGATTTTACTACACCTTTTTTCGTTACTACTGAAATTGACAGCGACACGAAACAACCATGGAAACCTCAGTTTTTGCTGAGCATTTTGTTACCCGATGACTGATATAAGAAAGCGCATCTACGAAGTTGGTGTATATGTCCAAATAAAGCCATATAAAAGCGTAGCCATAATGAGAACTACACGCGCAACAGATGGATCACTATATGCTGCGCCATCTCCGATCCACAACCATAGTTTACTCAGCAGTAATATATTTCAAACTGCTGTCTTCCAACTCCTCTTCGTTCCTCTTTTCTTCCCACAACACCCAATTCTTTTCCCAGCAAGCTTTATAACGACAACAATGGATGGTCAAAAATTTCACAGCGCACGCGGTATCGAATACAAGGAGATAGTATTGGACGGTCGAAGGCTTGATAATGCACGCGTTATCGATTACAGAAACTGCGGTCCTGAATTGGACAAAGTAGTATCAGTGGAAAACTGTCTCTACTACATGTCTCTACTGCAAAGTTTCTACGAAGTAGAACAATCACTCGAACCCGAAATTTTCAAATTATATGTTGTGGCGGCCGAGAGACGATATTTGGAGTTTATCCGTCAACGTCAAATGGACACAACTCGTGTATTTATAAGGGATCAACCTATTCCATTGGGTTCGTCTATACTTTTGTATACAGAATTCAGTAAATTTTTGGAAAGTACTAACAATATAATATCGATAATTTATATTTTGGTCTTTAACACTGATCAGACATTGCTTATGCATGGCATGCACACTTACTCTCTCCTTACCGATACCGTGATGATATTGAGTACCGTAATTATAGCAATCATGTCTTCAAGGATCTTAAATGGGAACACAACTTCCCACTAAAAGCAATGGTATGTACAATCGATACTGTGCCACATGCAGAAGAAGCAGCTATAAGCTAGAGTATAAATGGCACTGTTACCATTCTAATTTCTATACTAAAAATCCATCATCGTTACCATCTAATACGTTCGCTATTCACCTTTTCATTGCTTCATATAGTACGAAGCCAAGAAGAGCAAACTGTATAATTATAGAACACCGTTGGATGACTTCTTTGTATATCCTCGGAACCTGGACAGAACTTATCTAAAACAAACACGTGTCGATCGAATCAAGGCACAAAATTATTATTCCTCAAGCACTGATATCAGAGGAGCTGACGAGATATCACATGCGCGACAAGCTCTTTATATTCGTTGCGCATCATGTAGCACAAAGATATATGTTCAAAGCTGGTAAGTAGTACAGAAGTTTATTGGCGTGAGGATACCGACAGGGAGCCAAGTGAGGCATCGTGGATAATACCCCTTTCATCTCACTAGTATTACATATAACAGGGAGGATTATGCAGCCTTTCGAATGAATCCCAGTGTTGCTCTGAAATGCCCAGCTCTCACTTGCCAGTATCCAGATAACACGATCGAGTCACTCGCAGTTGCAAATATACTTGAATCAGTACCTTACAACATCAAGTGCGTTTTCTCTAGCTGGCAAGAAACTCTTAGATGAAAAAGTGACTTATTCGGTGCTTACATACCATGACAATCTATAGGGGTTTGCAGTTGAATAGCAAAGGATCGCATAACTCGAACGCGAAAGCCGTCCACAAGAAATTATGTCAGGAGATTCTATTACAAAAGGATAAGTTTCGAGGCAGCAAAAACATAGAGATGGTCTTGGACTTGATTAATCACCATGGTGACGCCAAGTACAAGATCAACGGCAGCAATGGTGTGTCTGGCTTTGATTCTAGTCATGAACAAGGAGGAAATGAACAACTTCAATATGTAAAAGAGAACGAGGCGATTGTTACCTCAGATGCCGAAGGTAAAGAACCACACTACGAGACAGCATCTAGTAGTAGCAATTATAGTTGTCTTTATACTAATGAGCTTACAGGTTTCATCAACGTTATCCGAAGCACATATAAGAACAATCCAACATCATTTTCGCTGGATCTAATCCAGGCCATGCATCAACAACGAGAATTCGTCGCCACCATGGTAACTAAAATATCACCAAAATGGAAAGATCCTGCACGCATCGAATTTCCACAGGCCATAAAGGACTATCATGATTTTTTGCTTCTTATAAAGAACCAAAAGACTGAGCAACTTCTTCTTCCCACGTGGATGATCGGTAAGTCCTGTGCACCAATCAAAGAAAGAGAGCTATAATGTGCACTCGTTTTTTTTTTGTAGCATTATTATTAATCATTTGTGTGTTAATCTTACTATAGATTTGGCCTGGCATATACATATGCTGCATCCCGCCCGGTATTTCAGGTTCATGCAGAATCAAAGGTTCAGTCGAGTTCCCAACCACGACGATACCATTGCCCCTTCTCAACTGAAAGAGCATGTCCTTGCAACAGAAACAGCATGGTCAGAAGTACCGTCATCACTGGTACCGCGGCTTTCCATTAGCCTCACTGGTTTAAAGGGTGGTATTGCGCATACGTTTTCCAAAAAAGCGGCTCACAAGGTTCGGAAGTACCCTGTGCTTAAAAGTAAATTATTCGAGAAATCAAACATCAACAAAAGCATAACGTAAGGAGACGCTTTTCTTTTCTTGATTTTGTATTTTTTTCCTTTCAAGTACTACGGAAAATATCTAGATTCAATAGTAGTAACGACGTATATCTTCTTCGTTGTTTAAAACCACTATAGACTAGCTGATGTGAGCTATCACCGGAAAGAATGTCGATCAGAATCTGTCAGCAATAGTAATACTGTGCGCGAGCTGATTTTTGATACTGTCGCACACACTGGATACGGATATATTGGGTAAGCGAATGACAAAGAGAAAAGGGCAATATTATCTATGGAATTTTATGATGTATTAACAAACCTTGCCAAAAAAAAACTGCAATCTTCCAATAGATCTTTTCTTGATGACATTTCTCCTGCAAAGGAAGTTGTTAGACGGTAAGCAATGCGAGTTCCTCTTTTACGTGTAGCTCGCTTGTAGCGAATACAGTCCGACTAACCACTATGAGGATGCTTTATAATAGCATTGGTAAGGGATTCATGGATGTCTCTTAAGATAAATTGTATACTCTTATGACCGAGACCGAAATGAACGATTACTGACGCTCTTTATTATGAAATATAGAAACAGTAACTTACCCACCAAGGGCTCCACATTTCCCAACAGACAAGAGATGCTTCGGACGAATACCATATCGTAGTCAAATTGTAGTGGCTCGCAACAAAAACCCGATTAGATTTATCGGCAAGAGATGCTTCAGTTCTGAAGATGTAGAATTTATGAAGTATCTAAAGCCCGAAGACAAAAATCATGAATGGTGGATCGCACGATACAACACGTATGGAGTCATGCGTCGTAAATATTCCAAACGGCGTCAAAAATGGGGATGGACGACTGATGGAGTGGACTGGTACTCGGAGGAGGAGTGCGAGTTCATTCCAAATCCACCTGGAAAATTCGAAGGAGCTCTGTTTTACCCGGAAGACATGTACCTTAATTATAAAGCGTACAGTGGATACTCTCATCGTTCTCGAACCGACGGAAGCAGAAGCGAAAGCGAAGCTCGCGCTCTTTTCATAAAAAGTGCCTTGGAAAGTTTCTATGGCTGTAGCAACCCAGGATTCTCAGCTGATAGCGGCGGTGGCGGCTCATCCAGTTGCGGAGGCGGTGGAGGAGGAGGAGGTGATAGCAGTGGAGGAGGTGGTGGTGATAGCAGTGGAGGAGGCGGTGGTGATAGCGGTGGAGGAGGAGGAGGTGGAGGAGGAGGTGAATAATATTGTAAAGTTGATGCCGTAGGAGGATATATACGTTTATGTTATTTAAGAGAAGTCTGGTGTACTATGTCTTGCTTTTACGCAGGAGTGTTACTCTTACTCCACATCGTGCTT
Organism: Zychaea mexicana; assembly: GCF_025766255.1. Taxonomy (NCBI): domain Eukaryota; kingdom Fungi; phylum Mucoromycota; class Mucoromycetes; order Mucorales; family Lichtheimiaceae; genus Zychaea; species Zychaea mexicana. The sequence continues at coordinate 974,525 of NW_026516666.1, read as the reverse complement.
GAGAGAATCACAAACGCTACAAAAGAGAGTGCTACTGAGTAATTCAGATATTGCCTCATGACGTTCATCTAATCAAATATTACTTTCGCGACGCAAAAACAGCATATTCAAGCAATTGTATACAGCGAGAATCCTGAGCTTAAAGTTTGCTGGCAGTTCACATAGAGCGCTTTCCTTAAGATATCATGCACTGCACCCTGTTAAACACTATGTTAACCAAAATCTTGTCAAAAGTGGAACGCTTGTTTCTCTTCTATCAGTATTGTTCTTGACAACATACTATAGACAGGCAACTCAGAATAAATAGCTAGCTTAACACTCCCCCTAGCATGCACAAGCAACTGACCAGTGGAATCGTCAAAAAGGATATATGTACATATACTATTCTTTGATAAAGTATCTTAAAGAAGGCTAATGTATAAGGGGAACATTCACATCGGTTCGAAGATCCACGACGTCCATTAGTGAGTGCCAAATTTTTAGTATAATCTTCTTAGCAATCACACCCAGACAGACTGGTGCATTTAGTGAGTTGCAACAAGTTCAGGTTGTTGCACGTGAAATCGTAAGTGAGTATCGGCGCCAAACCATCTCGAGAAAACTACATACAATGGTTTTCTTATGCTGATATTTGTTTCAGTATCGTACCAGAAGAGCGAAAAGAAACACATGACGCGCAGCAAACCACGCCAGCGTTTAAAGTAAAGAGTAAAGATCGGGTGAGCTTTTCTTATGACCTGTATTCAACACTTTAATTCCGCATAGAAGACAAAAATGCTAACTTATTTATTATGTTTAGCAGATCTTGGACCCGACAAGCAATCATAGTAAAAGAGATATGATACATTAGACGACGGTATTTTTGTTGAGCTACTGGGTGCAATGAGATACTGACAATAATTGCACCAACATGTTCTTATTTATCCATCCATATAATTAATGATTAAGATGCGAACTTTGGTATGCTGTATTCAAAAATCGCAAGCCCACGCATACATTTTTGCTAGTCAAAACAATACCACCGTGAGAAGCTTGCGTGTTTGTTATCAATTCAAAATTCTGGCAAGCACCCAATCGGGCTGCCGCGCTAAGCAGTTTGCGAACCAATGGACCTCGCTCGAAACATTTCCGCATCTTATAGAAGTACGTATCAGATCGAATATGATAGGTCAAAAACTCCATAAGTGACTGAAATGAAAATGGATTCCAACTGGCTTTGGTGATGGAACACAATGCGTTGAGAGATTGCACCAAATTTTGCAAGCTGTGTTGACCAAAAAAAAACTTTAAATATCGCAAACAACTTTAAAATAAGGCGCGGAGACCATCATCAGATATATGAAGATACAAGCAGAGAGAATACTGTACTTAACCTCTCATAGATAACTGCAATCTGGTTACACACCTACATTTAAGTAATAATGCATTCTTCTCAAGGGCGTCAAAATATCACCTTTAGACTGAAATGGCTTCTTTATACATAGACGTGTTTGAGACACGGCTGTGATGTCGAAATCGTAGCTGCCAGTAAGAACTTTGGGAGTATTTACGATACAGTTCAACAATAGCAACGACTGCGTCATTAATATCTATCTAATCAGAAAAAGGGAGCAATAACATTACCACAATAAAGAGACTGTTTATCTACAACACACAAAACGAACATAATACAGAATTTTTTGCTATCCGGATCATTCAATCAATTAGGACACGTCAAATGGGTGTTAGTAGAAGATTCGCTACAATGTGTTTCTAATATGAATATTATGCCAACATTCTGGCATAAATCGCTAACTCTTTCTTATATTGTGTTAAATGTAGAGAAGCTCTCGTGATGATACATACTCAGTATCTTGCCAAGATATTTGACATCCAATTAATCTAGGCAAAAAACACATAATCCGTCAGCAGAAACTGGCGTGCTCGATATATATTACAGTAGCGTCCCCGTTACCACATATGGCAACACATTATGTTGTAAACTCTGTACAGGCACCAGAATCCGTTCTATTCGTATTGTTTTTGCATCACGTTGCGCATGAAGTTGGCTCGCACAATGTCAACTGAAGCACAAGCCCGATAACTGCTGGAAATATTGATATACGTACCGTAACTTGCTTACATCTTCAATTAAACTATCACCCTTTGAAGATCGTCATGCTTCCTGTAGATTTTTACATATGCATCTGTCTATCGGACGTTCACAAAAGACCGTGTGTAACACCGGGTTTTTAAAACGACGCATTGATGGAAAAAAGTCTAATGTGTTGCAGAAAGTTGCGTTGGTATCTTAATTGAACAAAAGAGTCGATTGCTCGTCATTATTGTGTATGTCAACGCTTCTTTTTTCATATGCTTAAAAAGATACCTGCCACTGTGACTACTATTCTTGGACAAAACGAGCAAAATAGAAGAGTATTTAAGCAACAATATAGTATAATTCATTGCTTTTACCTACAAATGAAGGTAGCCCCCGACCCTCGTGCTATGAGGAAAGGATGGACAACGTCCTATTGCAAAAAGAGTAAGAACGTTATCATCCGAGCAAAATTAAGCTAGAGCATAATCGTTTCATCTTTTTGTAACATATCACCGTACGTTGTAGATATGTATTTCCGGAAATTGATAGTAGTAGCTGGTATTCAAGGGCAACCGTTACCCATGACAACAATGTAGCGAAAAGTTGCGGGGATTGAAGGGAGAGCCTAAGCCTACGTGAATATTTCGCAAGGGCTTCTTTTTTCCCATCGGAAGTTGCATGTGCCTTTTCCGAACGCTTAACCGTCAGATGGGCCCATACGCACTCGCCAATTGATGAATGCGCAATTTAACTTTGCCTTTTATTTTTAGTTTACCCCTGAGGATATCCATGGCGAAAGTTATGAGGTCAATTCAGGAACGACAGTAAGAAAAAATAGGTGTATCAGGGCGCAGTCTGCATAGGCCTATAGAAGCATCCTTAGTCTACTCCTTCAACAAATTGTAGCTGTATGGCGATGGGGACCAAGTTAAAGTTGGTGACATGCTCATAAACTATCCCTACCAGTATGCACTTTATATTACTTCCATCCCTCAGGGTATCACCATCCCATCGTAGCACCGTTGGTGGAGAGGATGGCCCTAAACCTTTTTCCACACATTTTGTACGCTCTTGGCTTTCTCTTTCTTTCTCTCTTCCTTCGCATATTTTTGGGGAGGCTTGCCGATATTCCTCTTTATTTTTTTTTGTTTTTACCACTCCAAGCAGCCCAATCATTATATATTTCATATTTTCACATATAGGAACAATATAGACTTGTAAAGAAGTGGTAGAAGGAACAAACCCAATTACATAACGCACATACAACGCACATATACGTACATAAATGCCTGCAAACACGTCATCGCCATCGTCACGAAAAAATAACAATAACCCGGGCATCACTATTTCCACAGTGCCCCCGGCCACCTCTGCGACTACTACTTGTCACCACCATCAGCGCCATATTGACAGTAGTATCAGCAACCAACAATTGGCCTTTTTACCGCACACTACTCGCCTTTCTTACGACAGTCTTCCGATTTCGTCCAACAAAACCAGCTATGCCGACCGTCGCAAAAGCGCTGGAGCGCTACCTCGCGCTAACGCGCTTACTACACCCACACTGAACCGGGATGAGCTCAATCACAGGATCGCAGACAGTTTTCAAGAATTTTCCAACATGCTCACGCAAATGTCGGCAGCCAAACAACACCAAGAACAACAACAGAAAAATCAGCAACAGCAACGAATGCGACAACCCAAAAAGTTACCACCAGCACCACTTGTCGTACCCACTACAGCAGCTACTTATCCTTTGGCTACTCGGAATCTCCTTGTAGAAACACCTCGCTCATTGTCACCGCTACTACAACAACAGCAACTAAATCAGCAGCAGCAGCATTCGGGAAAAATACGACAAAGTACAGAATCAATAGCGTTCGTACCGTCCATTGCGTCGACAGCATCGTCCTGCGCTACATTTCCTTCATTGGCAAGCGATGATCTCCGCGAACAAATCAGTGGTAGCACCAGTTGTACTAGCACTATTAGCAGTTGCACAGACGACGAATACGACCACCGACCCTCTATTTCAAATACCGCAGCAGAAGAAGATGTATATGATGGTGATAGTGACAGCTGCAGTAATCATGGCAATAGCAAGAAAGTGATGCAGCGACTAGCCCGCGCCATATGCATTGGTGATACAAGAACAATCACATCCGTGCTACAGCAACACCCATGGGTGAATGTCAATCAACCTGACGAACTCGGCGTAACTCTCCTTATTCATGCTGCATGCTTCAATCGCATTCAAGTGGTTCGCCCATTGCTTGAAGCAGGTGCAAGTATAGACAGACAGGATAAAAGTAAAGCATATCTTTATTTTGACATTATTAAAATTTAGTGTGTATGCATGAAGCTTAATACTAATGTACATGCATCTAATAGAGGGCTGGACAGCACTAATGTGGGCTGTGAACAGTAAGCATGTTGACATGGTCCGGTTACTGCTTGATTGTGGCGCATCGCGTAATGTCAAAACGTTTGCAGGATTTAGCATCCATCGACTCGTTGATCCTCAAGACAGTACCATGATAAGCTTGATACCCTCGCCAACACCTCCTACACCACCATCATCTTTGTCCTCATCAAGTACACAAATTAACAACAAAACAAAAACATCACCGATATTTCAGCCATCATCATCAGCAACAACAACAATGGATATCAACAGCTTGAAAAAGAAAAGGCGTGCATCCCATGTTCCAAAATTAGATCAAGTCGATCTTATTTACTACCAAGCAGACATGTACGGATATGCAGATATACCCCCAACAACACCAACAACAGCAAACAGCAGCAAACGCAGCAGCATCAGTAGTTGTTGTAATCGTAAAAAGAACGCAAAAGACGAATACGAATACGAAGAAGGTGCGAACAATAGTGATGATGACGTCTATGATGAAGAAGAAGAAGAAGAAGAAGATCTTGAAGGATGGGAAGGATGCATACGCTCAATATACCAATTCGACTGGGACAAGTGTTTGCCGGATCAAATGTTTGTATTTTGTCAAGACGACATGTCGTACATACTAAATACTGTCATCAATGACGTCAAACTTCCACTTGTGTCGGCGGATGATACTCGGCTCGCAGCCAATGTCATTTTTCTTTGCTGTCGATTCGCATACTATCATTCACGGCGTGATTTTTTGCAGGAGTTTCTCACTCGAGCCATCAACAAAATTGCAAAAGTGATCAAGGCAAGTCACATCTATAATCGACACAGAAAATGCATGAATTACCGTGCTGTTGCTACTAATATTAACTAGTGCTCCTTTTGGCTCATAACATGTCATCACTCTGATGCGTGCCATATTTCATTGTTCCTATTACTCCAAAAATAGGCGAACTCTCGAAATATTGATTGCCTCGGCTATTGGATATCCAACAGCCACATGTTGTATCTATATTTACGGCGAGATAGAGGCTTAGCAGATGTCACGCGAGACGAGCAGCAGCAAATCGCACAGCAGCTCACGTCCGAAGCATTTGCATTGCTTGTTTCATTCACCCAAAAGCGACTTGACAAGTTCATTGAACCGGCTTTACTCGATTATGAGGAGATTACTGACGAGCATATTGACTTTGTCGGAGACAGTGGTTGGCAAAGGTTCTTTCGACGCAGTTCAACATCTTCCACCGCATCCCATACATCCACTTCCACCACAACACAGGCAACAGCACTAGCCTCTACCTCCCGTCGCAACAGTTTCTTATTATCATCAGCACCTACCTTGACGCCACCCTCCACGCTGACCTCGATTATTGCATCCGTGACCCAAACCATGGACAGCTATGACATGCATCCCGAAATTAAAGAACAGCTGATAATGCAGTGTTTGCAATTTGTTGCATGGCAGGGCTTCAACCGGCTGCTTGGCAACAAAAAATACCTGTGTCGATCCAGAGCGATTCACGTGCGAATGAACGTGTCAGTCATTGAAGAGTGGATCCGTCACACGGCACTGGGTCATTCCGTTTCCTGTTTCCAGCCACTTGCGCAGCTGTTACAGCTGTTACAATGCGTCTCACAACTGCACGATCTCAGACTGTTCCAAGAGACGACGGCAGGGTTCGATTTGCTAAGTGCTGTGCAGATACGACGTTGCGTGCTGCACTACCGCTACGAAATCAATGAGCCGCAATTACCCGAGGGTGTGCTAGCCTTTATTCAAAAGGATAGGAGCAGCAGTGGTAGCAGTAATAGTAATAGCTCCATGGCAGCAGCAGCAGCAGCAACAGCAGAGATACCGCCACGTAATTCCTGTTGTAGCAATGCATGCTTTGATATGGCACAAACATCGGTAGATGGGGCCGACTTGTGTGCATTCGTTGTACCTAACCAAGCGCTAAAACGTGATCACGGCATCGTGCCGAGTATCCCGGAAAGATGGTTGCTGAAGTTGGACAAGAAATAACATTGAGAATATTGCAACAAGAACTCCAATGTGGTACATTGTTTGAAAGGAAAGGGAAGGAGGGGAGAGGGAATGAAAGATTGAGAAGAGGTATCACAAGAACTGTAATAGCGTTATACAGTGAGTCAAGTGACCGTTATAAGCGCGGTTTAGCCTAATCTAGTAATCTGTTGTCAAAAGGGGGTAGTGAGTGATTACAAGCGAAAAGCGTGTGCCATGTAATATAGTGCAGGTGCGTGCTTGGTTGTTGTGTTGGTGTTTTTGGAAGTATGTACGATTGGGAGGGTTGTTTTGGAATGGAGCATGAAATAAGCGATATATGAGACTGAACGGGTATAGACGAAGATGATGATGATGCCATGCTGAAGAAAAACGAACCAACCCCTATGGTTTTTCGATATTAGGTTTCACCAGCCAATTTGGAGAAGAAAGAGCGTGAGCGGGTGCAGCTTTTTGCCTCAATCAATAACAACGCTTAAATCATTCGATCGATGGCACCCTTGCTATTTAAAAAAGAGCAGCCAACTCTTTGCTTTTGGTTTGTTTGTTCGCCCTGCGGGTTTTGCTCTTATAAACCCTTCTTTTCTCTCTTTCCCGCTTCCTCTCTCTCTCTCTCTCTCCTTTGTTCACCCTTTTCTTTCACGTGCAAGAAAAAGCAAAGCAGACTTGTCAACCACACACACCCTCTCACTTGACCAATACCAGCACTCTTCTTTCTCACCTCTTTCCAAACCTACACAATGCACGTTCAAGCATCGCAAATCTGCCCTGTCTGCAGTGCTGATTTGTCTCGGGGTGATCATTACGAATGGTGCGCACTTCACAAGTAAGCTCTGGCAATCAAGAACCACGCGTGTATGTTGTCTTGTTTCAAAAGCATTAAACTGATATGTGCACATAGTGGGAAAATCATCAATTCGTTGCGCAGCCATTGGATATCGCTAAGAAACCGCTGCCGGTGACAGCAAGAACAGCAACGATAATGATGATTCCAACAGAAGCAAGAAGATGATATTCAACATGTACATACAAACTATTACTACTACTACTACTACTACTACTACTACTACTACTTAATAGTCCATTTACTCCCATCTTGTCCACACCACGCACACATCCACACAAACGCACTCACCTTCTGTCTATCTGTTCCCAAATCTTTTGTAAATGTAATCCCCTTCTTGCATAAATCAATTATAGTATTCATGATTACCCATACTCTTTTCTCCAGAGAAACTTTCCTTCTGGTTTTGTGACACATGCATTTTGTAACAGCAGCAGTAGCATCCGCAGCCACATGGCACATATATCATAGTCCGATCAAACTCCACAAAGTTATTAGCATGTAATATTTTATTATTGTTGTTGTCGTTTTGTGGATCGTTTCACATTACGCCCGTGATTCGGTGTCCAAGGACCCAGGCTGTCATTAGCATAAAAGTCCATAGGATAAATGTCGTGCCATGATGCCTTGCCCAACGCAATCGATGCTTCGTAGGGTGTTAATAAAGGCTTTGCGAACGCATAGCCCCAGTCCGTGGATAACCGTGGACATGCGATTTGAATCCATCTAGAGACACAAAAGTTGTATTCTAGGTCAGTGTATCGTATGCTAACATAGAGCATGAACAATAACAAAAGAAAAAATCACACTTACGCATCCACATCTTCAAATTGGGCAAGCTTCTGTGGAAAGATCTCAGAAAGCAGGACAATCACTGAGTCTTTTCCTGCTTCGTGGATACATGTTTCCAGATACTCCATGATTTGTGGTTTGCCTTGTCGGCCCAAGGTGCCCAAGATCAAACCGAACTTTTTGGCATCCTTGCCCACGGTTACGGCATGTTTCCGAAGCGACTGCATTTCCACGTGATCATATCGTTCTCTTGTGATGCGTTTATCGTATGGGTTATACCTATTTTTCCCTTGTTGAATATTTTCATTCTCTTTTCCAGGATCCCCCTCTTGAGCATTCCATTTGGCTTGTGCACAAGTATATCATAGGACCACTCTCTTCCCATCACACTTACTGGAATGTAGGAATAGAAGGATTATGAATCATGATGGACTCCAAATGGAATCGGCCGTCACCTAGATAACTATCGAGCAAGGAGACTATCAGTATATGATCTTTGTCTTCATCAAATAACCCGCAACAATACGACTGGTTGTAGCAAAATTCACACAACCAACTTAGTACGACTATCGCTCCTTGGTACTCACATAATGGCATCCATTTCAGGCAATTTTGGCGATGTACAACCCAAAATCTCACCAGGAGATAATGGTTTTGATTGGGGTATGAGGACAGTATAATCCTGTTGTAATATTTCGCGTACAGACTAGGTTGTATATATATATTAGTATTATGAGTCAGAGCATGCTATTGCGCAACTTTACATTCACTTTTAGAACCACACACACATCCTTATGCCACAACATGCCATGATTGCATATCTTACCTGTAAAGCTGCAACAAATTGAATCGTTCCGACAAGAACCAGCCTTTTTCCCGCTTCAAAATTCTTTTTCACAGTATCGACAAAATGCTGCGTGTCAATTCCAATGTCCACAAAAACATACAACGTGTTAATTGGTGTAACGTCCACGGGAACTATTGTTCAAGTGTCGCGCGTATGAAAAATCCAATCAGTATATGCTGTATAGTGGTATGCTGGTTATAGTAGCTAAATAACCCCCTCCTGTACGAAATTCGAGAGAGATATGTATTACCTAAACAGCTATGACCATAGTGTAACAAAAAGTCGCACCCTAATGCACGCGCTGTGTAATCGTCGATACAACATGCACCGTATGTCACATCACCCATAATAAGCGTTTCCACTTGACAAAAGCTATATAAAAAAATTATTATTTAAGATTAATACTGTTATGATGGACCCGTGTTTCGTTGTTGCACTGTGTAACTTACACTTCGAGAATATCCGAAATCACACAGGCAAACATCATTAGGCCTTCCGGCATCTGGATAGCCACTATACAATACAATAGCTTGTGATTAGTACCTCATCCAGTAAACCAAACTGTTCTTTTCTTTTCAACACCATTACTCTATTTTGATTACCTTTTTTTGCTTCAGCTTTTCGTATCCGCCATACTGACTTGTGGATTTCGAAATTATAGTTGGACGGTAACTGCATAGTAGTAACATTCCCGTGAGAACTAAAAATTAGGAGGATAGCCGCCTTCTCATATTATTAAGAATTATTTCCTTTACCTGCTCGACCGCCTTTTTTAATAACGGATCGTTCAAGATTTCGTCAGGAATTTGGTTTGCTACACGACTCGTTCTTGGTCGTCGTGACTCTATATATACATGTCAAAATTGACATTAGCGTATCGTTCGTGATGTGTGTGAGAAAGTAATTAACGGAACGGCTCCCCCTCCCCCGCCCTGAAGTTTTTTGTTTGCGAATGAGAACCCGATTCTTACTGACGAAACCAACAGCACCGTCTTCAATAGCTGGCGTGTCCTCTGACGCTTTTGCTGCAGCATTGCGTGCACGACCGACAAATCGCTTTCGTGGTGTTGCTGTATGTTCTTTAGGTTTCTCCTCTTCTGGTTGTTTTTCCACTGGTTTCTCCATTGTATATTTAATGTTAAGGCAGAGTTGGACAAAAAGTGTGTAAAGCAAGTAGTGCCTTGACCACCTTAACTTTTCCGGGTGGTTGGTGGCTTCGCGGAGAACCGGAGCATTGAGCGGAGAGAAAGCAGAGGGGAAGGTGGGGTCCAGATGGTGCCACTTTTTTGTTTTACCTTTCATTTCTACAGCTGGTCTCACCCACTTAACCACCAACAACTCCCCACTCTCTCTCTCTCTCTCTCTGTCTCACTTTTTTCATTTACCAGAAATGCTCAGAAACGCATTGCGCAGAGCATTCTGTACCAATAACGGTGGTTTATGCGCACGATTGCCTCCTGCAGTTGGAGGAGGCTTCTCTTTATCGACAGCACCACTACGAACGCGATTATCACGTAGTACACTAATGACAACCATGCAAAGTCCTCGTGTCGCTGTAAAAGCAGGACGTTTGCAGCAGTTGACAGCTAAACGGTTCATGAGCGCAACAATAACAACCGCGGAAACAACCGCTGCGCGGACAACCGGCCGCCAGACAGCAACAGCAACAACGACTGTAACCAAGCCAGTGGTCGCCTATTGGCTGTACTTTAATGCGGGCCTTGTGTACGCTATTGTTGTCGTCGGAGGATTGACTCGACTCACAGAAAGTGGTCTATCAATCACCGAGTGGAACGTGATTTCTGGTATGAAGCCGCCACGTTCTGAACAAGAATGGCGTGACGAGTTTGAAAAGTACAAGCAATTCCCTGAATACAAGATGTAAGATCCATATCTCGAGTTATATGAAAGGCGGATGCGACGATATGAAACTATATGACGGGTTAGCTAACCAAGTAAATAGCTTGAATCGACACATGACGCTGGATGAGTTCAAGAATATCTTTTACTGGGAATGGAGCCATCGTATGATTGGACGGTTTATTGGTGCCGCCTTCATTTTGCCTGGATTGTACTTTGCGTCGCGTGGCTACATGACCCGTCGCGTGGCTAAGCAAACATTTGGCATTACATGTATGCTTGGTTTCCAGGTAACGAACCCCACGAAGGACTTTATCGATCCACTTGCTTGTAGAATGTGGGGAGGGGATATTTGCTAACTACGGAATTGCAATTAGGGCTTTATGGGATGGTACATGGTCAAGTCTGGCTTGAACCAAGCTTTGATGGAGGAACCGGGCGCTGTTCCGCGCGTGAGTCAATACCGATTGACCGCGCACTTGGCAACGGCATTCATGATTTACGCTGCTACAATTTTCGTTGCAGCCGATATTTTGAGACAACACAAGATTGCTACGGGAACGTATCCCAAGGAAACAGCTGCCATGCTGAATAACCCGGTGTTGCATCGCTTCCGTCGTTGTGGTCACATTATGGGCAGCATCATCTTCTTGACGGCCATGACAGGTGGCCTTGTCGCTGGTTTGGACGCTGGTTTGATCTATAATGAGTTCCCGTTCATGGGTGAAGGCATCGTCCCGCCGAAATCTGAACTGTGGTCAGATAGTTATGTAAAGAGCACCGATAAGGGCAAGTGGCGTAACTTGTTGGAAAACCCTACAACTGTTCAATTCGATCATCGCACTATGGTAAGTAAACCAATTTCATTTCTATCGAGTAGGAAATGAGAAACTGAGCATATTTCTGTGTATAGGCCGAATCGACAGCCGTGCTGACTACGGCTTTATGGGCATACTCGAGACGCTTACCATTGCCGAAGAACGTCCGTATGGCCATGAATACCATGATGGGCGCAGTGGTTATCCAAGTGACATTGGGTATCTCAACTCTTATTTATATGGTGCCTATAGAATTGGCAGCTGCCCATCAAGCCGGTGCCCTGGCCCTTTTGACATCTAATTTCTGGTTGATCCATGCTCTTCGAAAAGTACCTCTCTAGATAGAAGCTTTTAATTTAACCATCATCTATAATCTCTACTGTATTTATATATCCTCACCTCTCTCTCTCTCTCTCTCTCTTAATTAAAAATCTGCATGTGCATCTCTTACCACTCTTTTAAAAGCGAACTTTATGTACTGCCTTATTGTTTTGTGGTCAACTTCATCGCTTCCCGATATAACAAAAGTCCGAGCGGCACACCAAAATCTGTGGTTGTCTGCAGCCAGAGCCCTTTTGCTGTTGTATAAAAAAAACTGAGCTGTTTGAACGATCCGTTCCGAATCATTAACACTTTTCCCAAATGTATCGGCCTCCTCCTACTTCTGTAAGTCTTGCCAGTTTATTGATCTGCTTATGCTACGGCTCTCTTTTTGTTTTGATTTACTTATCATACAATGCTTGCATGTTTGTTCCCCCCCTCCAAAAAAAACAAAGGCACCTGGATTTCAGGGCAGTCCACCACCACCGGGCATTCATCCATCGTCTGCGACATCGTCACCTTGGCAAAGACCTCCACGACCTATGCCTCCTGCTCACGGCGTCGTGAATGATGGCATGGTACCATCACCTCCCCCTGCTGTAACGTATCGTCAAGTTCGATTGGAAGAATCTTTTCCATATTACAATCTTTAAAAAGAAGTATACTCAAATGTCACAATTGGTTTTTTCTTACATAGCAATTATGGAAGGAACATCAAAACGCTGAAGGACGCAAGTATTGGTTTAACACAATAACGCGAAAGAGTACGTGGGAAAAACCAGAGGAGCTATTGACTCCAGAAGAGAAGGCATTGATGAATTGTCCTTGGAAGGAATACAAAACGCCCGAGGGCAAGACGTATTACAGTCATTCGCAAACAAAGGAATCAAAGTGGACTATCCCTGATGAATATAAAGGTATGTGACGCCACCTTTGACTAATCCTATGTCTGCAAGGCTGCGTGCATATGATGGATCAGTGTCTAATCCATTGTATTGATGTTTATTAGAGCTCAAGGAAAAGGCAGAAGAGGCGAAAGAACGAGCTGTAAAGGAAGCGTAAGTTTATACATTTGACAAGGAGAAAGGACGAGGGTGTGTTATTTGAAAGATAGAGTTAAACCCGCGATTTTCTATATTCTTGTTGCATGCATATGGATTATGTTGTTCTTTCTATATGATAATAATAGCCAAAGACCTACGCCTCCACCGCCACAAGTTCAACCACGACCGCAGCCACAGCCACAACCTGCACCACACGTGCCGACACCACACATCCTAGCACCCCATATGTCAGCACCTCATATGCATATGGGCCGTCCTCTTCCTCCTGCTGGCATTGCTACTGCTGCTGCTGCTAACGCTGCTGGCGGTCCTTCTGCCATGGCTGCACCCGGTGGGCCATCAAATGTCTCGCATAATGTACGACCGGATATGAACGAAACTAGACAACACAAGTACCGACAGCCACCACCAAGTGCCGCATTACTTTCACAGGTCCCTGTTCCCGAATTCCCAACAAAGGAAGAAGCAGAAAAAGCATTCTTCAAACTTTTAAAGGAAACAGTAAGTTGGTGTTGGTATAGCTTTCATCACCATGGCTACATTTGAACTTACTGTTCTACCCCAAAAAAAAATTAGGGTGTCAGAACAGATTGGACGTGGGAACAGACTATGCCTGAAATTATCACACACCCCATGTATCGTGCATTAAAGACTCCCGGTGAGCGAAAGGCAGCGTTTCATACATATATTGATCGAGAGGCTAAGCGTGAAAGGGTAAACAACTGTTGATGAGATACGAGCAAGCAATTGAACCCGGGATGTTGTGTATGTATGCTCATGCAACGTTATTTTGTTCTTTTAGGAACTTCGCGAAGAGAAAGAATCCAAACAACGCGTTGTCTATTTCCACATGCTTGAAAACACCAAAGAAATTAAACCGTACTCGCGCTATCATTCCGTGGTCAAATATTTCAACAACCAGCCAGCATACCAGCAGATCAAATCCGAAACCCAACGGGAATTATACTTTGAAGAGTTTGTGCATGGACTTCAACGGAGGGAAAAGGAACGGTTACGCGAGCTTCGCAAGATCAACATGGAACAGTTTGCCGAATTGCTGCGCCAGATCCCTGAAATCACGTACGAGACCCAATGGAAAGATGCACAGGGATTGTATACAAAGCATCCCACGTTTGAGGAGGATCCAAAGGCGTTTGAGGCCATGGATATGTTGGATTTCTTGACCGTCTTTGAAGAACACAGTAAGATGTTGTGGGAGGCGCCCTTGGAGGAACTTAACCGTAATATGCGGGATCGAAGGCGAGCGGAACGTCGTGCACGAGAAGGGTTCAAGGTAAAAAAATTAAAAAAGAAGTGGGGCGGGGACATATTTGATTAATTCAATCGGTGTTAGAGTGTAGGGTTTAGTATATATAAATACTCATTACGATCTTTTTCCCTTTAGAATTTGCTGGTGGAACTCGAGCGAAACGGTGCGATTACAGCACGGTCGTTATGGAAAGAAATATATCCACAAATCAAAGAGGATCCGAGATACACACACTTGCTGGGTATCCCTGACTCGACTCCATTTGACCTCTTTTGCGATATGCTTGATGATCTGGATGAAAAATTGTATCACGACAAGCGGCTGATATATGATGGACTCAAGGTAAAAAACAAAAAGGAATAGTGTAGTGTTCATTGTAAAAGCTGACCAATCAAACCAACCTCTCCTTTCTGTTAGGACCTTGACTTTGAGGTCACGCTTGATACATCGTTTGAAGATTATCAGGAAGTACTTAAACGCAGTCATGATGTTATGGACCGTACAAAAGAAGCCAATATCAAGATCATCTTTGATCACGTAAGTTGGCACTGTTTATGTTGCAGTCGTATGCATGACTAACGTGAACCTTTCTACTAGTTACAAAACAAAGCAGCGCAGCGGCTTAAGGATGAGAAGCGTCGACAAGAGAAAAAGATGAAAAAGAAGATGGATGCCCTGCGTCATGCCATGAAATATCTGGATCCAGCAATCGGTGTAGATGATTCATGGGAAACAGTGCGTCCACGTATCGAAAATCTTCCCGAATATCAAGCTATTGAAAATGAGCAACATTGCATAGAGGCATATGAGAAATTCATCAAGCGATTGAAGGTATGTTGCTAAGACCATCTCGTTGAGATGATAACGGCGAGTCGAAGAACAGATGATTAGAAGAAGGTATACACTATACATCTAGGAAAAACATGCAGAACAAGACGATGAAGAAGAAGAAGGCATGATCAAGGATGATGAAGAATACACTGGTGGTGGCTACTCAAAACATCATGGTTCCCGACGATACAACGGCAACAGTAAACACTACTCGAGGCAGCGGGCGGGTTCAGATCGTGATAGTGACCACGGTGGTTACAGTGACGAAGAACGATCAAGAAGACGAAAGAAAAGGGTAAGCTCTGCACTTGTCGTTTGAAGCAAAACAAACATGCTTACCTGCTGCTGTTTGTTACAGAGACACGTGTCTTCGCATCATGATGAGACCTTTGATAATCCTGCGGATGGCCAGCGGTCAAGTGCAGAAGAAGGGGAGGCGCTGGACGAGTATGAGAACGATCCGCGTCGCATGCATTGAGTAAGAAGGGGGCCCCATTTGATAGTGCAAAAGTATGTGACTCTTTCTCCCGTACGATCACAATAAACACAGTACTCGTTATCGGATATGGTACCAACCTGCTACATACTGTATTGGGCAACACGTTACACAATCGGTCCACGCGACCCATTCTCGCTGACCAATCAGAAACAGTTGCTGCGGCAACTGAATATAAAATCACACCTTTTTTGAGAGCCCACTGGTAGAAAAAAAAAACCATTTTCTTTTACTACATCTTTTTTCTTCTCATTCTCAAAATGTCATTGTCTTTGGGAACAGCACCAACAACTGCACTAGCAGGTAGGCTACAAAGCCAAACTTGGTTTTCTCTTTCTTTATTGTCCCTCTTTATAGCTCTTCTTTCTCGCTCTCTCTCTCTCTCTCTTTCTTTCGCACTGCCGGCTTTTTTTTAACACTTCAGCGATTCTGGCCTCTTTCTAAAAAAAAACAATCCAGAGAAAGCAAGTTAACAATAACCCTCTTTCATTTGAGAGGAAACGCACAGAGAGAAAAAGAAAGAAAGAAAGAAAAAGAAAAAAAAAGACGCCAAATCTCACAAAAGTGAGCCCAATGCCTAATTTCTTCTGCCCAAAAACACGCTTTCTCTTTTCTTTCTCTTTTCTTGGTTTGGAAAAAGAAAAGAAAAAAAAGATATAAAGCAAAAAAGAAAATGGCGGCAAAAAATCTTTTTGTGATCTTTTTTTTTTTTTGTTTTTTTACCATGTTTCTCGCATTTGCGTGAAATGGGGAAGCCTGGGTGGAGAATGTGTAAACATGTGTGGTGTGCGTAAATACGAAACCCCCCTTGTGTGCGCCAACGAGATCGTGTGTGATGTGTGCATGTGTATAAATTGTATACAACGCGCATATTACAGAAATTGACCTGCACAACAACGTAACCGCAAATTACGTTGAGAACCCTATTTGAGAGACTTGCTTTTTGTGTATTTTTTTTTGGAAAGCATTGTGTGCATGAAAAAGAAAGAGGATGAAAAATAAAAACTTACATGTGGATGTATATTTTTGTTGTTTCGCAGATACCGGCCAAGTGCAAGCACAACAGCAACAGACCGTGCCAACAAGCAGTGATATCAATGACAACAATGGTGTTGAACGCACTCTGAACTTTCTACATACTGTTGGCGATCAAGGTGCAATCGAAACTATATCTCGCAAAAACGAACTTATTGATGTGATGGCTACTGAGGAACTGCCGCATCTGCGAAGCAGACTACTGGATGTGATCTTACACACCAACAACCAAGACGTTCTCAAAGCGTATGTATTACTGTCAATGCATCTCTGTGTGTGCACTATATCTTATCTCGCTGGTCACTGACTTTTGTGCTTTTCTGTATTGGTAGCCTTGCTGCATCCCCGAAAGCCTGTCGCAACTATCATGAATGGATCAAATGCGCCCTCAGAGAACGGGATTGGGTCATCCTTGGAAAAATGGTCCAAATTTTAAACCACCTGCCTCTAAGCCCCCAAACATTAATTGATTACAAGCTCGGAAGAGCTATCAAGGTCCTTAAAGAGAAATGCAAGAGTAACGGTATGTAGTACGGTCACTGTCATTTCAATTTCAAAGATATTCACTAACTCTTTGTTCACTGCTATCCATATTCTATAAATGTATAGACAAAGAAGAGTTGCTGTCACAAACAATCCAACTGATGAACAAATGGAGCGACCAACACAACCACCGTATGTTTAATAGACTCATCTATATGAGAGAGAGGAAACAATTATTGTGGAAAGAACATTGATTGAGTTACACCAGTGGGTTATGCGTTGCTTTTACTAATAAGTCATCAACATGATTCTTCAAAATACATAGAACGCTCGGCTAGAAGTGACCCAAATACAGAAAGCATTCGTGATTCAGAATCACCGCCGTCATTTCCACCGTCTATAGTTCCTTTGGGTTCCTCCGTTGCCGAGAAGCGCAAATCACCTCGTAAGTATCCACTAGTACAGTAAGTAGATTGATCTCAATTAGACTTGATAATGAGCTAACTTATCTTCTTTTTTTCGTTCCTACTTAGCAACGACAGTAAGTCTGAACTATTCGCGACCAAAAGGAAAAGAAATGTTTATATTGATGAATCTGCCGTACCAACTCTATTAGATTAACAGCCCAGCGAAGAAAGCAGTACGGTTAGCTATCTCTGCTGAACCACCAGCCAAACCATCATTGTCTAAACCACAAGCTCAAGTTAATTACGGCTTATTCAATATGTTAAACAACGGTAGTCATACAAACAGTGGCTCTTCAAAGCTATCCAATCTGCGTCGCGAGGAGTCGTTCCTTGTGGAATCCTCACCACTATCATCATCATCAACGTCGTCATCAACAGCAACAACGACGAGGTATGGCAGTAGGCGAATTAGTAGAGATGTTCCTGTTACTGCGCACACTCGATCTCCGTTAATTGAAATTGGCCAACAAAATAGTACATCTTCTACTTTTCACACTGCTCCTATGGTGCCAAGTTTGAGTGATTCAAGTCCCAATGGTCTGCCTTTGAAGACTCCAAGTAGCCCCAAAAAGAAAAAATCGGTTAATTTTAAGAGCGACCATGTTTTGGTTCAAGTCCGTTATTATGCAAAGAATACTTGGGAGGTAAACACTATGATTATATCAAACGACAAATCATAAAAGAAATCACTTTTTTATTAACATGGGTTTTATCGAGTAGACCTCCGATCATCCAGACGGATTAATTGTCGATGATCGAGAAAATGAACAAGGCCCCGAAATTTCAAATCAGCATAATGGTCTTCCAACAAAATCACATCCTACGCTAGAAAACTGGCAATGCCCACCGCGCTTACTCCTGGCACAAGACTGTAGACGCGCAGGCATGATCTATACAGAAGAATCTAATTATCAACGACAGCTTGAAGCAATTACGCCACCTACTGTCTATCGAAGCATAGATGAAATACCACCTACACCTGAAGAACCTGACAGTCCTGGTTGTGAGAATGATATTGGTGTTAAAATAATTCCATTGGAAGACTTGGCTAATTACGGAGACGCAACATCCGAAGAATGTTACAATGATGAAATGGATGATTCTATACCGGAGAACAACAAGGGTTACAGTGCAACAACAGTGGATGATAGTGCATCTGTTCCCATCGCTCCTATGTCGTCATCGTCGTCAAAAGAATACCCAAATCTTGACTACTTGGATTTGCAAGGTATTTTGAATGCAGTTGCCTCTCAAACCGGAGCCTCTGCATCTACTTCTTCTATGACACCAACACAACAACAACAAGAACAACTAGCTGTACCTCAACACCAAGTACCTTCGCAGCGACAACATCAGTACTATCAACATGATCTCAAAAACCAACCACCGACACAACCAAGTAAACACCATAATAACAATAATAATATTAATCATTCAACGAATCCTTCTCGTGGGTAAGTAGTAAGACCACAACAGAACCTCATTTTGGAGGAGTGTGTGCATGGGAAGAGACGAGGAAGAGTAAAGTGATGTGGAGGGTTGAATGAGTGTGGTATAGATGAATAACAAAATAATCAAAACAACGGGCAAAAAATGGAAGAGTTTTCGGTCATCGTTAGGTTATTAACCAGACGTATCAATCATTACAAAATTATAGAAACCACCATCATCCGCATCGGTCTTCGCGTGGCGGTGCCGGCGCCGGTAGGAGTGACCAACACAACGGCAATAATCGACCATCCCGGCCTCCACGCGGAAGAGCGCGTTGTAGATACCTGAACACTAAAAAAGGCTGTCTTTTTGGCGATCGATGTAATTACAGTCACGACATTTAATCACGCAACTTATTCGTCAAAAAAATCAACCTTCCCCCTCTTTCCTTTGTTTACACACGTTTCATTCGCTGTTTGACTTTCTTTTCGCACTAACCCCCGCATCTTCCATCGTACTAAGCTTTATAAATGTCAAAACCATCAAGCACTTCTAGTACAAACAGATTACTCGTCTAATATAAAAGTATCAATACTACTACCTTTATTACCATCCCCATTCTAAAAGCACCATTGCTTTTTCATTTGAATTCGTATGTAGTACTGCTATGTAGGCTTGTTTGTACCTAGCAATATCATATGTATAACTAAAGTAATCAGTGGAAAAAAACAACACAGTATATCGAATAAAGAAAGCGAATAATCAATGAAAACTGATGTTTACACAGATACACTATCATCATGTATCTGACAACCTCATGCAATAAATTTCAAGTTAGTTGTATTGAATTCTATCATTCCGTGATATAAATAAGACAAAGTAGTGACTGATAGATACACTCTAAAGAGAGATGTGTAGAAGAAACGATACAGGACCATGAAAAAAGATGATAATGATTATGATACTTTAAAAAAGATGTTATGAGCAAGAAATCTAGTTGACAACAACCGACCAGGGATGTTCGACTTCACCGTATTGAATATCCATGATGGCTTCGTTAATACGCTTAGTGATAGGTCCAGCCTGCGAGGTAGAGTCGTTGGGATCAAGAGGAATGTTCAGATCCTAGAAAAAAGTTTTTAAGGTTTTAGTTACATATACAAGTAAGAGAAATCATAGTAATGATCATAATAGAGTATATTATCTTTTTGTTTACCTCGCCCATGTATTCAACGGCCTTGACGGGAGTGACAATGCATGCGGTACCAGCACCAAACATTTCGACCACACGACCATCCTTGACAGCATCACGGAGTTCAGGCATGGTCATCTTGCGCTCAGTGACTTTGAATTCGTTCCACTCACGGGCAAGCGACAAAATAGAGTCACGGGTAACACCGGGAAGAATCGAGCCATCCAACGGTGGAGTGGCCAATTCCAATTCGTTCTGTTCGTTCTTCCACAACACGAACAAGTTCATGGCACCAACTTCAGTAAGCTGATGGTCGTCTAAACATCGATAATTAAAAAAAAAGATTAGAATGCGAATCTATGGGATTTTGCCATTATTTTCCATCTATATTATCTTACCACCAAACAACCACAAGTTTTGCTGGTAACCCTTCTTTGCAGCAAGCAATTGAGGCAACAAACCTAATGATAATAATTAATGAGTCATTTAGCGTCAGGCCATACACGAATCATATACTTTAGGGAGATAGCCCTCCGGAAGAATATTTTACCAGGAGCATAGTTGCCACCAATCTTGGAATCACCGGTACCGCGAGGCCATGCACGGACGTATTCAGTAGTGGCCTTGAGTTTCACAGCCGAGAAACCAGTGGGATAATAAGGACCCACAGGGCTACCGATAACGAACAACAATGCACGGTTCGAAGCAGCGACACCAAGCGATTCTTGAGTACCAATCATGGTAGGACGCAAGTAGAGCGAATAACCCCGGCCCTCGGGGATCCAACGATCGTCGACCTTGAGGTATTCACCGATCACTTTAAGCAACTCCTCGCCTTCGAATTGCTACATGAGCAAATAATCAGTATAACCATAACCAATCCCCCAATCGAACAGCTAGCTCTGTCTCTTCATATATGTAATTACCGGAAGAGCAATACGAGCAGTAGAACGGTTCATTCTAGCCATGTTCATTTCGGGGCGGAACAAGCGGATCTTGCCCTGCTTATCCTTGTAGGCCTTCATACCTTCGAAGCACTATATACCCATCGTTAAGGTTAATCATCTTTGTCATGCCTTCCTAGCTTCTCCAATGTATACTTCTTTCGTGGTACTTGCCTCAGAGGCATAGTGGAAGACAACAGCACTGGGATCGAGGGAAATCTTGTCATAAGGACGAATTGCGGGGGCATCCCATCCCTTACCCTCGGTCCACTCGGCAGTAATCCTTTAAACGATGAATAAATCATAATGATGAGTAACATCTACGGATAATCGAGCACACATAAGTATATATTTACATGTGGTCCGAGAAGGTTCTACCAAAGACCAAGTCTTTGTTGGCAACCAATGCCTTGGGACTTTCATTCTTGGTGACGCGCAAAAGGCTTGCCTAACAATTTTCACGTTTAGTCATTTTTTTTTCTTTTTTGAGGAAATATGCGAGTTGGTTGGTGATAGAAGGTATGACTCATTCGCGTAATAAGTTTAAAGGTGTTGGGAAAGGGGGGAACAGGGTGAATGGTGTCGTGTCTCTTTTTGTTGTTGTTGTTGTCTGTTGTCTGTACCTGCAAGCCAGCGGCAGCAGTGCTGTTCCATCGCTTAGCGGGTTGAGCAAATCGTTGTCCGAGGAATTGTGCACGGAGGAATGGCATGCTGGTGATTCAATAAAAAAAGTAAAAAGAAAAGAAAAACCAGGATAGGCGGGACGATGGAGTGAAAAAATAAGGTGTTGGCTGAGTTATTAAATATTCCCACAATCAATAGCGAAAGGCGACTATCAAAGCAGCTAATGTTTACCTTACACTTACGCCACATAAAAAAAAGATGTAGAGAACCCTATCAGAGATCTGATATAATGGCATATCATACCGAGGAGTATTATAGCCTCATAATTTAAAAAGTTAACAACATGTCTAGTATATGTATGTATGATAGTAGTTTGAAAAGCAGAGTAGGTGGGGATGTTGACAGATAATGTTACTATAAGCATCACGACAAAGATTGTGATAATGAAATGACTACTGGTTTGTTTATGAAGCAGTCTTGAGAGCTTCGTATCCTTTCCTCCCACGATCTTTGTTATCGACAAAATTAACTGTATATGGCTTTACTGGAACTGTTTTTTGGAAGCCTTCACTGGTGACTTATGAGTAGCCGCTCTGAAAGATATAGCTATCGTGTACGTACTTGGACATTATCATTGCTGTAACTGACAACATATATTTCAAACAAGTACTCTGTTACGCTCATAATTTTACTGCATCGAGCATATATGATCTCTGACTAATGGTGATGATCGAATATGTTTGTGTTGAGGGTGAGGTTATGTGAGTCATGGAAATATTTGTACTCCAGCTGGCTGATATGCATTATGTAACAGACCCGTTTCCTTTTTGGCCGGCTAATATACCATATCATATCTAGCTCTTTTTGAACACTCTAGAAAATGGTTTAGCAAACATCCTGCTACTGTATACAGTCATTTGAAAAAGTACAACAAAAAGCAGCTATAGTATTAATACAATTTATTATTTATACTGTAGTGGTAGGCGATTCTCTAGCAAAAGTTTAATCCATTCCTATGTGAGTGCTTTTATTATTGTTGGATCGTGCTATCGCCAGCAGTCTGCTGTTGCTGTTGCTGGTTTTCCCTCCAGTGTTGCAGATGTTGTTGCTGGGCTGTCACCTGTACTGGAGCCGCCAAAGTACTCGAATTTCCGTTATGACTACCGCTACGAGCATCATGATGATCGTCATGACTCGTGGGACCTCGATAAAATATTTTAACTCCCTGCACCATGATGCGTGTGCTTATTATTGCCACACCCACGGTCAATGTTATCAGGATGATCAAAACGAGGAGCGTGTACACCAAGCTATACTTTGTCAACTTTACAGTAGAAAAAGAAAACGCCCAATTGTCATGTGTTAGTGTTTCAAGGTACATTGTGTGTACAGTAAGAAATAATAACTTACGCGATAGGGATTTTGACCAGTCAAACGTGGTTGGGCGATGGTAATAAGTCGAAACACAAAGTATACGATAGACAACGCAGCCAATACGGTCATTATACCCAATACCCAAGGTCGTTCTTGTTGAATGGCATAGCAAGCAATCGTGAAAAGAACAAATCCGAGTGCTCCTACCAATAAAGCTTCCATAGTAGTAGTGTAGTAATTTAGTAGTGCCGAAGGTGACAGCTGAGCGGCAAAGGAGAAGCAAAAAAAGAGGTCGAGCTTGATTAGCGCCAACAGCGTCGATAAAGAGACAGCTGCTTTCTTGAGTCGCTTGTTAGAAATACACTCGGATGATGATGATGGCGATAATTGATGACGAGGGGAGAGCCCACCGTGGTAGTGCCACGTAAAGTGTCCATGAAGCCAGATAGAGCACGCAAGAAAAACGAGATTGCAAGCTGCGACAATCGCCAGTATAGCATATTCATATGGCGGTGCAACGCTGTGAGCCAGTTCGTCGTCACAACCAAGCTCAATCATCCATTCCTCCAACGATTCGTTCTGGATTAGGGCTTGAATACCCACAAAAATTACAAATAGTAGCCCTGTTTAAATCATTCAAGTAGTATGTAGCAGAATGGGCGGATTGTGTTTAGTTTATACTCCCCAATCAAGTTGCTATATGCTGAACGTGTACCCACCGAACAAAATGAGAACATATAACTGAGCGGCCAATCGCTGCCTAAGTGTGTCAACGCATAAAAGTAGCTGGTAAACCGCCATAGCAATGACAAGGCCACGGTAAATCAAGTTGGTATACGACGCACCAACTCCAGCTGGAGATAAAATGCACTTGGATGATTGGGAAACTGTTTGATGTACACGAAACCCTTCAAGTATGGAAACGGTAACTGCTTGAACGAATAGGATAGTGAACATGCTCCCCAGTGAGTATTGGCTCGCTGTTGATGGTGCTGTAGTATTGGCAATAGTAGGATTATTTACTGCTGCTGTTGCTTGACGCTGATGGCAGTTATTGCCGCTTTGAAGACTTTGCAGATAAATGCCACACCTTGAAGAATCTGGAGATGAGGATTCTTTATTCATTGCAGTCTGTTGATGGTGGGCGTCATGGTATGGCGACGCTCGGTGGTCTCTTCCTTCTGTTGTAATTGCAGTATTTTGTTGCTGTGGTAATATAGGCGCCAAGTCATCGCTTCTCTCCGATTTGGCACGAAACGAAGAAGATGAGGAACTCTCTGGTTGTTGTGGGTGCTGCTGTTGCTGAGAGAAATCGTCGTGCTGATGGTGGTTATGTAGATATTCGTCGACGTTTGCGGCTGTCACTTTCTGTTCTGTTGTTGCTTCTGCTATCATTTTGCTTGAGATGGCCGTCGATGTTTCGATAATGTCGCGTGCGTTTTGATGATTAGTGAAAAGAGGAGCAGCACAGAAAAATCGAAAAACCTGGCCCGGTAAGAAAAAGATCGAAAGACACATTATCTTTCTGGAACAGATGGAACTTTCAAGAATCATCATAAATAAATGACCATGTACACAGCAACACCAATTGTTGTCTTCAGTGTACGGATTAAAAGGAGCGGATTTCACGTTGATTCTTCTCCTTTAACTACCACCACTGTGACACAATCAGCACAATATTCATACATGGTTAGGTAAAAGCGAAGAGCCGAATCAGTTGCAATTGACTGACCATTATGCCAGAGAAAAAAGAAGGATCACATGCACGAATTTCAGTATATGAAAGAGGAGAGAAGCGGGAATCGTCGAGAAAGAGAACAAGAGAATTGACGTATTGGTTTGGATTGAGAGGTAGAGGATGATGGGGTATTATTAACAGCAGCATTAGTGATAGTAGCAGCAGATATCTATTATAAGTAATCACATATGGTAAAGACACTATTCGGATGATGATCGACGGCGTCGATTCTTGTGAGCATCGTGCGGGTCAACCTCTCTATTGAAAAGGTTCGGTACTGACTTGCGTTTCGTTCTTCGCTGATAATCATCCAGCCGTCCAGTTCTTACAGCTTCGTGATCACGAATAGAGTTTCGATGTGGTCGCAAAGAACGAAACGAGAAATAACTTGTTTTTTTCTTGTTGTTGCTGTTACTATCATTCTCACCGGTGCTGCTATTTTTATTATCGTTGTTGTTGTTTTTGTTGACGTTGGATGATGGCGGTTCGTTGTTGAGGACAATGATGTTTGACCGGCCCGGACCAGCAGCGCGACCCACAGGAGGTGGCGGTGGCGGTGCAGCCATACCCGGACCTGCAGCCATGACCGTTCTTGGATGCATGCCCATCTCCATTCGAGCGAGCTCCATGTTAGAGATACCTTGCTTATGACTAAATGAGTAAATGCAGAGTCCCCAATAGACCTACACACACCCATACGGCCAATAGTATGTATGTATTGATAAGCAATCATTAATGGAAAGTATCTTCACTAGTGGGTATCCCTCTCGTTGTTGTCGTTTTCCCATGCTTCATACAATAACAAAACAGAAACAAGAACTCACGTAGAGTACAATCATTAAAAAGATAGAAATTAAGCCAAACTTGACTTCGTCTTCATAGAGTCGTTGACAGTTATAATAGTCGTCGTCATCGAATACAAAAGAGCTCGTTGCATTGGCAGAACTAGCCGCGGAGCTGATATGTCGTGCCGACGATCCGATACACCAAGTCATAAAATCTCCTCGTTGAACGGTAAAGTAACAAGCATTGGCGAGTCCATCGACGAGAAAAATAAAGAGTGCTGTCCACACAAGTCGAGAGAAAAGGCGAAGATACTCCCATCGGTTCTAAGAATAGAAAGCATCGTTTTTATTATTAGTTAGCATGCGCGTTTAAGGGTCTCTGTATATTAGATGGATATGAGATACTGCTGATGCTGATGATGATAGGTAGAGTAATAAGGACAAAGAAAGGTTTTCCATATGCATTACCCTAAAAAGGACAAAGAGTCCAACGAAACCGACAATCGTCAAAAGAAGACTGGCAACAGCAAATACATACAGTGGTGCTGCATCCATATGTGAAAAGAATGCTGTTGTTGTTGTTAATAAATCGTACATAAATAAATGCGTATTAGCAATGATGATGACGCACGGTTTCATTTGAGTATCAGGACGATACGTACGGCTCGATTCTTGAAATGACAATATAGCGAAATACAGTGATAGACCCTACAGCAGCGGATGCTTTTTAGACTTTGTTCTTTTCTTTTAATGCACTTTTCATATTTCATTGTGCAAATAGGTAAAAGAGGTGTAGTGATTCAAAGAACAAAAGAAAACATACGACCCAAACGAGACAAGAGAGTGTTGCGCCGACGCGTAAATGAATGCAGCCACAACATTTTCGCAGTGCTTGATGTTTTGTATGTACAAAGCGGTTTTTTATGTGCGGTGCTCTCCAGTTCATAGGATCCATTGTTTGATATGTACTGTGGGCGAATACGGGTTAGGATAAGTTGATAAAGAGAGAGAGAGAGAGAGAGAGAGAGAGAGAGAGAGAGAGAGGTAGAAAGACGGTGGATATATACTGTTTCAAGAGAGGTGGAGGAGAGAAAGAGAAAAGGGAAACGATAGAGCTGGGCTTGCCACCACAACCATTAAACAGCAGGAAAACGAACGAATAAGGAAGTGTGTTTGTGGTGGTGCAAAGCTAATTTTGGCGCTGCATCATCCCCAGTGTGGTGGTGGTGGTGATCTCTGGACAGTGAATTTCGTCTTCCCCCCTCCTTCGGCAACCCGGTCGTCCCGATCCGATCAACTCTCTTGTTTACCGCATAATTGTAAGCTTTCTGCCTATCTTGGATGCTGCACTCTGTTCGTGCTTGTACCGTCGATGTGCTTCGCGTAAGTGCTCGGGTCGGATTGCACCAGTGTGGCCCCATTCTTCCATCACCTCCCGTGCTGTAGTTTATGGAACGACCTTTTAGCAAGCGTAGCCAATGAATATCTCCACGTAATCGTTCCTCGTGTTGCCAAGGTGATATGACCTGCCCGCTATGTCTCTTACCTTTTTCTACTATTTCTCCAACGTATACTTTTGAAAAACCGGCAACGACAATCGCCATCGTCTGCGAGCACTGCTGATTCAGCACCTGGCTTACCAGCTATACAAATAACAGTCAGATGCGAAGAAGAAACGAGATACCAGTCATACCAAACACTTCGGCTTACCCTGCGGACGTTTGTCCGATTCAGTGCGGATCGTCTGTACCCTTCATATCGCTGTAACTGATCGCTGGAGAAGTTTTCTAGTAGTAACCTTGTTATATCCAGTTTAGCAACAGAACATATATCCATCTTGATACAAAAAAGAACCTTTAGTAGCAAACTCACTTCATATCTTCTTTTTGCTTTTCCATTTGTGCTTGCATAAACGCATCCATATCAGCAGCCAACAACTCGTCCTTATTCTCGTCTTCGTCCTCGGCTTCAGCGTCTTGGGGTTGACCGCCGGTTGCACCTGCACCACCAGCATCACCATTGCCTTTATTCGCTTCATTGTCTTGGTCTTCTCCTGCTTCGTCTGCTGCACCCGTCGCTTGTGGTGTACTACTTTCGCGTTCTGTTTCAACGGATCCCTGTCGTGATTGGCCTCCTAGTCCTGAAGGTGTCGCAACGCCCATAGATCCGCTTTGTCGTCGCTGATTGACCTGCGATGATCGTTTTAATGCTGCTGCTGCAGCCGCTGCGCTTGTTAAGTTACGATTAGACGCAGGTGGGCTAGTGGCATTATAGGGTGGTGAATTGGCAGGAAACATTGTGTGTGGGTTGGTGGAACTGCTGTATTGCGGACAAAGCGAGAAAGACTGAAGAGAAAAGGATCACAAGCCGAATTTCACTTGCAGCTCCGTTTTGCGCAGAGACACACATAACCGAAAAATACTTGTATACACACACAAGCCATAATGGCGAACTCTTCCTCAGATGAAGAGCCAACTGGACGAAACCAAACTAGCGCTCCACGAATCAAGTTAAAACTTCGTATAAATCCTTCTGGCAACGGCGATGCGGGTGTAGCGACTGCCAGTGGTAGCACCGGTACCGCTCCTGCAAATCCAGAATCAATAGACGACCGTAAACGGAAAAAGCACAAAAAGAAGAAATCACATAAGAAACGAAAAAGACAAAGAAACCAAGATTCAGATGTCGACGACGAAGTATCAGAACATCATTATACAGCACCGCCACAGCACCAACAAAAGAAACAGAAGCATCACACGCATCGCCATCGGCGTGAAAGTGAACAGGTTGATATTGATGGTGAGGAAGATTACGATAACCGCTTGAACGACGAGTATAACCACTTTCAACAACACGACGACGATAACGAACAAGGGTCATCGTCCTCGCACGTACATGTGGGAGGCAAACGGCCGTTTGCCTTGATTCATACTGAAGACGACGAAGAAGAAGAGGACAATAGCAACACGAACGAGAATATGGATAACAATGCTGGTAATGGCGCAGAGGGTCTAAACGACGACCAGCACAATTATCCGCAAGTTAAAGAAAAGAAGCAAAAGCATTCAAAGTCTAGCAGACAAGAAGAGTCATCATCGTCGTTTGATGATTACACGTACAGCAACGACAATATTAGCAACAATAGCAAGAATACCATCCACGACCGTACTGTACATCCAACTGAAACTGCTGCACATGCCCATCGTCCTCATCCTCCTACTCAAACTGCTTTTGCAAGCACAGCAGCAACAACAGCATCTACGACTACTACCAAAGCTCGTCAGCGTACAGCATCTGTCAGTACGACGGCTACTAATTTGGAACACAAACCAAAGAAACGTGGACGACCAGCCAAAGTAAAGGTCCCCCCCAAACCAGAGCCTCGCCCAGCACCAGAACAACCCAAGAGGGATCTCAAAACAATTGGTGCAAAACTGCTGGATACCTTGGAAAAGTATGTTATTGCTGTCAATCATATGCACAGTCGAGCGTAGTGATGCTGGTGGTAATCATCTAGCATTGAACATTTTACGCAAGCTTGCAATAACACATTTACATTCTAATACTTAGACGCGATTCTTATGGCTTCTTCTTAAAACCCGTGGATACTTCCATCGTTACGGATTATTTGACTGTAATCAAACACCCTATGGATTTCTCTACCATGCGGAAAAAACTTAAAGCGGACGAATATTCAGACATTGAAGATTTCCGACAAGACTTTTTACTCATTGTCACGAACGCTAAGACATACAACGCACCTGATACGATCTATTATCGCAACGCAGACCGATTGGAACATATGGGATTGAAAGCTATTGACCGTGCTGCTAAATCAGTCGTCTATGATTCTTCACAGCCCACAGAGGAAATGCGAGGTATGACTCCTCACAGCGATACTGATCAACATTCGATGTTTGGCAGTGTTCGACAGTGGGGCAGCATGGCCTCACGCAGAACATCCAGTATCTCAACCGCAGCTGGTGTGAAACGGGAATCGAATGTCAAAATGGAGGAAGAGGTGGATATCCTCGGTCTCGATAACGGAAGCTCTATCTACCCAGGACGGAAACCCAGTCGGCAACAGAGTGTGGATACTGCAATGCGTGATGATGCTGGTAGCTCCAGGGCAGGCACACCGGTGCGGACAATTGGTTTTGCTAGTGGTGGCGGTAGCACAAAGAAGAAAAAGAAGAAAGCGACAGAAGCAGGCATCGCTTATGCTTCAGATGGATCTTTGGCTGGCGTTGGTGGTGGTAAGTATCCTGTATCTACCGTGAAGGTTGTATGTATGTGGTTTTTTGCGTGCGCGCTAAACAACAAACACGTATTTTTTATAGTAAATGATTTACAAAGTCTGATCCCACCGGAAAAGAGATTTTCTGAAGTACCCGGTATTACGATGGTCAACACACACGCGCTGCCCTCTGCGTTCTACACATCACGTGCGTCCTATGACGAATGGGCAAGCAATAGGCACCCTATTCACCCTGCACACTTTGCAGACTATGGTGCATATACGGCCCTGGGTAACGAACCACCCGGTGCGTTTTACACAGCACAGGATGCATGTTACATTTACCCACTATACGGTGACGACCGAGGAGAAGCATACATGCGGAGTTTGTGGGAATTCGCGGGCGGCATGGACGATGAGGAAGAGGATGACGACGACGAATTGACAAAAATGGTTTATGAAAAGTCAAAATACCTGACCCGTGGAGCGTGGGATGTGCTGCAGGAAACTCTCAAAAAGGATGTACAAGATGTCAAGGATGTCAAGGCCGAGTTTGGTACCCTTGAAGCATCTGGTTTTAAAAAGGCGTATGAGAATGCAACAAGTAATGGGATATGATGGAAAATCACCTGCTTTCGACTTATGTATTAATTTACACATACACAAACACACATCTAATATACAGACTTGTTGTACAGTTTCTTTCTTATAAACCGCTTTGAATAATATAAGATATACATGTACTATAAAGTGCATATTCACTGTTGTCGATATATTTGCCATACTATGATAACGCCTTGTTTACACCGAAATCATGCCATCAGTTTATCATGTACTGTACATAGCGTGCGTGTTCTCTCATTGCTGTGACCATGTACGAATCAATTGATATATTGTACGGGGTTATTCACCACGACACATACTGTGGACTCGTATGATGGTCTATACAGAGCATATCTTTAGTGTACGATGTATATACCATTGTCAGAAGTGCATTAAAACACTTGATATAAACCGAACCTTTCTACTGAGTATGAGAGGAGATGAAGATCCATATTGCTATTATAACTAGCATAAAAATCACTTTAATGTAAATGTTAGCCTATAGATGAAACATGAAATGTACTTATCAACAATCCTCCCTTTGCTGTTGCAGTCTAAGCTTACTTATAACATGATCGATTGTCGTTGCTGCTGCTACTGTTGTCGGTGCTATACATTACGCTGAACGTATGGTAGCAAGAAAAATATCAATTGGCACACACGCATGCTGTCGTAGTCAATTGGCTCCTACACTCTGCTGCTTCTTTTTGTCACAATTGTTTGTGGCGGTAGAGCCACGACCGAATGCTGGAAGGCTGACCTGCTGCATAAACTTCAATAATAAAGCTAGGCTCCTCCTCTCTTGGCACGCCTGAATTACTGGAGTAAAGGAACGGTTTTTTACGGATAATATATTTGCTTGACATCAAAAGATTGCTTCTGCTCTATGAGAACCTGATATACTTTTCGCTTTTTAATCTCATCTTGAGAGTAATTTACTGACAACAAAGAGTCCACACACAAAGGACTTGCCCCCCTTATTTCCTCCCGTATCTCCGCTGACTTGAACATACACATAACGCGTTTGGAACCAAATCTTCCCCCACAATTACTTTTTCTTTGTGATACCTCCTTTCCTACCCCTCACTCACACACTCTCGCTCTTCACACCACAACACGATCATGGATATCAACACGCTTAAACCCCGGATCCTTGGTAAACATTTTCTTTTCTTTTTCTCTCGAATTTGACCATTAATTGTTATCCGATGTTGGTGCTTTGGGTTTTTCAAACGTCTCCTTTTTTAATACGCTATCAACCAATGCAGAGCACACATACTCACGTTTTTTTTAATATTCCTGTGTAATTCTTTGTTTCTGCGAATTGGTTATAGAGATCCTTCGTCAATCCAATCTCGCCAAGATTTCCACCAAATCTGTTCGAGAACAGTTGCAATTGGAATCAAGCGTGCCGCTTGGCGAGTACAAGAAGCCTCTCAAAGCTCTGATTGAACAGTGTTATGAAACGGTGCTCAGTGAACGAGAAAACGACGAATCAGAGGAAGAGGAAGAATCGGATTCAGAGGAGGAAGCGCCTATTGTGGCGAAGAAAGCCAAGTCTTCACTCGTAGTTGGCAAGAGCAATACCAAGAAAAAGCCTGCTGCTACGGCGAAAACGGCTACCAAAGCAAAGGCGACAAAGAAGGAAAAGGCACCTAAACGACAACGGAAACCACAAGATCCAGCATCCAAAGAAAAGAATCCGTTTACACGCACTTGGATTTTAAGTCCTGAGTTAGCAGCCGTCACTGGTGAACAAGCTGTAAGTTCCTTTTGAAGGTGGTATGCGTACTGCTACTACTACTACTACTTCCCTATCTGCACGAATTACTTTCTTGGAAGATTGATCACTGTGACTTAAGGAGTGAATCAGCATTATTTGATATTACTTGCACAAATACGACTACTCTCTGTCTATCAGTCGATCAATTGGATCTATCAACCTCCATGTAGTAGTCCTTCTATATACTTACATATATCAAATATTATGCTTTCTATTAGCTCTCACGTCCTAGCGTAGTCAAGCATCTCTGGAACTACATCAAAACTAACAACCTACAGGATCCAGAGAAGAAGACTCATATTTTCTGTGACGACAAGCTGAAAGCGATATTCAACAATGAATCGTATATGAGTGGATTCACCATGAACAAGTTCATTGGCAAGCATTTGGTAGGACCAGCTGCTCCTCCGGAAAGCGAAGGAGGCGGTGCTATAGAGAATAAGGCCATTGAAGGTGGACCAGTTGCATAGCTTTTTTTTTCTTCATCTTGCTCTCGTATTCTTTTTTTTATTTCGCTTGTCCCATCTCCTTGATATACCTCATTACTTGCTTTTTTTTTCTCTCTCTTTCCAACAAACAACAACAACAGCAATACACCCATCCACTCTTGACATAACACATAAAGCGATACTTTTACTCCATATCCCTTTCCAACTCATCACTTATAATGTCTTTATTCTCTCGGTTTTTCGCCGTAAAATATATATCTGAATAAGCACATACTGCACAGGTTTCTTTCTCTTTCGAATCATCAGCGTATATATGGATCATACGTTAAATCTTGGATAATGCTAACGAACAGGTCAATATATGGAGCTCTTATTCAACGAAAAAATAAGCGTCATACGTATAGTGCGAAGATTGATAGCAAGGGAATAATCTCTTGATAGAATGAAGAATTTAGAAATAATCATTTACAATATCATACAAAGACAGTGCTTAGTCACATATCTTATGTAACGTCGCCAGTATATCTACTGTTGCCCTTGTCATTACATATTCACTGTAATTCACTTCTATGCCTCCCCTGCTTTCATCATCTTCTCTTTCTGAGGGGGTTTTAGTATCTTCAATTTCGTTTGCTATCTGGGCATCATCCTGAAGCTCTTGTTTTTTTTGTAGAACCACATCCATGACTTGATTCCGATTGCGGCTTTTGCTGCCGGGATTATGGATCATAATTACTGTCAGTATAAGTGAGACCTCGGCTAAGAATATGGTTGGCAGCATTAAGTCGCAATCATAAAAGATTCCCGTGCCGAGGTTCACATTTTAATAAACTTTACGCTGATAATGAGGACAATCATTCATATGGCACAAGATAGGCATTTATACATGTTCAACGTTTTTCCATTTAAAACATAATATATTTATCGAACATTTGACGTAACATTGTTAATAGAAGATATGTAATATTCTACTTACATGAGGCGGTAAATGATAAAGTAACGATGATTGAAAATCTATGTTCTTAATGCAGATACTTTTTTATTCGTACGGTAGTACGTATGGTTGTCTATGTAAGCTCTGTAAACGGCATGAAGAGTCGTTGCTGCACATGTAAGACCCCTTGACCGATATGATATCACCTATATTTATGGGCTCAGAAAAGAAGCCGACGAAATCGGTCAGCCATAATATGGTGCTTTAAAAGCGTTGATTTTTCCAAATAGGTACAGGAGATCGTCCAACAGCTTGCTATGATAATAATAAAATACAACCTCGTGGTCTAAAGATGAATTTCATCAAGCAGTGAATCAGTCATCGTCCGTTTTGAAGATTGCCATGTTTTATGATATGATAAATATGTCTATTCCCCACCAATAGCTTGAAATGGAACGCGCATTCATCTTTATCTTCATATTCGATGTATCAATATCTTTGACTGCAAAGCAATGTAGACTAAGTATAATCCTAGCAATGTGTTGTATTGTACCGTATGTGTGGATGTTCCTTGAGCTTGTCGAAGCCAAGAGAGCTTGGATTAGAGCTTTGCTTTTATAGGACAAAAGTGCTATCGGCCAAGACTAAAACATCTTGACCCCTTTTTGGATTAACAATGCTTCTTTCCGCGGGTATTGTGAATACTGTATGCTGTATATCCCGTATGAAGTGTGTGGTGGTGAGAAACAATGTTGAATCCAATTTATTGTAATGGTTATCACTTAAAAATCTTCTCGTTGTCCAGATCGCGGATCATTGCTATTAGTATCACTGAAACGTAATAAAATTCTACCATTTATCCCGCCTCCACATGTTGTCTATCTCTTGATAATTACTGTACTTTCGACAGCATGAAGCACAGCCTGTACTTCCCATCATCGATCATTATTATGCACTCTGTTCTTCGACAATTCAACCGGGTCATAACGAAAAATTGTTAGTTACTGGAATACAGCACTACTAATTAGCTATCAGAATAAGCTATATCTACAAGTGTGTCTCCTTGTCTATTTCACGCTCGAAAACCGCTTATATAGCGCGCTCATGCTCCAATTGAAACAGTCGTGCTGATAAAATTTACAAAGTACAGGTCTGTTAGCCCATGTGTCGTAGGATTAACTTCTTTGTGGGCACGTCTGTTTCGAAGAGTTTAATATCAAAGATTGATGCCACGGCTTGATGGATATAATAATTATTAAATCTAGCTGATGGTCTCAGTCATAAATCTTTAAGACAGAAGAACTAACAGTGTATATAGTCATTTCACCCCTAAAATTGTTGTCAACAATACTATTAGTGACATTTCATTATTTTGTAATGATCATGAATTTAAGCAGAAGAAGCACTATGTATACGATTTTGTTCAACATATTGAATTATCTGATCTGATTACACACTTTATCAAAATCGTTGTGTTAGACTTCGATCTTTATTTTGTTGTCGATAAATAATCAAAAGCTTAACGAATTAAAATTACTGTCAGTCTTGTTTTTAACTTTGCCCAGGATTGTTTTACTTGAATCATCAGGTAGGCGGCAATGACACGATGTATATTGACATCTTATAAAGCGTAGTACCGGGTGTCTTTAAGTTATTATGTGGCCTCGCTGTTATCTCATAGCTCAATTATTATCACTGCTTAAGGTCGATTATGTGGCAAGACATGCCCATATGCATAAGCAAAAAATTAAAAATATTTGCGGCGCAAAAGTACGAAAAGGGGACGGGAATCATATGTACCTTCTCCCTAGAGTTGTACAGCTTGGTCATAAAATCATTTTGATCGATACAAGCTACTGCATGAAAAGCAACAGCAACATCCCCGCGACCGGAAACGGTGGCGAACAAAGGAGAACGAATGAAGAGGAGTTAGAGAATTTTAAGAGAGAAAGAACGGAAAACAAAGACACGAGATAATTGTAAATGTGCATTGGTGTGGCGTGTGCGTGTGTTATTTTGATTTCTTACACGAATGAAAGAACCGCATCGATTGTGGATGTGACGTGTGAGAACAGCATATGAGCCTGGCGGTATAAAACAGTAAAAGCAAAGCGACAAAATCGGCAAAGTGTTTCGGATTCTTTTGCTGATCTCTTTTGGCCTTGATCTTGTGCGGCACAAGAAACACCAATTCGTCCTTACACACCGGTTTTGCCTATTTCTTCCTTTAAACTGATCCATACTAATGCCAAAAAGCACATGAAATAGAAGAAGGCCTATGAAACTTTTCAAAGAAAAGGGGATGCAGGGACCTTGTCTTCTTACAGTGTAAACAGCCAGCATAAGGGCTGTGATTGATACAGTGGTGTCTCGATAGCAACACTAAGAAAAATAAACAAAAGGAATTTATTCAAACGTTGGCATGGTGATAAGTTGCCATGGTAATCAAGCCATCGCAGCCTGCACGTAACATGGCCAACTAAACAAAGGTCCAAGGAAAAGAGAGAGCGCGGGAGATGGTTGTTGTTGATGAACAGTCATATGGAAAACCAGCTGCATCCAGCAGGAGGGAGGGTGACCTCTGAAGCTTATTCATCATCTCGCCTACATGCCTTCCCCCCCAAAAAAAACCGCCACAGCCCATCAGCATAAGCAAGTATAGACAGCAACGAAAGGTTATCCCCTCTCCCCCCCTTCTCTCTCCCCTCTCACACTCTCTGACTGTTACCCTTCCCCCCCTTTTTCCCTCTCTCTCCCTCGCGCGCGGCCAGCGTGGTCTGTTATGTTTTGCTCAGGACCAACAATATTGCCCAACTTGGGAACCCTCGATGGCGTTCCGGCGGAGATGGGGGTTATGCGGTAAGCCTGTGTGTATGGCTGACTGTTGCTTGTTGTCGTTGCCGGGCTGTCTGGATGGGATATATATTTGTGTCTTGTAAACTCTCTTACTGTTTACGTAACTTCTTTCTCTTCTTTCTTTTTCTTCTTTCGTCCTTTAATTTTTTTTTTCATCCTTTGTGTTTCCTTTACAACACATCTTCAGTGATATGGCAACAGCACTTGAACACCCAGCATATATGCTAAGCGATGAAACGACATCACGACTAGATCAGTGTCGTTTGGTTCCAGACCGACTATCTTCACTATATTACCGTGCTCGACTGTATCCGGAAACGAACGCTGATGGCATACCAAGCGTATCATATAGCTTTCCGCAGCCTACATTGCTTGCGCTCTTGTTATCGCGGCTTTTGGATGCAGTTATTTTTACATCCGCCATCGCCATCACCGCTTATAATTATTGGGCTGGTGAGTTGCTGAATCCTATGCAAAAACAAGCCGGCTTGCTAGCATCTGCGCCGTCGTCATCCTCAGCATCACAATCAGTGTCGTCTTTAATATCATCTTCTTCCCATCACCATCATCGCCAGCAACATCAGCAATACCAGCAACAACACATGACCGATACTGCTAGCGCACTATTAGTGGATCGACGACGACGGTCGGCTGAACAACAAACTTCGGACAATAAGCTCGTAGATACTCGAAGACAGCGGACCGAAGAATGGGCGGAGTGCTTAGGTAAACCTCAACAACAACATCGCCAGCAACAACAACAGCAGCAGCACAGCCAACACCGTCCTAGTCAGCAACAGCAACAGCAAAGGCACCACCGACATAGCACATATGCACAGCCAACACTGGCCAGCATCAACAAAGTATGTACCAAACGATCTCTTCGGCAAAACAAAGTCTCTCCCCTTAAAATATATACATGGAATAAACAAAACAACATAACAACAAAAAAAAACTTACCCGCTGCTTTTTCTACCGTTTATTCGTATAGTCTCAAGCAAATCAGCAGCGCACGAAACACCGGTCAAAGTCATTTGATCAACGTACGTAATATATCCACCTGTCATGCTGGGGTATAGTCACTTTCTCTTACCATTAAATTATCTTATATTTTCTTTCATTTTAGCACGCGAAGAACAAGATGAGATGCTAGCCCGAATGCAAACACAGTTGCAGAATTTAATCCAGGAAGGCCAGGCTGCTCTGACAAGTACAGTGGACGTCTACGGAACAGCTGACGAAGACGACGACTACATTACTGCACTTCCAAGATCCACGAGAAACACAAGAGCCATGAAGCGTTACCACAGTGCTTAAATGACGCATATATATCATATATATTATACTCTTTCTTTATCATCACATTTGCCTCCTCCCCCTCAGAATCCCTTCTAACACACCACCCTCCTCCTCCTCCACTGTCTCCTCTCCTTTTTTTGTTCGAAACAAAAAAATACTTCACGCATATATACGTGAAACGCCTTCATATCGGTCCCGCCACTTTGCCAGTTTGGTTTTTTTTTTGTTTATATTTTAGATGGCTTTGTATAAAGTATAGGAATTTGAACTTGATCACACACGTTCAACAATGTACATGAACTGAAAGAATATAAGGTCGTATCTCATATCTTGTTTTTGTAATGACGGAGCTATCACCATCGTCTATCAGTGAAATGCGACGTGCATATGACATGCATACACGATACATAACAACAACAATCCCTTTCTTCTTTCTTCTCACCAGCGTCAATTCAATAAAAAGTCATTTTCATCATCATCATTATTATTGACTTCACAAAAAAATCGGCACTGTAATAAAAAATCGCTCCATACTATTATATCAACACCTTTCTTAAATATGCTATGAAAGAGTCTAATGCTGTGTAGCGTTGTACCTGGTGTCGTATTACACACCTTGGAAAGAAGATAGCAGCGGAACCACCACATTTCTTTGCAGATATGCTTCAGCGCATACCAAAAATATCGGTTGTCGGATTGCAGCGAACTCGAGTAGAATGGTGCATAGTTGCTGTCTTTGTTACTGACACATTGATGCTTTGCTTCTTGCTCGACATATCTATATTAACTGCTTCTGCTACTGTTACTGCTTCTACTGCGAGAAGTTGTTTGGCATCATGTGTCGTCCAAGACCATGACCTCTGAGTTTCAGTTTTATTTTCTGTCAGTGAAATTCATACGATAACGTTCTTTTTTGTTGTACTTTGATTCTATTCTAATAGCTACCACCTCCACACCTCGATTTCGAAATATTCTGTGCAATGCTGTTAGGCGAAATGGGTCGCAAAAAGAACAAGCAAGAAGACAATGTACAGAATATAGAACAGCCGCAACAGCCACCACAAAACCACCAACATTACCAGAGCGATAATGAAATACCAGCCATTACATTGACATACGGCTACGCATACATTTCCGTTAAAGGAGCCTACATTAATGAAATCGGTCGTCGAAATTATGGCGTTCCCCACCATTACGTTCAAAATCGATGGACACGCGATGGCAGCGACCATTCTCATTTGACGCTTATCCCTCCCCAGGAACTGAAAGTTGCTTTAGCCAACGCTGGAATTACCCTGCCGAAGAAACGCCAATCTCGAGCAATCAAAGCTTTAATCCAATGGATCACTGAGCGTGTTGGGGATCCAGCTACTTGGAATCCAAACGATTGGCCTGTGGATCTTGGTTTGGCGTTCTCGAACAAACAAGAAAAGGTTGTGCAAGAACATGAAGGAAGAGGAGGAGGTGCATCATCTGTATCCAAGCGTATCATCAGCAGCAAAGCATACTATCGTGTGATGCATTGGCCATTTGGTGAACGGATTCGACAGCTTCTTCAATTGAAACCAGCCTTTTTTCATGTGACAGTGGGATTCGATCCAACGGATGTGCATGGTGTTTACAAGGGGCCTGGAACGCTTCTTAGCCTTGACACCAGCAGCAGTCTGCTTTATTATCATCATACAGCTACCCAATACGGTATTGATGAAGAGCAAGTTCTTGTCAACGAATTAGCGAATCTTGTCAAGGTTGCCTGCCATTATATCAAGGATATCCTGTTTTTAGATGCGCTCGCCAACCGGTGTCTGTGTTATCGTGAGCAGTTGGATGCGTGCGCTGTTAATTGGAAGTTCATCCTACAGTACAGCAGTAGCTTGCAACTTTCTGAAGGAGACGAATTATGTATGTATCTATGTTTTATTATGGTGCTGACAACGTTTGTCAAGGATGATATGCATGACAATTGACGGTTATATTGATATTTTTCACTCTTTCATCTTTGTATTTCGTTTAGGGTTTGATGCACCCGAACTGCCTGAGTCTCTCGTACCCTCCAGGGCTTAGCAATCTACTAAGAACTGGTTGTAAATATTTCATCGTTTCTCTTTATTATCGTTCTATGATTTACATCTTACCATATATCCACAACCTGTCATAGCTTAAATTCCAAAAAAAAAAGCTGGTGCAATAGCAGCAGCAACATCAGCAATGATTTTTCGATCCTTCGTTTTGTTTTTGGTCTCACTACCTATTAAGGACCGATATTCAGTTCTGATCGTCGTCATGTTATCTGATTTGTGCTCGTCCAAAACGCGCATATATGTAAACCATTACCGTGAAGTAACAAAAACAACAACAATTGCCCCGTTTGAGCAATGACAGTTACCAGTATCAGAACAGTGACGTTCATGTGGGCCAGATATGTTATCAGCAGCAAAAACACTCTCCTTGCATATTCTGTAATACTTCAAAGATCATCAAATAGCCTGCTATACAGTATCAGGCAAAAGTAGATGAAATGTACAACAGCAGGTGGACCGCGAGTGCGTTCAGTGTATAGGACATAACCAGCAATGATGTGTAGTTTTGTTTTTTCCGTTTGCTGCAAGTAATTCACTCTGTAGAAAGGGAATGGGCGTCATATATTAATCATATAAACAAAACATCTTGCAGCATACATACACTCACGCATACACGAATTGAGCCTCTAAATATAGAAACACTGCACGTTATGTACAACTAATATGGCTCTGCTAAAGTGTTTCATATTTGCAAGTTTCCCATATGCTTTGCTAACTATTCTTTTTTATTACTATTACTATCGCTATTATGAATACGAGAATGCTAAAAGTGGTTTGTTATTGCTGTATGGTAGAAGCAACAACAAAGACACACAAAGCGATTCCTACTATAGCACACGATGAACAATTTGCCATATCAATAGCTGAAATAATACATCAGATTCAAACAAATCATATGTCTTTCGTCAGGGTATATCTTTACCTTCCTACCTTGGCTGTTTGTGACAAGACCGACAATAGGCTTCGACGTATTTCTATGCTATTCAGCGCTGCTCAACATATGTCACGCCTCTCCCATGTCACCTCAGTCGTCATATAATAAACATCATAACATGATGCAAGGTCATATGAATAGTAAAAAAAGCCCGAGATAAAATCTATATATGCTATAAGCTGTGAAGTCTCCATAACGCATGGTGTCATGATATATATGATTATATATATGAGTTTAACCGCCAGATAGCAAGAAAGAAGTTCTCATAATACTGTCTGCTATATTCTGTTGCGATTTATCTTTTGATACGAAATATCTAAGGGATACACCATAATATTCAGGCTTCTTTCTTTGTAAGAAGTGTCACTGATTACTTATCGGAAAAATCATGTCTCTCGTTTCGCTTTTATTACGATATTTCTTAGTATATCAAGCTTATTTGACTCGTTGGTATATACAACATCTTGTCGTTCCAAAAGTATCCCACTAAAATTATTGCTTTGTAAAAAAGCGATGTTTATTGGAAGTTGAAGGCCAAGTTCTGGGGGAAATCTACGTAAACAACGAAGGAAGTACAGTTGTGATGAAGAATGTCCCTACTGTAATAAGAAGACGTCGCGTTTATCATATCATTCATATGTATATCCGGTAGCATGTCATCCTTCAAATTAAAATCGAAAGAGCAAGGTTGAATAGACCTTATTCCAGCAAATAGGCAAAAGTTCGATCGATACTAGGCCCAATAATGTACATTTTGCCAATAGCCGTACAATAAATGCGAACAGTTGTGCCGCAGCCTCAAAAAAGGGTCTACTTCAAGGTTACAGGCCAAAGGGCAATTTTGTCTTTGCGAATATCTCTGAAAATGCAACACACGTACTTGAAGGGGATTTTATTGTATTGAGGTCAATTGACCAAAAATGATAGGTGACGTTCGATATAAAAAAAATACGCATATATTACATTATATCCCATCAATTTCTTCAACTAATGAGATTAAGTTGTAACGGGTCACTAATTTGACCTACAAGGCGTATGTAGCTGATACGACCGGTCAGCAACACCACTGCAGTAATTTTAAGCAGAGCTCGATAGAAACGAGTATGTTACGATTATTCTTAAACAACCATTATTATGTGTACATGACACATTTAGAGGCAAAAAGAAAGTGATAATGCAAAACTGCCATATTACAGTTACTGAGTCAGGAAGTAACAGCAAATCACTTAACAAGTTAAAACAACAGCAAAAACTCCGATATGTGAGATCAACCACTACTGGATCAAATGACAAGAGAAGGAACGGTATCATTATATGTACACACTGTCGACATCGCGGCGATATAGACCCCACTGTCATCAGGACTAACCGTAATGTCAAGGGTGGCCACCATAGAGTACAATGTCATACATGATGGCATACGAAGCTGTGTACTATAACTAAGCCTGCTGCTGCCTTAAACCGCTCGTATCAAGACTAATAGAAAACAAATTTAGACATCAATTTACTGGCTCCTCATCTACCACTCCATGATAAAGTGTGAATAAAAATGCATGCTGATGAAGATTTTTATTGAATGGAGGGAAAAAAGGCAGCACGTAACAAGCAAAATAAAATGATCGGCAATGTAGTATGTATGTGCTAGAATCAAATAACTGAATAAAGGAAACAACAATACTACATGATAAGGGGTGGTCTATGTTTAAATTGACAACTACTTATTTTACATAATCTAAGGCTTTTTTTGGTGTAGGAAGGTAGGCTG
Source organism: Zychaea mexicana (assembly GCF_025766255.1). Lineage (NCBI taxonomy): Eukaryota > Fungi > Mucoromycota > Mucoromycetes > Mucorales > Lichtheimiaceae > Zychaea > Zychaea mexicana. The sequence goes on along the minus strand of NW_026516666.1, from coordinate 931,864 downwards.
CTATAATTTTTGAGAAAATGCCATGTTGAAACGTATACCAGGTAGGAAACTCAACTTATCGTTTTTCATACAGAAAACCGGGGAACACCGCAAATAATATAGAGAGAGTATCATGGTTACCTAAAGCTATCTGTCAACCTGGTGGGACCACATCCATACATCCATCTCCGCAAAGGGGGGTTATCAGTTCTCAATAAGTGGTTTTTCCGCCACACTGTGTGTAGAATTGATGGACGCATCATTATAGTTACTTAAAGAGCACTTCTTAGCAATGCATAATTGTAAATTCCAGCAGTAGTACTCCTTTACCAACTGTATATATGACGAACGACGACGATAATAGCCAACAATTTAAACAAATAGCAAGGCGGAGTTTTGCGGTGCTGTTTCGCCATGCAGCCAGAGAGAAAGCCGTTGCGCACCACCCATAACCCTCCACAGGAACCGACACACACGCACACACGCACGAACTCCCGCCGGGTTCGTACTTGCTTATTAAATACCACACCGTGCGGCTCGTGTTCCCCTTTTTATTTTCATCTCGCCACTTTTGCTTCTTCCATTTAAATGACAGCTCCCAAACCCGAAGAATTAAACACAGCAGTGGATTCTTCAAAGTACACTCGGGCGTCAATGACGAGCACAACCACAGCAGCAGGAGCTATGGCAGGATCAGGAACAACAACAACTACGACACCAACACAGCAGCCGGCTCCACCCACCACCGTCAACCTGTCGCCCGCAGTGTCTGCGTTCCAGTTCCGGCCTCATAACAGCAACAACAGCAACCACCATCTGTCACCCCATCATCATCGACCATTAGATAGGTCCTTGTCATCCGAAGGTGTAGCTGGCTCTATTGGCATTAGTGGAAGCTATCATTCCAGCAACAACAATAACAACAAAAGTCGACTCTCGACCTCACCCTCCTCGTCACTGGACTTGAAACGTTCGCACTCGAACCATACGACGACACCAACAAACATAACGCGCTCTCCAAGTCCCGTGTCGCCCCGAGCCCAGAAGACTGTGATTAAGGATGGATATGTCTATAAAGATGAAGTGGTTATCCTTGATAAAGAGCAAAAGGAAGAACTGCTTAAAGTTGGTGAGATTGGATTGCAAAGTGAATGGACTTTTTGGTATGACAGGTAAAGTTTTGAGCTAGAAGGCTATCGTTTTTTCTCTATTTTATACCGTAAGCCATTGAACAGTTGTTCTTTACTGCTATGAACCTCCTTGCGACCTATTCTGCCTCTCTCGCCCCTTTACGATTACCTTTATTACATTCATTAACCCGCCTTTTTTGCCACTCCTTCTTTTGTGTATATATATACCAGATATGTACCGAATTTGCCTCCAACTGAATACGAGGCGAATTTGCAAGTGATTTCTACCGTTGGCACGGTGCAGGTAAGCATTAGCGGGGACACATGTATCCAGCTCATACATACTAATAGGTCACGATTCTACAGAAATTCTGGTCGATCTACAATAATATCGACGGACCAGATCAACTCGGCTTTCGGAGCAATTTGCATTTTATGCGAAAGGGCATTAAACCTATATGGTAACAACAGCAAAACAACATTCAGGGACAATGGGGAGGGCAAACTTTGCATGTATCTGATATAGAATACTCTTTTTTGCTTCATGAAGGGAGGATCCTCAAAACGAGCATGGAGGATCGTATAATTTTAAGATACCCAAAGCTCATTCCCCACTAGCCTGGCGCGACTTGCTCGTACTGTTGATTGGAGAGAAAATAGAAGGATGGGTTGGTGATACCGTATGTGGCGTCTCAGTATCGACGCGACAGCAATTTGATAATTACCAAGTGTGGACTGCCCATACCCACCATAGCGAAAACGTGGCCGATGGAAAAGTGCGTTCCAAATTGACTGAGCTACTACGACCTGCAGAAATCCAATCGTTTTATTATAAAGGTAAGTTTCATATATAGCGGAATAGGTGACCTTTAAGAGAAAGGATAAAGGGATATATCTTGAACACTGCTATGAATTACACCTACAGTTCACAAAAACCATGCTGCGTTCCAAAAGCCCTCACAGCACCATAACCAGCATCAACACCAGCACCAGCACCATCATAACTATCAACACCATCACAATCAACAACAGCATCAACAGCAACAACAACAACAGCAGCAGCAGCAGCAACAGTCTAAATGGCCGGATGATCCATCGAGCTTGCTGAAGACACCACTAGAAATGCGACAACGGATTACAGAAGAAAGTATTGAAAAGGTCGTTGCGGATATTGAGCGATTAAGCATGAAGCACAAGGAGCGAACAAGAAGTCAGCACCAACATCAACAACAAAATAATTGATGAAACTCCATAATCACGATCATATCATTTATACAAGCAAAATCAACTCCACGAACACGCACACGCACACGCACACTCGCACGTCATAATAATAAACAACAAATAATAATACCAATATCGTTCTGATGGGATTTTTGAATCTCTATTAGAAGATCATGAGCTTGAGGGTGGATGGAGGGATGGCATTATTCTATTTTGCAGATGTTTTCAACTATATATACAAGGTGTTAGAGCGAAAGAATTCTTAAATGTATCTGTGCACAACAGGGATATGTCAAGTACCTGGAGACCATGCATATCTTTGATCTCTTCCTTGAGAATCTGGTTCACCATGCGGTGCTGCTTGACGATCGAAGAGCCTTCAAAGGCTTTGGTTGCGATATCGATAGCATACATCGATCCACAGCCGCCTTATGATAATTTATTCATATTTTTAGTTATACCTTAAAAACATACCAATAGACAGACAGGCATAAAGTGTATATACACAGGAAGTTGTCTTAATAAGCAAAAAATAAGAGTTGTTTAATACCGGAGACGTCGACAACTCGCAGCTTGTGTGGTGTCAGAGCTTCAGTCAATTTGTCATGGATTTGTTTCTCGCCCTCCGACATGCGCATTGCGCTCGTGGTAGAGAACATGCGTCGGCGGGTGGCAGCAGCGGCGATCGATCGTAGCATGTTTTTATATGAAAATGACAAGTGGCCGAACAAGTGTGTAGGACTAACATAGCCCGACGTGACCCAGTGAGCCAAAAAAAAATGCGGGTCACAGCCAGTGGGCCCGACTGTTGCCGCTGCTTGTGCACCCGCACACGCTACTGAATGGGGTGCAAGTGCTGTAACATACAGTCACTTCAGAAAGTAAAGTCGCTGATTTTGAGTCTAATATCGTGCTGAAAAATTGTGCGTTCAACAATGATGTCGATTGATCCAAAAATAAAGTCGTGCTCACGTGTCATGAATTATCCTACTTATAATTTATTTTACAGATATTGAAGATGAGTATGCAATTTTTGTTATGAAGATGGACAAGGGCACGTTGTTGATGAGATTGGAGTTGAGCCGATGGATGTTGTTGATGAGGAGCTATTCGCTAGTGAAAGAATAAGTTCTCGTACTCAGTCCCTAATGAATAAACCTTCGGAAAGACCTAACCCTGTAATGCATCCAGTTATGGATAAGAGGAGTAGCGAAGATATTGATATGGAACTAATGCAATAAGCGACGCTATACGGTTTACTCTGATGAAGACAAGACTAGATTTTTTCATTTATTTTTCAGCAAATGCTTGAAAGCTTCTGCTGCAGCACGGCAATAAGGTATTCATATCCAAGCAGCACAGAGATGAATCAAACGTTATTACGAGGACCCTGAAAGCATCTTTGAGAAGAAAAATAAATCAGGTCGGCGTCGTATTCTTGGGGAAGAGCATAAACAGTTTCTTTTAAATTATATTGATTGAGAACCCTTCTGCCGTTGTCAATGAAGTAGTGGAAAGTTTGAAACAAAACTTTGAAGGTCTCAACGTTTCTCGTAGTACTGTTTACAACTTTATGACAACTCGGTGTAATCTGTCAATTAAGCAAGCACAGTTTCATCCTGTGGAAAGGAACAGTCGTGAGGAAAAAATTCAGCAAAGATACGACTGGGTCCAGAAGTGGCAGCAAACTGACCTGGATCTCATAACAAATTGTGTTTTTCTTGATGATGAATCAGCCTTTCACATTAATTTGAAACGGGGTATGGCTTGGTCAAAGAAAGGCACTCCTGCGATAGTTACAGTGACTACAACGAAAGCAAACGCAACATCGATTGTAGGTGCAATATCCGCCAATGGCTTAATAATATCAGCTAGCGAGTTCCAAAGCGTATCAAAAAGAGAAAGTTTGGACGTGCGACTGATGGTTATCGCACAGGGACAGTGACAGGCCATTATCTAAGCTTTAAAGGCTACTCTCGACGAAATGCGACAAGTATCCCGAAATGAAGGGACACTACCTTGTCACAGATAATGCTCCTATTCACAACTCAGCAGACATTGGTAAGTATATCAATTCATGAGGATACAGATTCGTATATCTACCTTCATATTCTCCTGAACTGAATCTAATTGAGCAGTTCTGGTCAGTTGTCAAAAGTAAATTTAAGCGAAATAAATTTTTGGAAAAAGAATCGCTAATGACAAGGATTAGTGAAGCATGCAGCATGCGATACCTTGTATTTGGTTTGTGCAGGCTGTGTTTTTTTGTGTACCCGAAAAATATGGGTTTTTCTTATCGGAAAAACTGTTTGCCGGATTTGGCTCCCAGGATTCCTGATCAATCGACATCATTGTTGAACGCACCTCAAATCAGCGACTTTACATTCTGAAGTGACTGTAAACTCAGGTACATACACACATACATTTCTGCGCTGTTGATTTATGGTAGTAATGCCGCAGCATTGCCTTAGTCACAGCAAACAAAGGTGTGGGGAAGACAGCAGGTGGGCTGAAGATCAAGGCCTATAGTAGGTTCCAAGTGTGTGTATATGTCGGTCTCGAGGTCGACCTCCATATGTGGCAAAACGGCTTACAAAACGCGTTTACTGGTGAGATGAACTCTTCCTCCACCCCCCTTACACACACACACACAAACCAAGAGACGACATATTCAAGAGAGGCCTAATGATAAATTCCCGGGAGTCGAGAGGCTATGACGCAATGGACGTGCATGCATGTACGGTTGACACGGCTGCAAGCTGAATGGAAAACAGATATCCCTTGGCGCAAAAAAAAAAGAGCTGTGGGTGGATGATGCCACCATGTGAAGATTTAACCGTAATACAACAACCTGACCTCGAATTTTTGTTTTTTTGGTAAAAGGAACTCTCCTCTTTCTTTTCCCTTTGTAATTTTTCCTCGGATACCTCTTGCTTATACAACAACACACGCTTAAAGCCAGACTATGAACTAGTCAATGTCACCCTCTTGCTGCTGTAATTGTTTATGCCTGTCGTCCAGACGACTTCAGGAACAGGACCAAGATCTGCTTATTCCCGAAGACGAACCCAATGCCTTTGATTTGACTTGGCGGAATTACCTTTTACCATCTTCATGCATTCCCAACATTTTCAAACGACAACAACCGATACGCCTCGGTGACGACGATGACGGAAACATTGTTGACCCTCACGACGAGTTGTTTATTTCACCAAATTACTATCAGGGCCGCGCTGTGCGTGGCTATCTCGACAATCCTCAAGACTGGGAGTTCGACTCGGTGCTTCACAACGACCAGCAACAATTCCCAGAATTTGTCACTCGAAATCCGTTCGGTCGAAAAAGTAGCAAGAAAAAGAGGAAGCATAAAAAACATCAGCATCACCACCACAACTATCCACGAGTCGTTCGTGAAGGAGTGGTGGATGGAGACGAAGAAGAAATATTCTCCGAGGATATCCAAGATGCCGAGTTTCTGGGCGACGATCAGATAGCTCACCTTGCCTATGAACGATCCAAGGTATATTTTGCCTATATCGTAATCTACAAATATATTTCGCAAATTAACCTATGCACACATACACAGAACATGGACCCGTACGGCGAAGAAGGATACATTGACTCCACTTACGACAGACCCATTTCTCAAGAAATGCAACCACCACCAGCGCATAAAGAGTTCTACGCTCCAAAAACCATGCCCTACTACTTTGTCAATGACGAGAACGACGAATATCACGATGAATATCACGACAAACCAAGGGTAGTACAACAGCAACAAGAGTATCATCAAAAACAGAAACAACCAGAAGAACAACGACAATGTGAAGCTTCCTCCTCATCAGCAACACACATAGCGACTGTAGCGGAACAAGCTCAGGACTTGCTAAGCGAACGATTGGATGACCTGACAGATAAACTCTTGTACATCCGACAAAACATGATGGACATAAACAAGAAACAAGAACAGGAACCTGATAATACGACACTTCACACATTAAAATATAGCAACGACAACCACAAGGGACCTGGCTCAGACAAGTAAGAACAAAGGGCGAGAAAGAAAGCACGAGTTTCGACCAAGCGTAAGGGTACAGAGAAGAGACAAATCAATGATGACTGATTGATATGGTGCGCGGGGGTGGTATAGAACAGCATCTGACATGGACTCGATTGCATCGGAAGCGTTGAACGAATACGAACGACCAGAGGTTGACGACGACGATGACGATGACGATGACGACCGACGACGACGACGCTCAGGTGCTTCGCAATACAGGTTTCCCTTTGGCGGTGGCGACTCTCCTCCATTCGGCTCCGACCATCATCCGTTTTCCTACTTTACCGACAATAACAATCACCGTCGTAATGCTTCTACTACATCAGCATCATCATTTTCTCCACCTAATAACAACTCGAGCGATGATAATACCCCAGGTCTCAACTTGCGCGGCGTCTTGGATTTCGGCAAGAGATGGCTAGGCGCCTAATGATCATACCCTTACCATTCTTCCTTCCTCTTCTTTACGTATCAACTCCTTCTCTCACGCCACCACTACACACTCTCCCCCTTTTCCTCTATTGTACTCATTTTCTACTCACCACAAATCATCTCCTCCTGTTTCTAAAATGCTAGATTCTTTATATTATATATGTTCCTTTCCATCCAGGTGCTTTTTTTTTCACAAACGAGCAACCAAACAATTAACTCTGTATGTAATATTTTTTATTCTTATTATTCTGTCACTTCGTAGTATGAGTGTTGTAGCAAACAACAAACAAACAAAAAAAAACTTTATTTTCTCGTAGTTCTCCTCTCTCCCCAAATGCTGGGCTGTTTAGGAAAGTTAAAATGGACAACAGCTGTTTTTGTAAAAATTATGGCAGCATGATTTGTCGTTCTCTCTCCGCCGTACCCTCACGTACAACACACAAATAGAGCAACCACGTGGACACATTTTCCCGCGTAAAATTGTATACTGCATTTTAGTAAACATGTTGATCGTAAGTGCAAAGTGCTTGCAAAAAGTAAATACTGTCATTGAACGCAGCATTCTGTAGTTCACCTGGAATGTTGCAAGCTCAAAGTGACTGATTTGCTGCTCGCTGTAGACTGTTTTCTAGCTGAAAAAAGATCGCCTATGATATGTATCATAACCACTGATAGTGACTTTTTGAGTTACAACCAAGTGACCGAACTTGTAGGATTTTATGGAACATAGAATCAGTGCTTTTCTACGACAAAATCGGCTATGTAAATTCAGCCCATCCTCTTTGTAATTCGAGACGCTAAATATATCACTCCACTCGTCGATGCTTGCAAACACATCACATGTTTTGCCTCTCTCACGCATTTGAATAAAAGGTTACCTTTCGATATGTATGCAGGCTTTCTTTTCGCGGTCCCCACAGCGCGCCTTTAATAGGATCTGCATGGATAACAAAGAACTTAATCAAATCAAGGTATCTTTCGAGTTTAACACGAATAGCCAATAGAGCTTCAGCACTACAAGGAGAATTTACTTGCGTTAGTAGACCAAGTCGGACACCTTTCCATTCCAGGCGGTGATATCGGCCGATTACGTTATGAAAGCTGAAGAAGGTTTGTGATTATTATTGCTTGGGTGTTATGTCTTGAGTGAGTGGTCTGCCTTTGACGACAGGTTCTATAAGAGAATCATACCAGAACGAAGGTGCTTATCAGCTGGCAGCTCTTTCGCATCTTTAGACGGACAGAATTCAATTCTCTGTATATAGCTTTCCTTTATATTGAGCTATATTGAGCTATATTGAGCTATATTGAGCTTGAAGAAAATAGAAAAGCGAATAAAAGGTGAAATAAAAACCAGCTAGAAAGAGTATCAGCAGATCAATAATCGAAGGCGTGTCATAGTTTTTTTTTCAAAATGAAGCTTAAGCAGTTGTTCGACCTTCTTGCTACTATCAATATCAACAGCAAATGAATGCGATCAAGGGCCGGTAAAATTTCTCTATTCGCTTCCCAGTGCTTCGTCGACAGAGCACCCCAATCTCCAGCATGCCTCTATTGGAACATTATACGTACGCGCATTGCCGAAATAGCTTTCAAGGAAAACAATAATTTCCTCAAAAAACGACCTTAACCAAATTGCTCAAGTCGATCATTTATGGCAAATCACATCCAAAACTAAGATATCGTTGATCACTTTTTAAAATTATACGACCTCTTTAGACCACTGTAAAAGACAACTCAGGATTCGGATTGGTGCCTGAATCCGGCTGATATAACGCCACTAAAAGGGATGTTCTCTAGCGTAAAGCATTTAAAATAAATAAATAAAGGAGAATTGCCCGGCGCGTACGGCGTCCGACAACATACTGTGTCAAACATGCTACGCTCTCTTTCCTAATCATTACTATTTCGAAAACGCCAAAACACGACGAACGAGTTCGATGCCCAAGTTGCCACAGCAACTGCTGTAACTATGGCAACTATTGCTGCTCTTAAAAACGTGCTTTATAATCCATACTGCTCATTCGCCAAATCTCCTTCAACGTCTGCATCCGTGCGAGATGTTAGCAAAGCACGTACGCACAAGAAATCAGAAGTAGACGAGCAACAGCAATAGCAAAAAGTTACCCAAAGTAGCCTTGAGCTACTTTCAACAAGCATGCGATACTTGGCAATCTACCACCGTCTCAGCCCGTACAGGTCCCCCGCGTTTTGTTGTCAATGACAGCAACAGTCACCAGCATATCCGTGAGGAAGCGCATTTTTTGAACGTCTTCTTGAAAAGAAAAACCGTTAAAAGCTCGTGCCCAGCAGCATATCATTATCGAGTTTTGTACTGTACTCAACAAACTATGTGAATTATGCTTAAGCCTTGTGGTAAAAGGCTACCATTTGTCGCTATCTGTCTTTCACCCCGTCATGAATATCTGTGCATCTGTGCTTAGATTGCCGCAAGACATTTCACAAAGAGCACATGCAGCCAGATAATACAAGAACGCGTCAACTAAAGTGTCTGCTTGCTTCGCTGACGTAGAGGTTCAACGATAGTGCAACATGGAGAAAGTAGGGAAGGCGCGTCGTCGCCGGCTAGCTAAATGTGACCACCTTCATCATACGTTGCTTGTGATCGACCGACACTCGGAGCTGTGGTTGGTAAATATAGATCCGAAATAAAAACAACATCGAAGACCAGATCTCACCGAGCACCTTCAGAAACATGGCTTATCCCCATACTTATATAGTTAACGGTTGAAGACTGATATAATGTGAATAGTGGTGATCTTGATTAGATTGCTGAGGAGGAAGTTTGATTGGTCAATAAAAAAGAGAATGTTGAAGGCACGCAGTGGATTGTAAGCTCGAGCTGTCGAGACTGAGCAACTGTAAGTTTTAATGCGAAGCGAAACGGGCGGGCGGCAAAGGCCTTTAGTAGTAATTTTATACCCTGTTCAACAAATGACTGACCTCAAGTGTTGATTTCCGGTTTCGATCTATAATACATGTACTTGTGTAGTTTATGAGAAGGTGAGGATATATCTCAATGGTTATCAAAAAATGATATTTTGGCAATATCATTTTGTGTTTAGTGCGGGTCCGGACTCAGGTCCACAGCATAGCGGGGACCCAATCTTGATATCCAGGAAAAAAAAAGAATTTTCGAAGCTTCGCCACTTTTCTTTTGTCAGGCACATCTGTCAGATTCCGTTTCCTTCATCTCATTTCCATTCCTCATTAAATCGTTCACTATCTTAACAACATGAGCAGAGGTCGTGGTAGCACTGTTACTCCCGCTAGGAGAAGCACCGCCCGTTTGGCTAATCGCCCGGGCCGTGTGGTGGCGAGTAATGGTGCCTCACCACGTCCTCTTTCTCTCCCTGTCCCTCCCCCTCTACCACAGTATACTTCTTTCATGAGCTCGCAAATAGAGTATCAAGCTGCTGCTGAATCTGCTGCTCGAGCTACATACGAACAAGCACGAGGAAGCCGTCCGCAGAATACAGTTAGATCGTATTCTCCCAGGCAGGAAGAATTTCTCGAGTGGTGCCGAAGACGCTGTCCAAATGATCACACTAACCAGTTGATCGACGACAGAAAGCTTCATCTTTTTCTTGTGGAAGAGGTTAGCAACATATCTGTTCGCAATCTATATATGTACGCATGTCTTACAATTGTGTTCTTTTTAGGTCGTCTTCAGAGAGAAGCGTAAACCTGGGAGAAAGAGAAAAGAGCCAGAGAATTCTGTGCTGTCGCCCGCCTCGTCACCCGCTCCTGCCATGCGTACCATCACCACCACCATGCCATCATCCTCGCCTGCTGCTGTTGTTCTCTCGCCCGCCACCGCCATCATGCCATCATCCTCGTCTGCTGCTGTTCTCTCGCCCGCCACCGCCGTCATGCCATCATCCTCGTCTGCTGCTGTTCTCTCGCCCGCCACCGCCGTCATGCCATCATCCTCGTCTGCTGCTGTTCTCTCGCCCGTCACCACCATCTTGCCATCATCGTCGTCGTCATCATCTGCTGCTCTACCTGTACGCGATGCTCCGGGTTATACCGTTGAGCAACCTGTTGCGCCTGATGCCCCCGCCCCCAAAGTCAAGCTTGCTACCGTTAAACAATACATTACTTCCATTGTCGATCTCCATTTTGAACAAGCCGAAACAGACCCTTGCTTCAATCGTCCGCATCCGCGTGGCCCGCTTGTTCATGCACTGGTTGATCATTTGAAACGTGTGGAAAACGAGCTTAGTCGACAAAACTACGAAGACAGAGGCATGCGTACGACAGCAGATGGATATTCGACATCAGCTGAGATGGAGCGTATTGTAGATCATTTTCTGGCCACCAACAAGCAACAAGGACTGCGAAACTGCACTGCTTTTCTTCTGCAACACTATGGACTTCTACGGGGCGAAAGCGTTCGTATGATGGAACTTGCCGATCTACAAACGTTACTTCTTGAGCGCGAGGGTGTCACTGAATGTCATGCGTTGGTGATGGTGCTTAAGCAAGGAAAAACAAACCAAGAGGGCCGTGTGGAGTTTGCTGCTGCGATGCGTAACGCCAATGTTGTTATCTGTCCTTTGATGATGCTTTCCTTTTATCTCTTTCATCGGTGGCACGTTGCTGGTGAGGCATTCCCTTGTTTCCAAAGCAATCGAGATTGGTTCGACATCAAGCTCATCAGAGGCAGAGATCGCAACACGCAGTCCATTACGTATGATCGTCATCGCGAGTGTATTTTAGAAGCATTCAAGTCAGTCGGCATTCACAGTAAAGCGGTCACTCACGCTATGAGGGGTTCGTCAGCACGCATGGCAGAGATATCTGGAACGAGCGAAGAGTCTATCCGGCGATTAGGTCGTTGGAATAATTCTGCTTTATCGACCAGTTATCTAACCAATTTGCCTCGTGATATCTTGCGGACCATGGCAGGATTCACTAGAGAGGCTGGCCAATTCTACTTACCTCGTGCTGCTGTTACACCACCCCTTGAGCTTTGCAAGAAGGTTTTTCCTGAAGTCGATCGGTGGCGGGCGCTGCTGGAAGCCAAACAAGTGGAGGACTCGTGCGCGGCTGATTCGTTTTTGCGTCTTCTTGTGCAGTTGCGTGTTGTATTTTTGCAAGATTCGGTTTTGATGAAAAAGCGCTGTCCAGGTCATCATTTGTGGCAAGATCCTTTGTTCCGTGATCCTTTGTATCTTGAATTTGAACGGTATGTGCTGGTGGACTACAGTCTTTCGTTTATATACTAATTATCCTTTTAAAATAGTAACTTGAATCATGCACTTGAAAACAACGAAGAGCCCACTGATCTGTTACTTCAACGTGCCGTGCCGATCATTGAAAATAGACTTGCCATCTTGCAACAACAAATACAACAACAAATCGCTGCTCAGCAACAAGACACCAATCGCATTGTACAATCTTTCTCTAACGCCATACCCACTCTGGAAGCACTTGCGCAGCTTGCACCAAACATGAGTCGTATAGGAGATATTGTACAGCATTGGGACCGCATCGCCAGCGGACAAGCGTCCTTGAGCGTCACGCTCAATTTGGCAGGTCAGCAGCAGCAACAACAACAAGATCAGCAACAACAACAGCAGCAGGAAGGTTGGGGCTCGGTTTCGCTCCCGTCCTCGTCCTCCTCCCTCCCATCCACCATGACAGCAACTGTGGTACTGCCATCAGCAGCACCAGCGCCATCATCATCTTCGTCGTCGTCGTCAGCAGCACCAGCACCAACATCGTCATCATCATCGTCAGCAGCATCAGCACCAACTCATCACCATCATCATCACCCCCAACAACAACAGCCCATATATCCATCCATGAACCGCACAAACGTCCAAACAATCCCACAATTATGGACTGAATGGTTTGACGGTTGGAATGGCGGCATGTCTGTGATTAGAATGGAAGAAGTGTACAAAACTGCATGGCGAAAAAGTGATTCAGACGGCAAATGGTTTCGTAGAAGACGAGCGATTATTCGGAAAGTTCAAGATTATATCGAAAGAAAAGGAATGCAAGAAAGAGTACCAGAAGCGTTGGACACTATACATAGACACTATCTCGCTGTCGGCATTACCTCATTAGATTCACTATCGAAAGACTTATGTTTTTTTGATACACTTTAAACTTTTTGTATATTCATTTCACCATCTTGTTCTTTTTTTCACTCGCTAGCTTTCCCTTTGACACGCTTTTATTTCAACTTTCTAACATTGGCCTTGCTTGGCCATATTTTTTTTATTGTATTACTTTCATGTTGTGGTCTGTTGGCCATGATGGTTTTTGCCTCGCTTTTTTTTTCTTTTTAACTTTTGCTTGTTTCGTGGCCTTGTTTGGCCCTTTTTTTTCAAAGAATATATAACTTTTGTTTTGTGGGCTCACGAGGCCTGTCCTAAAAATGATTGTCAATGGTTTCGAATAGGGAATGCTTATAATAGTACGTTTTCTGAAGCATGATGAAATGCATTTGATAAATTAGTTGCACTTGATGCAGAGCTTAAGATGTAGGAATTAGATTATATATATACACGCAGTACTGGATATGGCTCTAATATTAGTAATTTAATAATGGACACTCGAGACGACTGTGTATATTACGAACGATACATGGTTAGCAGCATGGCGATAATGTATTACTGGGAACAGAAATATGTTGTTTAAATGAAGGCGATGTAGATTAGTTTTTCTCTCCAAAAATGTTCGTACTGCTGCAGATGTTGCGCTGGTTTTTCGCACCTTCCGCTGTCAAAATGCATTGTGAATACATAAATCTTGAGCAGTTATCAAGGAAGGATAGTCATTAGAACTGCTTATAGTTAGTTCATCGGTCGATAGCGATTACAAAGTGGTTTTATAATCGTTGCAATGGCAGCAATAAGTTGCTGTTATTCATCAGTCAGGCAAAGAAAGGAACAAGATATGACATGTTCCTACACAACACTAACTATTTCTACCTAGTGTCTGTTACATGTTCAAAGTACAGGAAAGGAGAGAAAACATTGTTAATATCTCAAGCATAGATAGAATAGCGTATACCGTTCAATCCACTGAATCAATGTGCCATCTATACCAATGCTTTTTGAAAGCTATCAACAAGGTACCTGACGAGACAGAAGAAAGATAGGGTTAGTCTGAAGTGTAGACACTGATGTTGGATCTACGTGTATGTTAGAGTGTAATAGTTTTGCTAACACCATGGCATCCATATCACTGTCATCTAACATTGAAAGTATTGGAGAGATCACTAAAATGTAGGCTCTTTGAGTGGTACAGTTGCTGTATGTAGCTAGCATGATACAAATTACACGACCTAGAGCAGCTCATTCATTAAGAACAGCACGATTTAAAAAACTTATTCTGCAATCTCGGATGACATTAACCTTTCCTTAAATACATGGAATCAATGCCCGGTTCATTTAAAGCATTTTGAAGGTTTTCTGTAATAATTCTAAAGATACCAAGCTCTTCTTTTATTAATAACAAGCAGGTCCACGGCTCTACTTATAAAAACGGTCCCCAACAATTGATATTCGCAGATATCATTCGGTATAACCAATGATATCGCTGGATATCACTGTGGTCCTGCTATCGGGATTTCAAAAAATGGTGGACCCAGGTGGACTTTGGTGGACCTCAAGATTTTATACTTAAAATAATAAAATGAGTAAGGTGGGCGTCAGCTAAAGGGGCCATTTTTTGCAAAAATCAAATCGACTTTAAACCCCGCGTCAGGTGATAAATAAGAGGGGATTCTTCCTCTTGTTGAATGTCTTGAACTTCGATCTCTTGTTGTTCGCGTTCTGCTCTTTCGCATTCTGCTTTTTCGCGTTCAAGTCTCAATCTTTTTCCTTGTTCGTAGTTGGCTTTACCAACTTTAGCTCTTCTTTTGGTTCCTGCCATTTAAATGCGTACTTAATTATGAAGTTGGTGAAAGATGACGTGAAAAAGATTTGCGATTCAAAATAGATGATGGGGAAATGGTGTACAAAAATTGTTCGTTTCCTAGCTAAAAGTACTAAAAATAGTAGACTTCGAAACGTCATAGCTCAGCAACAAGTGAGTGCATTGAAAAAAAATTTAGTACGTTGTGTTCCTCTCCTCTAAAGCTATCGATTCTGCTATCTTTTGTGGCAATTAAGCATGCAGAGATAACTCTATGAAGGCTGGAAATCGGGTCTTAAATTGGCCCCTTTAGCTGACGCCCACCTTACATATTATAGCGACAAATAGAGAGAGGGATGATCGACAATGACCCATAGACCAGGGATTGAGGTGTTGTTTCTCTTTTCAACCACCACGTATGTTGTATCATGATATATATCAAGAGAGGCTCCAAGCAGCTAATTTGTGAGACATCATTCTTTATTTGTTTTACAATCACGATAAAGCAAGATACCCGTATTAATTAAAAGGCAATTTCAAAATTTTTATTACGTATTTTGAAAAAGTATGCAATGAAAAATATGCAAGAATTCAACAACAATAATCGTTATAGAAGAGAAGGATGGGAGTATGGAGGATTTGTGAATGAATGTGTGTTTCTACCACAGTACTACATAGTCTATGTAAATCGACATTCAACCGAGGACGACAAAAATCCTTCGTGTATAGCTTCTTCGTTTTAATGGTCGACGTCCTTGACGGCTTGCACACATTTCTTATGGTTGTTTGAAAGGACACCTGCTTGGAGGACGGCGGGGAGCTAGTTTAAGTGTAAATCAGAAGTTAGTTAATTAGTGGAAAAAGTGATCATGTGGATCATCATGTATACAATAATGCCATCCTTCGTAAAGCGATGATACATACCAGGCCAGTCAAATCTCCTTGTTCAGTGCAGCCCTTAAGGTCAACAGTGTCATCGCCACCGTCGTTGTGATAGTCATTGTGGTAGTTTCCGCGGGGAAGAGCAACAGCGGAAGCGACAAACATGGCGAAAAGGATAGTAGCAGCGGTAGAGAACTTCATTTTTGGTTTAGGTGATAGTAAAGTGATGGTAGATTATCCCATGTTGAATCCAAACACAACCCTATTTATACAAAATAGAAGGATCGTCTTGGTCCTCTGCTACTAATAATGGTGTAAATAGTGCGAGAACTACTATGATTGAGACATAGTACATATAAACAAAATTGACCTAATTGCCGCAACTACTGCCAGTACAAACAACTCCTTTGAAGTCCTAGGTATACAAGTGGTAATATAACCGATTCGATTTTCATTAGAAACGATGTGTCTGAAGAGTTGCAAATTCAGAAAGGAGAAATTGATAAGCGATGCATCACTTTTCGAATGTTGTGCTTTAATATAAAAATTTCTTTTCTCCATGGCATATTTTTGCCAGAAAAAATGGACTTGGTAAGACATTATGTAGCGTGTTGAAAGTTCAATTTACGCAGTAGCGAGGGAGTCAGAGTTGATGATACATGCCTAGCTTGTCGATCGCCTGTTTGCACGTTGGACTACAGTTTTCTTCCCAATTTGCATGATGCCTTAGCAGAATGCTTAATATACCTACCACCATATAGAATGAGTGTTTTGGTTGCTTTGAGGAAGTTCCCTATCGGTGTATATCTGATAGCTTCCACTACTGTTTCTACGTCTTCCCTGAATGAAGCTGGATAGTCTTTGTGGAAGGCTTTATGCACCGCTTTGAATATCCGCTCTTACAATTCAAGCGTACTTGCCAATCCAAAGAAGATAAAAAAGGGGTGGAGGCTGGGGTTGATATTGTAACGTGGAACAATGATCTTCATGCACATGATACATACTTGTCGTATGTACAGATCAAATCTTTTATTATTATTATTCTCATGTTTATTACTTTTCTGCCAAAAATTCATGGCGTAATATATAACTTGTAAAAATAGCGTTTGACGTTATCAAAACTTTTGATGTTCAAGGTTAACTTCTATTAAATAGACGACCTATGAACGAGGAACACCATCGACGATAACATTACAACTAATGAGGTGGGCGGGTAGCAGCAGCAGCATCAGCATCAGGCAAAAGAAAAAGGAAGAGTGAACAATATAATGTATGCACGAGCGATCGATTCAGCAAATATGCGAACAACAAATGAAACAAATTAAAATGCGCGTTTATCAATGCTACAGAGTGCATGATATATGTCTGACGTCTTACGTATTTTCTATTCATCATATGATCTGCAGTATGCAAGTGTTGATGATCTTTTCCTCCCTAATTTTATCACTCAGCATACCCGCTCCAAAGCTGTCGTTGCGGCATACCACTGCACTATTCTGAGTGCGAGCATTTCTGGCTCCCTTCTTCAAGCGCTCCTTGATGCGCTCGGACCATTCCCAGGGTTACTACCCGACGATGTGCAACCACTGGACTACATTCTGTACCATCTACCCCGTCTTAAAGCCAAAATTCTTGTGCGGCAGACGGAAGAGTGCCCGGCCGACTCTGCCCGCGGGTGTCCTCCCTTAATTGTGTCGCAAGGAAGCGAGCAATTACGCAAAGTCACTAAGTCTCCCATAAAAATAAAATTATACATATTGAACTATTTTGCCGCTTCCTCTGCCCTTTTAGCCCCTTAAAGAATGTCAAATTTTAGCATATGCAGAATATTGTACCCGCAGTTTTGATCCATTCGGGACATGTTTAATAAAAGCATAGCAAATAGCCATTATCCTAAAGCCAACAGGAATAATATACACTGTGGTCGCTGAAGTAAATCCGTCCCTAGTAACAGTACTTACTTTGTGTACTGTCGTTATCCTCTTAGCATGGCAATAAATGATATTCGGCAATCAGCAGTTGATCTATGGTCTTCTAAGTATTATACATTTAATTAATATATGGGTACAGTCGCACAGGAGACACAAAACAGTGAGTTATACTTTATGATAGTATCAATGATAGTAATAAAGACATTTTTGGTGTATACATATTATTTGATAAGCATCGGCCGCTTGCCATGCATGTTTTCCATATCACGTTATACACCCGAGAGTATTGACGCAAGCTCCAACAGGAACCATTAGATACGCCCCAAAGTGAGTAAAGTTAATAGACAAAAGGTATCTATACTATCGGTATCATTTTCTCATTGATTTTTTGTAAAATTAGCAGATAGCTGGATACAATATGTAGTTATGCTAGCCGTCCTTTTTCCGTTATTAAATAAGAAAGGGGGACGACGTTGAATTAATATCAAGTCTATAGCGTACTATCAGCACTCCGAAAAATACAAGTGACAAGCTCTTCTTATCCTTATGGTACTATATTGTGTTTGAAAAAAGTAATATGCAAACAGAGCGGCGCATTATCAAAGAAGAGGGCGAAGAAAAACGAAATATAACAGACAATGCAAAGTATATCTTTGTTTCCCTTTGCTGCTAATGGGTACTTTTAACCACCGCTCCCTGCAAAACGCATCACGTTTAATTAAAATCTCATTTTTTGATAAACCGTTAATCATTTCAGACGGACAATCTTTATAGTATCGGAGGTAGTAGGTAAACAATGCTAATATCGATGTCTTCTTATGCTTGAATAACTTTACAGAAAAAACGGCAAGTCGCAGGAAGACAAGCGGAGGATATTGGATCCGGCCAAAAGATATATAAAGGGTCTGCCCAACAACTTTTTTTGAAACATTATCATATCACACTTCATCTCAAGTAATACTTTATTACCTCTTCCCATCCAAAACCAAAAATGAAGTTCTTCACCGCCGCTGCTGCCCTTTTCACCGTCTTCGCCGTTTCCGCCGTTGCTCGTCCCAACTACGATCATTACTCTGACCACCACAGCGATGGTCGCCGTGGTGGTGGTGACGACGACATTACCATCCATGGCTGCAAAGGTCAAGGCGATATCACTGGCGTTGTACGTATAACAAGCAAATTTTCCTTTCATAGATCAAAAGCTGCATACAGCTAATGGTAGTTACTATTGATATGAATCATATACTAATTGACTACGTACTTGTCATATTTTAAAACATTGGTAATGAAAATAGCTCCCCGCCGTCCTCCAGGCAGGTATCCTTTCGAACAACAAGAAGTACTGTATCCAGACAGTCGACGACACCGACCACTAGATCAAGATGTTGCTGGTCAGCTACCGTCGTTGTCTTTAACGTTTTTTGTTACTGCTACTATTTCACGCATCTTATTAGTAGTAGACCACAACAGCACGAATTTTACAGCTCCCTCTTCTTTTTTCTTATCTAACCCTTTAGCATACATTTGAAGTGCATATCCATATCAAATAAATTTATTATACGGCCTTAAAAAAACTTGAGATGTGTGCTTTATTACTTTGTTGGAAGGCAGGATCCCTATGCTTCCTCATGAAACAATTTAGGTCTACTACATACCTGTCGTTGCTTGTATCATCATAAGCCTGCGATTTGCATTATCCTAATTATAATAGTATCTATTATCCCGTGGTCTCTATTTGGCAGACGCACGTACTCTAAAAAGTTTGCACTCATTATTTTTAACCACTTAAAAGAGGTGATATCATATCGGATCAAGTGGAAGGAACATTGCTGTCTCTGTTAATATAATGCAATGTATAGTAAAAACTACCTCCTTCACTATCAGCTGCTGCGTTCTGTGCTCTGTTATGATGCATACTAGCATACCAGTAATGCATATCATAATAACTTGACACTCCATGTTTCATGCATTCATTCAAATAGATTCACTTCAAAGTCTTCTGTACATAGCTGTAAAAAATATAAAGATGAAAAAGAAATATGTTTATTTGATAATATGGACGTTGATAAATATGTCAAAATTGTCGAGACTCAAGCAAAATACACTAATACTAGAATATGTTTAAAAAGGAAAAGTATGAAAAACTCTTGTGGTAATACCGCAAATGTTATGTTGTGGGAAAAAAAGAAGCAGCGATGATATGCAACGTTATAAAATGTGAGATGTATATACATGTATTATCCCAACAAGGCCAAATCCCATCAAATTTAATCATCGACATTAGTAACTTGCTGGTAGCAATTCTTGGTGTTGTCGTTAAGGATACCCTTTTCGAGGATTCCGGTGAGCTATATATTGTTAAAGAGGCTTGTATCGTTAGCAACATGTATTAGTCTTTCATGGCAGCAGTAAAAGGAGCAATAATAAAGAGCCGGTATAATACGTACGATACCACCGTGGCCACCATCATTGTTGCAACCTCCAACGGTATTACTTTGATCGCCACCATGAGGGAGGGCGAGAGCAGAAGCAGCAAACAAGGTAAAGAAAGCAGTAATAGCGCTAGCGAACTTCATTGTGCGTGTTTTAAATGTGCTATCAAAAGAGAAAGGTGATGATGGATTATTGTTGTGATGATTCTGCTCTTACGATTTTGCTGAGCCCTTTATATAAGGCAACAGGCAAGGACGACGCAATGACATGATGAGCGATAAACATTAAACAAACCGAATAATCATTGCTGTTTGTTAGAAGCAGCAGAAGCAGACTAAATCAACCTTATTTTTGCTTTTTTTGACTCTATGGTTTCCTCTACAGTATATAGTATGCAGTTTTACGTAATCGTTATGCTTGTTATTCTTATTCAAATAGAAAAAGCGACGCATCGTAACTTCTTTATTTACTCTCTGTTCCGAGAGTACTATCAGTGCTAGAGAGTGGGATCGGCGCTGTGCTTACTGAAGGTGACTGCTGTCGCAGTTGTACTTATGAATTCGAGTTTATGTAACAGTCTGCGTCTGCCTCCACCCGTTTTTCGTCAAAAAACCGGCTTTTCTTACTGAGACATGTACTAATAAGCATAACCTATATTCTGCCATTATGTTTCGCGGGAAAGAATGAGAGAGGAAAAGTAATGAAGTGCATTACTAGTGTTGTATATGGTGCGCCGAGCCTAATTTTTTTTCTCATCGAATACAAAGTCATTTGGGGCTTGCTATATAGTTGGTATGATCTACATTCCTTCATATGTATGCAATACACAAAAACGGGGTTTAAACTCATCGCTTACTACGTTAGTGTTTACCTTGAATTCGTATTTTTGGCATATCGTAAGTATGTTGCTTCAATATTTATTTTCGAGGATTCGAGACCTATAGACACTCTTCGTTCTGGTCATGCAGCACTTCGTTGCTAGAACACATAATATAAAGAGCCTGACAGAATATACTATGCATAACGAGCCAGGGGACATCGGGGTAATGCTTGGAAAATACATAAAAATGTGCATACACGCAGGAAGTCTCAAAATATATTTGCAAAGATGCATGTTATTTACTTTGTGTTGATGCAGAAGCACCCAATAGGTATGGGACTCGTGACGCTTTTGCTCATATCAGTAAACGGAGCCCGGCGTGATGCTCAAAAGTTATGTACTTGTTGACCTGCGCTGCCGAAAGAAACTCGTGGCAAGGCGCCACTTTTTTCAGTTGACGCGATGTGATTTCTTGTTATTGTGTGGTAGTGGTTGGGAGGAAATGATTACCGAGTTGTTTTTCCCGCAACAGTGATTCTCTCAGCGTAATCTACTACAGTAATTATAAGAGTAAATAGATTTACATGATATCCACGACGTCAAGCTAAAGCATGAGTCACATTAGCAGCTCTATGCCACGTAATGTACGAGCGGTCTTGTTCTTTTCTAACATATATGCAAGCAATGACGAATTTACAAATGGTTGAGAGCATGTGGAGGACGAGAAAGACAGGAGGAAGGAAAAAGGTCAGTGTGATGCAAATTTTCAAAGAATATGAAACTGTTATTCTCGCTATACATCAACAATAAAACGCAACTAACATACAATCATTATAAACGACGCTACAGCTCAAAAAATGTAACGTGCTGTAAATAAATTTATCAAAGGACACTATCATTCAATGATGGATATAATAACATGTTTGCTGTGATAACTACATTTATACAATATTATTACCCTCGTACTGTTGTAAAATTACCACCATCTTTCTCATTGTCACTATCGATATCCTCAAGAGCAGCCTGTGCCTCATCATTACTATCACCGCTGACAGTAATGCTAAAGGGAGGTCATTTCAGCAACTTCTTCCGGCATCACTTGAATCATCGCTGCCTTGATTCCAAGTAGGTGATTCGTTTGGTTCCTGGAAAGACGATGAATTCAGGATTTTGAGCAAGTATCCATGCCAACACACATTCACTTAAAGATAGACCCTTTTTCGTCGCCAAGACCTTCATTTTGTCAGCCAACTCCTTGTTTTTGTCAAAATGTTCTGCAGCAAATCGTGGCAAGTAGCGTCTATCAACGTTTTCACCGAATTGATTGGCTGGTTTTGTTGCATCGGTGAACATTGCACGACCCAATGGGGAGCTATGTACAGTATCAATACGGATATTATAGGAAAAAGCAAGATGATGATTATAGGTGTACGATGCAGCGCATTGCTCGTTTCAATTCGCCTTAAGATTGTGTATAACCATCCCCTGCAATACAAAGGATGAAACGACGTATTGCTTTCTGCTACTATTGTCACCACTATCTACTCCTCGAATCCAACAACTTACCAGCCCACGATAGAGATGCCAAGTTCTCGGGCAGTCTGCAACACACCATTGGTTGCGACACCGCGACTCTATGGAGAATAATCCATCTAATGGCGTTACGGTAGTAAGACAATGAGGACTAGGTATTTAATATATGTTGCTGCTTTTTGTTCACTTGTACAGGCGAGATCGGATGTATTTTGTGAGCTCGACGAAGCGTTTTAGCACTGCATCCAGAAAGACCGAGGTAACGCACTTTTCCTTCTTTAACAAGCTCAGCCATGGCTTTGACAGTTTCTTCAATCGATCTAATTACATGTAAAATGTGACAATACATCAAACAAGAAAGTGTCAAAACATTGTTTTAAAAATATAACATTACCGTACATCTGCACCCATCATATTATTCTTAAAGCACTTACGTGTCCTTATCCACTCGATGCTGGTAATACAAATCGATGGTTTCTACACCCAATCGCTTCAAGCTCTTCTCACAAGTCTCACGCACATATTCAGGTTCTCCGCAAACGCTCAGAAGTTCTCCCGTCTTTCCATCGCGGACCCCACCAAAGTTCATGCAAAGGAGAATCTGATCCCGGTTATCTTTACATTGCTCGAAAGACGTTCATTGTGACCCACATCATACACATCAGCTGTGTCTCAGATTGTACATCTATCTTGTTTCATAAAAGAATGTACCTAGTGGAAAGCTATCTCGCTTCATTTCTCGTATGAAACATTGCATGATGTGTCTAGACCCATTATTCTTACCCAATTTCTAATGCACGTTTCAAAACAGCAATGCTTTCTTCGTCGCTCTTTTCTCCGTAAAATTCACTCATCTGCACATTATTGTTTGTGCAAACCATGGATCAATGCCATGCATGCCAGTCAGATACAGTAATAAAACAGCAATGAATTCTACTACAAACCCATGCAGCCTAAACCGGTAGGATGAATAAAGGCACTTGGGTTTCTTCCAAGTTCACGGGGCTCGATCTTGATGATCACGTTAATGTGGTTAAAAGAGAGATGATTGAAGAGAGGAAGTAGCAGTAGCTGCTGCTATAGTCAGATATATATAGATATATATATATTTAATACATAAAGAAAACAAGCAGGCTTTTAGGTGGTAAATATATGCGAATGGATCTACGATCTAAAGAGTTGATCTGTGGTACTCTGTGTGAATGTGACGAAGTCCTTCCAAAAAGGTTAATTAATGAGGCATTGAACAAGAGAATCAAGAAAGCTATGTTGTACAATATTTGCCTGATTGGGCGTAAAGGAAAAAAGAAAAACTAGAAAAACAGGAGATTGGTTAGCTTTCACAATCTATATCCTGGGGTACTTTAACAGTTACCGGTAGGATAGGTATTCAAGTACAAAAATGGACCTCATGCTAATAAACGGCATTCCTCATCTAATGACACGCTGTACTGTACCATAATATGATGAAGATGGACTAAGCCTCACAACACCAGAACGTACAAAGCAAAGCACATAGTTACTCAATTTTTAGAACGAGCATATAAAGATATGGACTCATAACATACCGTTCATGCTCTGCTTATCAGTACTGTAGTCGTAGTGCGCACCATCATGTCGAGTTTTGAAACAATAGTCGCCCGCACCACTACAGTGTATTTACTTACAATTAGTTACTATATGTATATAATCTCTTGCAGCTCTCGAGTAATTAGGCATACAGTGTAGCTCTTTCCAGTTGAAAACGCGTAAATGTTTGGTACGTGAGCTTGAACATGTGACAGCCCATGCTTAGTTTGACTATATAAAATTTATTTGTACAACAACGAGGTGATGAAGAGCAGCAAGTTTCTTGACCGGTATATCCTAAAGCTACTTCTGTACTGCTATACTCCCACACAAAACGTCCACGCATTATATGTATTGAGTACGGATACGGTAGCTGGAATGAATCAGGAAGGTTGGATTAGGCTTCCTTCTGAATCGACATGCAACAAAGGAACCGAACAAGCGGACGAATGCTGTCAATTTGTGTGTCAGTCTTTTATTATGTCATCCACTCTTGTATTGCAAGCAATACGTCTTTACTTCGGTGCATGACCTAACCTTTAGAGTATAAAACCTTGTGCATGTACGATGCAACCACGTTGTGACCGTCGTCAACTATCGAAATACAAAGTCGGTGGGGCGGGGAGGGTTTACGCTGCAAATGGATACCTGAAAGGCTCTTGTCCGCATACTGACGCCACGCTTAGGATAAGGTTCATCAAAGTGACGCGCATCTTGTATAGGAATGGCATGATATTTGTAGCTGATGCTCTCATACTTACGCACGGATTGTCCATTTGCAGCACTCGCTGACCTGGTTGCTAGTAGCTGTTGCTGACGACCTCATGTGATTATCAGGCTGTCTTGCGTGATTGCAAGATTTGCTGCATCATTTATAATTGAATACCGATAAAAAAAAGTCGTCACTTTATTGGTATCGTTACAGCAAGTTTTTATTATAGGCGCCATTCACACGCTGTGCCTATAAAACCATAATTGATAAGCGGATGATGGTTATCCAGATTTGCGAAGTCACCCATCAGCTTGAACGTCTGTCACAATTCGTCAGATGTGTCAAATTGCATGCTTAAAATTTTAACTGCTACTGTTACTGCGTTTTGATTGTAGCCCATGTCTAGTTCGCGGAATGTCAGTGCATGTTCTGCTCCATGGAATGCTTATGAAACAAGGGTGCATTATCTCGCGCAGCTTAAGTTGCGTTAGCTCTATGATGACGTATATTGATGGCCTGATTCATAGTATCTCACACAGAGAAGCAAGATAAGACTAGTGTAGCGATTCTATAATCAATATTAAGATGACGAAGGTTTCTAGAGTTTCCAGTCGTTGATCATTGTAAATAGAAAGCAAAAGCTTGAGAGTTTTCGGAAATCGATGCTAGTCAATTGCTCGGTCTGATAGGCGATATGACGGGTTGCAATGGCAAGTCAACTGCTGTTGTCGTTGACCGTGAAAGTCTTCCATGTAAGCATATTGCTGTCCGGTGCTCTTTTGGCGCCAACTATCAGAGACGCGTAAGCATGCCGCTTCTTGTTTATGGGTAGCAGCAGGATCACATTGTATACAGTACACATGTAGTTGGAAGTCTACCCACACTCTGGACAAGAAGCAAGTGAACTACATGCAACGCCTGTTCTTTAAAACATAAAAAGCTCACTCATAAAAACTTGTCTAGAAGATATTAGAAGTTTAAACAGTCGTCGATCTTATTCTTAAGCCTTTACTATTAAAACAAGCATAAATCATGAGTCATATTTTTAAAGACACGGCCTTGTATTCTTGGCTAGTCTATATGTCGAGAGTATCTTATCATTATGTTACTGCAGGTCCAACCTCCGTTTGCATGAACGGAACTTTCATTGGACAAAAGATATCATCGCCGCGCAAAAAGAAAAAAAGGCACCATTTCGCCTTGTGATGTGGAGAACTCAATGAGCTGCTAATTATGTACCAGTGACTAGCTTACTTTACGTATACAGCATAGACAAGGGAGCTCAGTGTCGCAAAATAGCTCTTACAGAGAACACATTAGGGAGCGTGAGGTAATGGTAATGCGCAAGAAAAAAAGGGTTGAAGCTCCGTCTGCCCAAACAGCGGGGCAATAAATTTCGAGATTGACGCGTGCCTCTTTTTTTCTTCCTCTTTAGCTCGCTACCATAATGTTCCCGCCCACAAAGCTACAACTCATTCACAAGGAACCGCAACAGCAGCAACCCCAACCGCAAAGCATGACTGACAGAGTCTTTAAAAAGCCTGTCAGACGCTTCAATCGAGCTCGACATGGAGCATTAACGGCATCATTGCAGCCACCTCCTACATCACTCGCACCCGCAATTACCCCACCACCTGCAGTTCCATCAGCACCTGCAGCTCCCGCAAAGCGTGAGGAGCCCTCGGCTGCCCCAACGCCAATCAATACCGTGCTTGGAAAGTTGATGGCAAAGAGAAATGAACAGGAAAGTGAGCGCAAGCAGTTGCGGATTGAGAAAATACAGCAGGTGCAGCAACAATGGTTGCATGTCTCGCCACCGCCACTCTCCCCTTCCCCTCCCACACCAACACCACCACCGCAGCAACAGCCTTATTTCGACGAAGATGTTGAAATGGAGGATGTTCTGCCAACAATACCACCGCAGCAACAGCAGAAGGAGGAACAATATGTTCCCACCTTGCTTGATTTCAACGAAGATGTTGAAATGGAAGACGTTGAGGAGCAGTCGGTGGATACGGAGTGGAAGACCGGTGAAGGAGATGAGATGGAGTGGGAACCCACCCCGCCCCTCAAGGTAATCTACTGGCCGGTTTATTCGTGGTAAAAAAAAGTAAGTACTTGACCTTGTTTTATCAGTCTTGGTTAGATTGACGAGTACCTGTTATAAACTAATTGTTGACTCTTTTAGGCTCTTTTCTTCTTTTCTTTTTTTATTGCAGTGCCGTACGACGAGAAAACACCAGAAAACCCGAAAAAAAAGCAGAAAAGCATTACAAAAACCTCTGAAAAAAAAAGCAAAAAAGCATCACAAAAAACCTCTAAAAAAAACCACAAAAGCAAAAACACAAAAACATTTTAAAACATAAAAAATACTGGTAAGCTTATCTCTCACACTTAATTTATTGGCTGTGGCGCGTATAGCGTGTATCATGGTTACTGACTGCGTTTCGTTGACTTTGACAGGTCATTCCCCTTTTGTCCTTTTTACCGCCACTCTGCCTCCGCCATGATCAAAACTTCCTCCGTTTCCGCCCTATTTATTTGACAAAGCGCCTTCGTGCGCTTTAGCTGGACTCCATGCCCAGAATAAGGTACGTACATCCGATACACTCCGTTGTTACCTGGTATGATTACAAGAGATGAATAGCTAATGTTTGCCATATCATTTTTTCATTAGACGAGAAGCGTCTTCAAGTGGCAAAGACAAGTTTTGAAGTTTTGATGGTGTGAGGTATATATTTTTCAAATTTCAATATACCAGAACATCGCTTCATAATAGTTTCCTCACCCTTCACTCTTTGTACTCTATATAGGAGCAGCGGTGGCCGACCAGTGTGCGGCGCAGTACGGGCGTCTCAGTAGTTGATTCTCTAAGACACATGGCAAGTGTTTCGGTGGTGAGCATTGGCATTGGCGTTTGTGCTGTATGCATCTCAGCGTGTCTGTGCGGTAAGTGCATGGCAGTGGAGATATTGACGGTGTCATTTGGGAACTGTGTCCTGCAGAGAGAGTTGAGGGGTGTGAGAACAATGCGACTTGGATCTGAGGGGGTTGGGGCAGTGGAAGGGAATGTGATCTGGTGTGGTTATCTGCGCTTTGGGATGCAACATCATCTGTTTTTGTAGGTAGTCCAAGATAAGAAGAACAGCAGAGATATACAAGGCAGTCCTTTGGCGACAATGATGGTATGTACAGACTTATTTGTTTGGTTGGTAACTATAGAAAAACGTGTGGATCTGTACTATTATCGGTATTACATTCAGAAATCACTAACGATAGATGTTCTGGAAGCATCCCTTATAGCGGCTCTTCTTTCTTCGCAGCTGAAGCTCGGGAAAAAAAAGTCGTTATAAGGGATGAGTGTTCTGGCTAGGATGTTCAAGCCATTCTAGCCATGTGTAGATTTTTCCCGATTCCCGGTCTTGGACTACCTACAAAAACAGATGATGTTGCATCCCAAAGCCCAGATAACCACACCAGATCACATTGCCTTCCACTGCCCCAACCCCCTCAGATCCAAGCCGCATTGTTCTCACACCCCTCAACTCTCCCTGCACGACACAGTTCCCAAATGACACCGTCAATATCTCCACTGCCATGCACTTACCGCACAGTTCAAAGACACGCTGAGATGCATACAGCACAAACGTCAATGCCAATGCTCACCACCGCAACACTTGCCATGTGCCTTAGAGGTCATCTGCTGGGGCGCCTATGATGGCCTTGCAGGCCATGGGTGGGTGTATGGTGGCCCACAAGCCCAGTGTAGCACGCGTGTGCTATTCTGGTGAAGGCAGCGAGTTTATATTCTTCGGGTCGGTGGTCTCATGGTGCCACTCTCTGAGAACACAACCAAGGATCGCGTCGCTGATTGAGGTCGAGCATTTAGCAAAAGAAATACCATACCATACAATTGCGATACTTGAATGAGCAGCGGACATGAACCAAGGAAATCTCTTAAACATCATTCATACTATGCATCACATTATCACATACATTCTACAAACAATATCACCGGTAAGTTACTTTCTGCATTGTTCAAACGCCACTTTAAGTTTCGATTGACTGATCATCTAACGCTATGTTTGTATCGATCTTGTAGGGGAAAACAACAAACAAACAAAAAACAGAAAAGGATGGAGCTGCCGACACATATACAGTGCGGCTTTACGATCCAATAGGATGGAATCACCGACAGATTTACAGTGTGATTTTCCAATCCATGATATTACCCTCCCAAACACCGCATAGTAAGATGCAGCATATACAAAAGGTACGTATGGATTGCGAATACAGAGTCTGCTGCAAACTGTTGGATGGAAGCGACTAACATACCATCTTTTTTTTTCTGCAAACGTTCATAGTCATAAATACTACAACATGAATACCTTTGGTCATGTCCGCCTGCTCCGCGATGCATTACATTTCATTTTTAATAATAAAGCATTGCATAACAAAAATTCTGTTTTCTCTTATTTCACTTACATTTTTACTTTTGGTTGTACCTGAGATACAGTATTTGAAATATAAAGTGCCAGTATTGAGTTAAAACCTATGTGTGTATGGTATGCGCCACGCTGGCTAAAGTGATAATGCATCAATGCGTTGCTTGATACAACTTATTGACTGTAAATAGCAGCAGCAAGTCGGTATTATTGGAGCCTTCAGAATTAGAAGGCACAGCAATAGTGTAGTATGCTCCCATCATTGATTTTACCAATGGATGCGCATATATACGTACAGTATATACTTTTCCAGGTCTCAGCTATGCTTTATAACCTTTATCTATGCTTGCACTCCATACTGCTCTGTCTGTGTAAGGAGTAATAGTGGAAATCATCTGTGGTTGATGTTGAGACATGATGGTGGTGTTAATAAAAGAGTGTATGTCAAAGCTATCGATAGTGCTCTTCCTTGTTCTTTTGTTCTTGCGCTGTCAAGACTTCCTGTATACTTGACTGGACTATTTTCGGTGGAAGAGGCTCATACAATGCACATATCAAGGGATGCCAACAGACAGCGTGGAGACATGCTGAGGACACGACCATCACAGTCAACATGGATGTTAAAAATGCAACCAAGATTTGTAATTTATCCGAATCGAACTCACATGGTTTTGCTTGCATTATTAAAAGTGAAGGCTACCGATGCGACAGAAAGCTGTATATTACTTTTTACATTCCACATTCAACGGTATATCTCACAATGATTAGCAAGTTATTGTCCAAGTAATAATAATCCCTGCAAAAAATGGAGAGAGAAAATAGCATCAAAAAAAGAGATAAAGAGCTACACGAGAGCAGTGCGGAAGACACAGAAAGAAGGCGAGACCCAAGGCAACCAAAATGTCAAAGGCTACCAACGAGAAACGAAGAACACTGGATGTTGCGAAGCCAAAAGCATTTTGACGTCAAAGACCGGCAACAGTAGCACCAATCTCGAAAATGAACTTGTGATGAATTAGAAGACCAACAAGATGCGTAGACAACACAGCAGCAGCGGCAGCAGTTGTAGTAATTCAAGCGACTGAATACGGGTCAATGGTTCTCCAAGCATGTTGCCCAGTGCGCTGAGGGACTGCTCCACCATCTCCGCATCTTCAAAGAAACTCGAGACGCCTGGCATAAGATATAGTAGATACTGAATTTCTGATGAGGCATTTGATTCGAATGACAATATCTGAAGCTTCAAGAATGCTCCAGATACAATATGTCAAATCCAAGAAGCACGTCATTCATTTGTATGGATGATGTACTAATATGCATTATTATCGTATTTAAAAGGTGAGTTCGTCGGCGGCGGTAATGATGATGACTCTTCCACCTGCTGGTAGACCGTTATTATTGCTGCTCTTGATTTCAGTGTAAACCATCGCGAGTCTTTTATCGTTAGCTTTTAGAACTGTATGGTATTTAGCTGTAAAAATTAAAATGCATCGGATATAGAGGCAGTGACCTGCCGTCTAAGAAAGGTTCCCGTACAAGACTGCGATAAACATGGCCAGCCATTTCTGAGAAATGATATATAGCTTCAAGCTCTATACATTAAAAAAGATATAAAGAAAGCGGTATGTGTTTTTATTAAAATACATCAAGCAAATTTACACATTGCTTGGAAAAGTTTGGGGGAGGAAGAAAGGATTACATAGTGGTTTTGTTCAATGTGTGTATATTAGCAGTGCAGTTTGTATGTAAAAAAAGCTATTAGCTATAAAAAAATGTTACGTGTAAAGGATTGCCACCTATTTTGTGGGGGAGGAAGAGAAAAATAAAAGTAATACGGAGGTGGATATAGTTTACATCATATTCTTTGCCACATCGCTGTTGGTAAGTAATGGAACCGATTGATGGGTAATTTTTCCCTTCTCGTCTGTCTACGCAGATTCAGGTTTCTTTTGGCAAGAGTAACAATGCCAGGGCATGTTGGTTTTGTACTCGCTACACTCTTGCGCACATTCGCCCAAAAATTGTTTGTATACTTCAAGGTCCTCAAATTCAACATCTTCTTTCATAACCCAGGCATGTAGAGCTTCACATGCGTGTCGAAAATCGTCCCTTTAAAGATAACAGAGTCTCATTCAGATATTCAGTCTACACTCGAAGATTCTGCTGCGTATGTCTCAATTTACCAGAATAATGATCCAAGCTTTCCTCCATGATTCATAGGAAAAGAAACGACCTTGTCCTTGATATCTTGTAATTGTTCAATCGGTTCCAGATATTCTGGACCAAGCTCTCGTGAGACTGAAGGACTCATATCCTTTTTCACAAATGCTTGGAAAACTATCACCAGTTAACCACTCGGACTAGTATTATTCGTGTAAAAACAAATGTATCTGTACATATTGAAACTTACTGGCACTCATTACTCGATGTTGCATTGGTCCTTCATTCTCAAATTCAATATCACACTAATCGCAATAATATGTGGTACAATAACAAAAATATAATGGTGAGACGACCTTATTAGTAACAGTTACTCTCACACTTTACATAACGGTCATTTTCGCGTCTTTATATTTACCTCGAGAATTTCCAGATATCCGCCTGGTTTTAAAACGCGAACAAGTTCCTTAATCGCCTATACACATATACAAATTTGATTGTGGCAGCATAATTTGAGTGAGTAGGTCGCATGAGCTGCATTGATGTATCCTCAAAAGCCAAAGGATGACGTTGTTGTTATTAAGAACATGAGCTTTACATTTCTCCAGTCTGCTCGGGTAAGGCCAAAAATAAGCAATCGTTGGTGAATGAAATCAAAATGGTTATCAGGGAATGGTAGTTTTTCGGCGACGTTACATGCCTGGAAGTGGCAGTTTTGCGGTTTCACTTCATTAGGAAAGACTGGATACACGTCGACACCGTAAAACGTTGATTGGGGATACATTTCGGCCATATCCAAGGACCATGTAGCAGGACCTGAAATGATAAATAGATTAAATATAGTTTTTACGCGTTAGCATAAATGATTGTCATCACCGTAATATTTGTTTGAAAAGAATTGGATCGTTACCGCATCCCGAGTCCAAGACCATAATTCCCTCTTTCAGTTTCTCTTCCATTGGCGACTGGAAGTTTCTAAAACATGCGATAGTCGCAATACAAAACAGGACATCACAAAAAAAACAAGTTAAAATGCTTCATGCTTTCTTTATAGTGATTCTATAGATTATAGTCACGACTTTTATATAGCTTACCCTTTCATAATATGACGGACAATCCAATGTTGCTGATGAAGCCGGTCAACCTCTATAATGAAATAGCACGTTCAGTGATAATAATGTAAATAGTTTCCTTCCGCGAAAACAAAAGCGCATGCTACGTGACGATAATGATAATGATAGTGATACGATATGTATCCCGTTACGATACGCACCATCATTGTCGTTAGGGAAGAAATACGAGACGTTTTCGATGTCATGAAATCGTCGACCGGCTTCAAATTTATGGCCTGGTTTGCCAGTACCGGAAGAGGCCGATGCTGTTTGGCTCATGGATGAGGATGAAGGGCTTTTCTGTATGTCAGCGCTCATGGTACTGTTGCTAGTCTGATCCGCTTTGTTGCCCTTTGCTTTTCTGATGGAGCTATTGCTCTTTTTAGACTTCTTCATTCGAGATTTAATATTTTGTCGGTCGGACGATTGAAAATTCATATATACATAGGATACAATTAATATCAAATACATTGCTTATATTAGTGCATCAATATATGCTACGTTAGTACTGTATACTTACGGGGTAGTCTTGCTTACTCTTGAACACCCAAACCCGTATTGACGATATAAACCCCATAGACCTACAATTTATTTGTGCGGAAACGATATATTGTGAAAGACACGAGGGTGGAGAAAGAAAGGAAGAAGTAGCAGAAAAAGAGAGAGCGAAAGAACGAAGCTTGCTGTCCTTTCCAAATGGAGCAAAGATTAGCGTCTTGTGTCGCGCTTGCGGAAAATGTAAACAGGCAAAATTGCCCCGAAATGGGTAAAGCTCATAAAAAAGCGGCTTACACGAGAATTCATCAAAGCGGAGCTCTTTTCCAAAACTTTAATAAGCAAACAAACCATAATGTGGGTGCAACACTTTCATTAACTTGGCGGTTGGAATATTCTAAGCTTCTCGCTGCTAATGTACCATCAGTAATAAATCTAATCTTCAGACACCAGCTCAAAGAAAAGTTACTTTCTTTTGTTCTTTTTGGAGGGAGCTTATTATCATTCATTAGTGATAGTACATCATACATTCTGAGAAGACCTATAGATGACCTACCCATTTCTTCTCCCCTGTCTAACGTTGTACATATTGGAGTTGCCACTGAAGTTAAGCAACTATGTACTAGCTACAGGTTTTTCCTTTAAAGATGGCGGATGATTTTTTTCATATGGCGCTGAGTTTTTTTTTTAGCATGTCGTTGGTGGGAATAAAGTGGGCGTCAGCTAAAGGGGCCATTTTTTGCAAAAATCAAATCGACTTTAACCCCCGCGTCAGGTGATCAATAAGAGGGGATTCTTCCTCTTGTTGAATGTCTTGAACTTCGATCTCTTGTTGTTCGCGTTCTGCTCTTTCGCATTCTGCTTTTTCGCGTTCAAGTCTCAATCTTTTTCCTTGTTCGTAGTTGGCTTTACCAACTTTAGCTCTTCTTTTGGTTCCTGCCATTTAAATGCGTATTTAACTATGAAGTTGGTGAAAGATGACGTGAAAAAGATTTGCGATTCAAAATAGATGATGGGGAAATGGTGTACAAAAATTGTTCGTTTCCTAGCTAAAAGTACTAAAAATAGTAAACTTCGAAACGTCATAGCTCAGCAACAAGTGAGCGCATTGAAAAAACATTTAGTACGTTGTGTTCCTCTCCTCTAAAGCTATCGATTCTGCTATCTTTTGTGGCAATTAAGCATGCAGAGATAACTCTATGAAGGCTGGAAATCGGGTCTTAAATTGGCCCCTTCAGCTGACGCCCACTTTATCATGATGGTGGCAGGTGCGTTTTTTATTTGGCGCGACGTTTTTTTCAATTTGGCGCTGGAAAATTTTTGATTTGGCATTGGTATATTATTAACATGGCGCTTGATGAATTATAAAATGGCGGTTAGCTTTTTCAGTATGATGTGAAGATGCTATTATCATGAAGTTTGGAAAGAACGATATGCATGGGAGGTTTCTCGTTATGGATAATGCTATATAGATTTGAGAAATGGTGAATAAGAGAAAGAAATACAACACTTGGAAACCACGTTTAACAGCAGCTTTTTTAACTAAGTTATCGTGATAAATATTCGCATTATTCATATCCGGTACCATATCCATATCTATAGCCGTATTTAACATTTTGCGGGGACCTACCTAATGAGGACCAATTTAATTCCACTCAAAATATGCCGACATACGCATCACAGAAACACACTTCTTCTAATTTCCTCCTTCCTTTCCGTATATGTGTTTATCCATTCATCTCATTAATTTCTTTAATCCGCTTCCATACCATCTACATAAAAGCCGATAAAGCAAGAAAAGAAAGTCATTAGTAGTGAAAATAAGATGCTCGTCGACGCACACTAATGTCTTTTTCAGACATTGTTACTATGGGGGAAAAAAGCACAACACGTTTCCCTGAGAAGAAACAATATTTTAAAACCCATATATATCACTGTTGTCTCCATAGCAATGATGTGTTACCAGAAAAGAAATATGTCCCATATTCATATTATACTCAAACCGTTAAGTTGTTATTATACCTACAAAAAGAGATCTTTTGCAAATTAGCCTATATTATGCACTTCAAAAAAATGAAGAGACAGGGATTGAGTTTTGAATGGCCAATATGCATTGCCTGCAAGTAAAAAAAATATTACGTATTGTTTTTATCATTACAATAGTCCAAATGACCCCTTATATCGGCCATCCACATATACGCTTTTTGATTGGTACATGCATAAACTATTATCTATATTTAGTAGCCCTAAGTACTTTCTACAACGTGGCACTTTTTACTATTGGAATGGATTGATACATAGGAATCATACATATTAAAATAACTTGAATTTATCCTTATTCTTTTTTCCTTTGTTAAATTCAATATATACTCTCTATCCATATTTTATAATAAAATATGCTTCTAATTATTATAGTAATGGAAATGAGAAAAAGACAGTGGAAGTAAGTGTGTTCTGATGGTTATATATACAAAGTAGACTTTTTTTTCTCTTTTAATGTTGTGTAAAAAATATAGAAATAATAGTGGGGACATGTCCAAAATACACTAAAAGGAACTTCAATGGAAGATTTGAACAAGAGTTGATATAAAGTGGGAAATCAGGCAGAATCGTCGGCATCGTCGGCATCGTCGGATCGGTTATCAGAAGTATCTAACGTCGTTTTGAGATACACAGAGGTCGATTGGTATATTTTCAGTTTCAAATGTATGCTTGATTGTCTCCTCTTCTTCAATCATGGGGTCCGAATGTTCAGAGCATAAATCACCATCTACTTCTTCTTGCCCTTCAAGCAATTCCTATAAGACGATCCATCATTAGCCCTTTGCTATACCGATCATACTTATTTATAATCCAATACCAACCTGTAAACGTGTGATAAGTTCCAGGATCTCATACCAATAATATCGTTCTTGATATCCAACAGGGACAGTAGCGCGTCGTTGTTCTTCAAAAACAAATTTTTTATCGTTGGTGATGCTCATTATAGACAAGGTCAGAGTTCGTTTGATTGAATGAATACATATCGATTTGTAACGGGTAAGAGTTGAGAAGCGTGCATTTGATAACTTGTAAGCCTTGAGCAAGATGATCGAGGTTAATGCTTCCATATTCTTGAGAGTATCGCCATATGTATGTTGTACATCTTCCCGTCTTGGTCCCGATGATGCTTCGAAAATTACTCGTTCATCATCCATAATACCAATATTTGTAGAATAACCAATGCCATCTGCATTACTTGATGATGTTGTTGACTGCATGGCTTGGCGACTTTTCATCGAAACTTCACACCTAAACTAAATATTGGTCACAAAAAAAGAAGGGAGTGTTAATCCGTGATTTATGGTTCTCATTTATCTAATTAGATAACTTACCATTCAAAATGAATGTCTTGGTATTGATTTTCAAAGTGGCTAAAGATAGGAATGATATAATCGGAAAAAAAAGTTCGTTCATGGTTGGTAAAAGATAAGGTACTGTGGAAGCACTTGGATGAGTAATCCCAAAGAACATGCTTGACAAATCGATAAAAGCTGTTTTCTTTGTTACTAATAATGTTTGTGTCTAAAGTAGGAAAGTTAAAGGATTCAAAGTCGTGATGATTGCGGCATGATAAAGCTGAACGAATAACCTTCAGACATTCGTGATACTTGGTGAGTGATTTCAATTTCCGCTGGTCTTCGTGATGTCCATTAAGGATCTCCTTGCTTGTTGTGTCCAAAGTTCCAATTAAGCTTTGAAGCTGCAAAGTATACATTTTTGATATTTTTTCAGTATCACTTTTCGTAATTTTTGGTGTATCTTGGGAACCGATTTTATCTGCCAAAGCTTGATCAAATGTGTGAGCTCGTTTTCCTCTGAATATCTTGATCTATAAACAAAAATTAATAAAATAAAAAAAGGACAAATAAGCATACAGGCGTGTTATTGTCAGATTGCACAAGATCATACATTTTTATTGGTGTCAATGTCAGTATCCGAAGGTCGTTTCTGAGGGGTTGGTGTTAAATGGATATTGAAATGTTCGCTAAGATCATCAACAGTATCACCAAAGTAGTCGCATACAGAACATTCATAAACAAGAGAATACTCAATACCAGGCTAAGCAAAAAAGTGCGAATTAGTTAGCGGGAAAAAAAAAAATTTTTGGAGAGAATAAATAACAAGGGTTTTCAGGTATGAGAATAAATCCATACCTGTTTTTCCAACAAATTTTGAGTTACGATTTTGATTCTATAATTAAAGAAGAATAAGATGTCAGAGGAAAAAGAGATCAGTGAAATCATAAGAGTTAGGTGTGCTGCTTAACTGGCTATTTCGTGGTTGTTTTTTTCGTGCTGCTTGTTCTGGTAAAGAAAGGTCTACCAAAAAACAGAAAAAAAAAGCACTTTAATAAGACATTTCTTGAATTGTTAATATTTTTTCACTTACTATGTACAGATCGATGATGAGCATATAGATTTCGTCTATTTGACTTATCTGCTGCATTGGAATCTGTTTCATAACAGTAATGGCATCTGCTTATTGGCTTAACATATTGTCTTTCCATAACGAAATTATTGTTGCGTTCGCAAAAATTATTGTTGCGTTCACAAAAATTATTTGTTGTTGCTTGGATATATTTATTTTTTTGGACGACAATTGATCTAGCTGCATTAATGCTACCCCTTCTCTATATTCCACCTAGTAGATTATGATGGTTTTACATATGATCGTATGGTGATGCTACCACTGAACATTCTTTTTCTTCTTAGAGTGTGGATCATTATAATTACGGGATGGACCGTTTGATTGAAATGAGCTCAACGATCGTTGTTATAGATACATTCATATAAGTACCTGATGGGTCATGCGTAAAGGAAAGGCACATTAAACATGTCTATTATTTTGGATCAGATTGTTATTGGCATAAATCAAAAGGATTGAACAGACCGAATAATGTACAGATACAGAAGTATAGACATCGGTACCAATAGTGATATGTTGTGATCATAACATAAATAAAGTTAACACTGTAGGAAAATTCTTGTGGTTCTTGTGAATTTCTTGTGAATTTGGACCCCCGCTGGCCTCATTCTTGTGGTTCTTGTGGATTTCTTGTGAATTTCTTGTAAATTTGTGACGTCTGTCACTGCCTGCTCTGGGTCGCCTGGTTTTTGTGGATTCTTGTGGATTTCTTGTGAATTTGGACCCCGCCGGCCTCATTCTTGTGGATTCTTGTGGATTTCTTGTAAATTTGTGACGTCTGTCACTGCCTGCTCTGGTCGCCAATTTTTTTTTTGGTGGTTCTTGTGGATTCTTGTGGATTCTTGTGATTAAACAGTACTCTCTTGTTATAACCACCTGGTTAACCAGGGTGACAAATACTTTTATATTACCGCAAAAGTTTTTTTTCTTTCTTTTCTTCGCAAATACTAACCAAACACCTCCCAACGCTAACCTTAATCTCCTAAGTCTTCACTCGTATGGAGCATCGTCTTATTAATGTAGAGACAAATCAAGCAGTCATTCTGGAGAAGCTCGACCAACTGCTAACGGCGTAGTCCCTAGTCGAGGTACCAGTTGTCGATGAAGCAGAACTTGCTGAGACGGTTTCCCTCATTCCCCACCCAATGACTCTAAATGCCAAGGGGAAGATGGTAAAGAAAGCGAGCAAGGATGATGTTGAGCGCCTTCTCCTTCAAGGCTACCACCATTATGAAGGAGGTGCCTTGATCAAAGCCCAGACCGACATCAAGCACATTAGCGAACGTGTTGTGGTCGATCTGGTGAAAAGATTGCAGAATCGTGCTGACAACAGCGTGACCCACTACTTTGCTAAGCTACAAAGCAAAGATAGGCAACTGGGCTAATAGCCTTTTCATGAACCTGGCAAAAAAGCAGGGCATTGGTTTTGCTGTCTGCCAGGGCCAGTGGGCAGCTCGCCATATCCTCCAGGAATGCTGGCATAACTACGGCAGATCCAGCAAGTCGAGAGTGGTTTCTAGGTATGATAACTACTACACTAGAGCAACCACAATCAAATATATATTAACTATCAGGTAGACAACAAGAACCGGCTTCTGCTATTCCTGTCTCTGCTTCTCTTCCTGCTTCTGCTTTTCTTCCTGCCCCTGCTCCTGCCCAGTCCACGCAGTCTACCAAACGACGCCGTACGACAAAGCGGCTCGGAGCTGCTCCCCCCACAAAAATATACATAATTAAAAGGTAAGTTAAAGTATCAGAAAGTTGATTATTGTATAAACACACACACATACACGTATATATATAGCGAGAGTGTATGTGATATATAGAGAGAGAGAAAGGGGTGGTTTTCATCTGTATACGCTCGACCAGTATTCCATCAATCAATAAACCGTAGCTAGTATCATGTAATTGAATAAAGCTATTTTTTAAAATCTATATAATGAATATTCCACAAAAATGTTTTGTGATTTTCCTGTGAACGTGTGACCGCTTTGGTATTCCACAAAACGTTTTGTGATTTTCTTGTGAACGTGTGACCGCTTTGATTTTCTTGTGAACGCGTGACCGCTTTATCGCTACTTTAAATTCACAAGAATCCACAAGAATTCTTGTTACTTTACTTAGTGTTTACAAGAATTTAAAATTCACAAGAATTTTCCTACAGTGTAACCTTTGTATTGGATCAAGTAATGGTTTTTTTAATGCTTTGAAAAAGTTTCTCCTTTTTTTTAGATTTATTTACACGCCTTTGCCAGCTATGCCTTCAAAGTAACATATACAAGGTTCCTTTTTTGCCTGTATAATAAATTTAGTGCTTATCCTTTTTAACAAACCATTAAGCAAAAAGTATTGTTTAAACCAACAAAAACCAACTAAAAAAACATCATGATCTTTCTTCATCCTCACCGATTGCCGAGTGTTTATTTCCTCTCTTATGCATATCATCTAGACAATTAAAACCATCTGTATATTATTATTTGTCATGTCCATAAATACAGTACAGGTCTGCCAAATAAGGTAGATTGAGAAAATATGTCAATATATTTAGGTTTTGGATATCTCCTAACTTGTAGGGCGTCCTACTATTAGTTGTCTAACCAATTATAATCTACTAGCTGTAATATAGATAATAAAATTGCTATGACCGGTATAACCATCAGTGGCCGAAATAATTATTGATTTACAATAAAAATAATAAAAATTGAATTTTTTTATTTATATTGGTAGCCTCCCACGAGAAAAAAAAGAGCGATTGTTTAAAGTACATAACAACAAATAGAAATGAACACAACACAACACACTGAACAACTCGATATTGAAATTAAAAATTTAATTGATAATAAATGGACTTTTCTTGATAAATCTTGGCCTGAAATGCAACATAGATTTAATCATAGAACAGCTATTAAAGATATGAAGAATAATACAATAAATGATATAAAGGATGTATTACTTTATAGATTTGGATTTATACCTGTATTTTATTTTCTTAGAGCACCTGCAGCGGTCGCTGTTACGAAACTGTTAAATTTCAGAGTTTAACAGCCCGCTTAACAGTGCGTAACAGCTTAACAGGGCATTTCGTGCAGCGGTTACTGTTACGAAGCTGTTAACTTCACACGTCGTTGGTTTTAATGAAAGCTTTGCCCTTTCTCCTGAGCAGGGGGCAGCGGCAGAAACGTCAGACAGGCGAGTGGCGTTAGAAGTAGCGTTGTTCAATTTGAAGAATACAAACAAAGAATGAAGTGAGATATAGCTTTATTTTTCAAGTCCTTTTTCTCGATTCAAGAAACTGTTAAATTTAACAGTTTTTGTTCGGGCTGTTAAATTTAACAGGACGTTAACAGCAACCGCTGCAAGGTCTGGCTGTTAAATAAACTGTTAAATTTAACATAACAGGTTCTTAACAGCGACCGCTGCAGGTGCTCTTACAGTTTTATATGTAAAAATATTGAATATCCAGGGCCATACCGCGAGATTGAAAAAGGACTTGCATTATTATATCATATGGTATCAGGTGTATCAGGAAAGGATATGCATACTGTTATGCCATATGCAACATTTTATGATTTATATAAGCGGTTCTGGATTACTAACTATAATGAATTGAATAAAAAGGTAAAACAAGATTTGGATAGTATGTTCTCATCACCACGTATTCGCATTCTATCAGCAATAATAAACAATCCAGATGGTTTTAAGAATGTTACACTATTTATTGATGGACATGATAGTAAAATAAAGTATTATAAACCAAATGAGTCACATTCACAGTTATATTTATATAAATTAAAAGGGCCAGCTGTACGTACACAAGTTATACAGGATATGAATGAAATAATTACACATGTTTCAGTATCTGAAAAATGTGCTATCGGAAATGATGGTACTATGTTTATTAATATGAAACTATATAAAAAAATAAGTGAGGCAGATTGTTTAGGAATGGATGGTGGATATAACTTATTTATACAAAAGTTTAAAGATAATGCGACAGATGCTGGATATAGTTTTTATGACCGTAATTTTTTACATCCCATAAGAAAAGAACCAGGACAAAAGTTAACAATCAATGAGACATACTTTAATAACAAGTTTGGATTATTTCGTTCAACAATAGAAGTACAGTTCTCTATGTTAGGCTCTAAATTTGAAAGATTTAATAATAATCGTGCAGCATTGCAAATAACCGATATAAGATATTATAATATTCAGTTTCATGTTGCTTGTATTCTTACTAATATATGGCGATTTGTAAATAAGTATAATATAGAGGTAAAACCACATCATAAATTATAGTATGGAAAAGATTTTGAATTCCCAAGTAAGAAAAACAAACTTGACTTAGTATTTTCAAATGAGCAAAAAGTAAATACTGAATATAACGAAATGGTTGACATGCAGCAGAAATATCTACAGCTTAACATTAATCAATCAATAGATATGGCTATAGATAGTGAGGACGAAACTGAAAATAATACATCTAAACGCAAGAGAAAAAATCAAAGAGAACAGAGAAATATAGAACATAGTAATTCATATGAAATTGAGAAGATTGTAGGACATGTGTATACTGATAATAAGTACATATTTGAGGTTAAGTGGGTTGGATATAGTGTAAAGGATAATAGTTGGTTAACAGTTGATAAGTTTAATTCCCGGGAAATGCTACATGAATATATGGCCACACATGGTATTCAACTCTAAATTAATTTCTTACTTATTTGCTTATTAAAAAATTTCATATTGAAACTGACCGCATCAACCTTTTGTTTACTTGCCCAATTATATTTATGTTTTATGCATTCATTAGTTATACTTGTACTTATATTAGTATCTGTTGATTTATTTTTGACGACAGTTTCTTTTGTTATATCTATATCATCTATTATAGCCTTTTTTATATCCTTATGCTTTTTAAAATATTCTTT
Source organism: Zychaea mexicana (assembly GCF_025766255.1). Taxonomy (NCBI): domain Eukaryota; kingdom Fungi; phylum Mucoromycota; class Mucoromycetes; order Mucorales; family Lichtheimiaceae; genus Zychaea; species Zychaea mexicana. The sequence continues at coordinate 889,653 of NW_026516666.1, read as the reverse complement.
TGGCTGTATTTCTTCTACTATTTGCTTGTTTCTCCGTTTATTTTTAAGGCATAAAGTATATACATTTACTATTGTATTTGGAAAATACTAATGTATAAAAATTATACTATGGTATAATATTACATTTATAATATGAAATAATAAATATTTATTTATTTTTAAAAAACACATAGATTGATCACATTTGGGATCTAAAAGATTTTTTATTTGCTGCTAGGTTATTTATTTTTATATAACATTAATTAAAAATAATTATGTAATCATTTTTTTATTTTTTTTCAAAAATTTAAATGTATGCATGCCAAGACATTCGTGCATGAATTATTTCAATAAAAATTAGTTTGGCTATCCTGACATATCTTAGCTAATTAGTCATCTAGGGTTACTAGACCGCATTAAAATCATCATAACCATGGCCAATCCCCATCAGGTACTTATATAAATATATCCATAACAACGATCGTTGAGCTCATTTCAATCAAATGGTCCAATTCGTAATTATAATAATCCACACTCTAAGAAGAAAAAGAATGTTCAGTGGTAGCATCACCATATGATCATATGTAAAACCATCATAATCCACTAGATGGAATATAGAGAAGGGGTAGCATTAATGAAGCTAGATCAATTGTCATCCAAAAAAATAAATATATCTAAGCAACAACAAATTTTTTTTGAACGCAACAAATATTTTTTGTGAACGCAATAATAATTTTTGCAAATGCAACAATAATTTTTTTTGAACGCAACAATAATTTTTGTGAACGCAACAATAATTTTTTTTGAACACAACAATAATTTTTGCGAACACAACAATAATTTCGTTATGGAAAGACAATATGTTAAGCCAATAAGCAGATGCCATTACTGTTATGAAACAGATTCCAATGCAGCAGATAAGTCAAATAGACGAAATCTATATGCTCATCATCGATCTGTACATAGTAAGTGAAAAAATATTAACAATTCAAGAAATGTCTTATTAAAGTGCTTTTTTTTTCTGTTTTTTGGTAGACCTTTCTTTACCAGAACAAGCAGCACGAAAAAAACAACCACGAAATAGCCAGTTAAGCAGCACACCTAACTCTTATGATTTCACTGATCTCTTTTTCCTCTGACATCTTATTCTTCTTTAATTATAGAATCAAAATCGTAACTCAAAATTTGTTGGAAAAACAGGTATGGATTTATTCTCATACCTGAAAACCCTTGTTATTTATTCTCTCCAAAAATTTTTTTTTTCCCGCTAACTAATTCGCACTTTTTTGCTTAGCCTGGTATTGAGTATTCTCTTGTTTATGAATGTTCTGTATGCGACTACTTTGGTGATACTGTTGATGATCTTAGCGAACATTTCAATATCCATTTAACACCAACCCCTCAGAAACGACCTTCGGATACTGACATTGACACCAATAAAAATGTATGATCTTGTGCAATCTGACAATAACACGCCTGTATGCTTATTTGTCCTTTTTTTATTTTATTAATTTTTGTTTATAGATCAAGATATTCAGAGGAAAACGAGCTCACACATTTGATCAAGCTTTGGCAGATAAAATCGGTTCCCAAGATACACCAAAAATTACGAAAAGTGATACTGAAAAAATATCAAAAATGTATACTTTGCAGCTTCAAAGCTTAATTGGAACTTTGGACACAACAAGCAAGGAGATCCTTAATGGACATCACGAAGACCAGCGGAAATTGAAATCACTCACCAAGTATCACGAATGTCTGAAGGTTATTCGTTCAGCTTTATCATGCCGCAATCATCACGACTTTGAATCCTTTAACTTTCCTACTTTAGACACAAACATTATTAGTAACAAAGAAAACAGCTTTTATCGATTTGTCAAGCATGTTCTTTGGGATTACTCATCCAAGTGCTTCCACAGTACCTTATCTTTTACCAACCATGAACGAACTTTTTTTTCCGATTATATCATTCCTATCTTTAGCCACTTTGAAAATCAATACCAAGACATTCATTTTGAATGGTAAGTTATCTAATTAGATAAATGAGAACCATAAATCACGGATTAACACTCCCTTCTTTTTTTGTGACCAATATTTAGTTTAGGTGTGAAGTTTCGATGAAAAGTCGCCAAGCCATGCAGTCAACAACATCATCAAGTAATGCAGATGGCATTGGTTATTCTACAAATATTGGTATTATGGATGATGAACGAGTAATTTTCGAAGCATCATCGGGACCAAGACGGGAAGATGTACAACATACATATGGCGATACTCTCAAGAATATGGAAGCATTAACCTCGATCATCTTGCTCAAGGCTTACAAGTTATCAAATGCACGCTTCTCAACTCTTACCCGTTACAAATCGATATGTATTCATTCAATCAAACGAACTCTGACCTTGTCTATAATGAGCATCACCAACGATAAAAAATTTGTTTTTGAAGAACAACGACGCGCTACTGTCCCTGTTGGATATCAAGAACGATATTATTGGTATGAGATCCTGGAACTTATCACACGTTTACAGGTTGGTATTGGATTATAAATAAGTATGATCGGTATAGCAAAGGGCTAATGATGGATCGTCTTATAGGAATTGCTTGAAGGGCAAGAAGAAGTAGATGGTGATTTACGCTCTGAACATTCGGACCCCATGATTGAAGAAGAGGAGACAATCAAGCATACATTTGAAACTGAAAATATACCAATCGACCTCTGTGTATCTCAAAACGACGTTAGATACTTCTGATAACCGATCCGACGATGCCGACGATGCCGACGATTCTGCCTGATTTCCCACTTTATATCAACTCTTGTTCAAATCTTCCATTGAAGTTCCTTTTAGTGTATTTTGGACATGTCCCCACTATTATTTCTATATTTTTTACACAACATTAAAAGAGAAAAAAAAGTCTACTTTGTATATATAACCATCAGAACACACTTACTTCCACTGTCTTTTTCTCATTTCCATTACTATAATAATTAGAAGCATATTTTATTATAAAATATGGATAGAGAGTATATATTGAATTTAACAAAGGAAAAAAGAATAAGGATAAATTCAAGTTATTTTAATATGTATGATTCCTATGTATCAATCCATTCCAATAGTAAAAAGTGCCACGTTGTAGAAAGTACTTAGGGCTACTAAATATAGATAATAGTTTATGCATGTACCAATCAAAAAGCGTATATGTGGATGGCCGATATAAGGGGTCATTTGGACTATTGTAATGATAAAAACAATACGTAATATTTTTTTTACTTGCAGGCAATGCATATTGGCCATTCAAAACTCAATCCCTGTCTCTTCATTTTTTTGAAGTGCATAATATAGGCTAATTTGCAAAAGATCTCTTTTTGTAGGTATAATAACAACTTAACGGTTTGAGTATAATATGAATATGGGACATATTTCTTTTCTGGTAACACATCATTGCTATGGAGACAACAGTGATATATATGGGTTTTAAAATATTGTTTCTTCTCAGGGAAACGTGTTGTGCTTTTTTCCCCCATAGTAACAATGTCTGAAAGAGACATTAGTGTGCGTCGACGAGCATCTTATTTTCACTACTAATGACTTTCTTTTCTTGCTTTATCGGCTTTTATGTAGATGGTATGGAAGCGGATTAAAGAAATTAATGAGATGAATGGATAAACACGTATACGGAAAGGAAGGAGGAAATTAGAAGAAGTGTGTTTCTGTGATGCGTATGTCGGCATATTTTGAGTGGAATTAAATTGGTCCTCATTAGGTAGGTCCCCGCAAAATGTTAAATACGGCTATAGATATGGATATGGTACCAGATATGAATAATGCGAATATTTATCACGATAATTTAGTTAAAAAAGCTGCTGTTAAACGTGGTTTCCAAGTGTTGTATTTCTTTCTCTTATTCACCATTTCTCAAATTTATATAGCATTATCCATAACGAGAAACCTCCCATGCATATCGTTCTTTCCAAACTTCATGATAATAGCATCTTCACATCATGCTGAAAAAGCTAACCGCCATTTTATAATTCATCAAGCGCCATGTTAATAATATACCAATGCCAAATCAAAAATTTTCCAGCGCCAAATTGAAAAAAACGTCGCGCCAAATAAAAAACGCACCTGCCGCCATCATGATATTCCCACCAACGACATGCTAAAAAATACTCAGCGCCATTATGAAAAAAATCATCCGCCATCTTTAAGGAAAAAACCTGTATATAGCAATGTGCTACCTTTTCTTTTACTTGCGTAATAAGTTTGTGCCGAGGCTAAAGAAGCAAAAGAATAAATGATATAGTGCAGCCCGTGGCTGATGTTGTCTTTAACCGGTTGGGTGGGCGGTGAACTCTAGAAGTGGTTTCGTGCAGATTGAGGAAGCTGATTCACTTGCCCATCCCACTTCTTATTGCCGATATATAATAAAATAAGATTAAGCGGTTTGGGAACCGCGCTACGATGGATGAGGAGCACCCCGAGGAGAAAGAGAGTGAAGGCGTTGGGGGAGAAAAGGTGAGGGGGGCTAACACTAATACCACATCATCCTCATGATACCATACGCTTTTCTCCTCATGTTCGCAACATCACTCAGTCACTGTTCTCGGCTAAGAAGCACACGCAAAGAAACACGACATCGTTTGTAGAGACTTTCGTACTATTGACAACGGAGTACTCAATGTGTCCGATACCTCCATCAAGTCAGTATTCTGTGACAACTTACAATCGAAAAATAGAGACTCACTAACAAAAGCTCTTCAAAACAATTATTTAGAGCGGCATCTTTACCCAATAGTAACTCACGAACATAGAAGGCCCGATTAAATTATCACTAAACGGTGATATATAGTGCGAAAACAACACCTGCTGTACTGTCTCACATGTAACAGAGGATTCGGATGATCACTGTAGGAAAATTCTTGTGGTTCTTGTGAATTTCTTGTGAATTTGGACCCCCGCTGGCCTCATTCTTGTGGTTCTTGTGGATTTCTTGTGGATTTCTTGTAAATTTGTGACGTCTGTCACTGCCTGCTCTGGGTCGCCTGGTTTTTGTGGATTCTTGTGGATTTCTTGTGAATTTGGACCCCGCCGGCCTCATTCTTGTGGATTCTTGTGGATTTCTTGTAAATTTGTGACGTCTGTCACTGCCTGCTCTGGTCGCCAATTTTTTTTTTGGTGGTTCTTGTGGATTCTTGTGGATTCTTGTGATTAAACAGTACTCTCTTGTTATAACCACCTGGTTAACCAGGGTGACAAATACTTTTATATTACCGCAAAAGTTTTTTTTCTTTCTTTTCTTCCCAAACACTAACCAAACACCTCCCAACGCTAACCTTAATCTCCTAAGTCTTCACCCGTATGGAGCATCGTCTTATTAATGTAGAGACAAATCAAGCAGTCATTCTGGAGAAGCTCGACCAACTGCTAACGGCGTAGTCCCTAGTCGAGGTACCAGTTGTCGATGAAGCAGAACTTGCTGAGACGGTTTCCCTCATTCCCCACCCAATGACTCTAAATGCCAAGGGGAAGATGGTAAAGAAAGCGAGCAAGGATGATGTTGAGCGCCTTCTCCTTCAAGGCTACCACCATTTTGAAGGAGGTGCCTTGATCAAAGTCCAGACCGACATCAAGCACATTAGCGAACGTGTTGTGGTCGATCTTGTGAAAAGATTGCAGAATCGTGCTGACAACAGCGTGACCCACTACTTTGCTAAGCTACAAAGCAAAGATAGGCAACTGGGCTATTAGCCTTTTCATGAACCTGGCAAAAAAGCAGGGCATTGATTTTGCTGTCTGCCAGGGCCAGTGGGCAGCTCGCCATATCCTCCAGGAATGCTGGCATAACTACGGCAGATCCAGCAAGTCGAGAGCGGTTTCTAGGTATGATAACTACTACACTAGAGCAACTACAATCAAATATATATTAACTATCAGGTAGACAACAAGAACCGGCTTCTGCTCTTCCTGTCTCTGCTTCTCTTCCTGCTTCTGCTTTTCTTCCTGTTTCCGCTTCTGCTTTTCTTCCTGCCCCTGCTCCTGCCCAGTCCACGCAGTCTACCAAACGACGCCGTACGACAAAGCGGCTCGGAGCTGCTCCCCCCCACAAAAATATACATAATTAAAAGGTAAGTTAAAGTATCAGAAAGTTGATTATTGTATAAGGGTATTACTAGGGACACTCCAAAAAAGTGACTCGACACTCCATTTTTCCTCAAATAAACCAGATAGTTGCACAAAAATAAACAGTTGCTCTATAAATATATCGCTTGATGGACCTTCAGATGTTGGAGTGCAGGATGTAGACAATAGAGTGCAAAATGGAGTGCAAAATGGAGTGCTAAGAGCGAAATAAAGCTTGAGCTGATATTTATTGATTTTATCATAAATATGTATATTAAATGTGAATATTAATATAAAAGGAACAGGAGAAAATTGATAATGATATGTGATAGCATCACACAGATGCATAAGAAAAAACTATTAATAAAAATTGTTTCTTTCTAAACATTTTCCTCAATGTTGACCTTTTTGATGTCCAAATATCTCCAAACTTTTTTGCGCAAATCATGCGTGTGACCCATCTTTTCACAAGCTGTTACAACCGATCGTTCGATAAAAGGCCATTGTAGTTTCTTTGCAGTTTTCATTATTATAATGTCGCCCAATGACATCCTGAAACGAACTGCATGATAAGAGGTGACGGTCGAGCATTCGTTCCTGGTCCTTCAAATGGTACAAACAACAATGGCGCAGTACAGTACATTCCATTTTCGTTTCGGTCATCTCTGTCCGGATACACAGCAATAGGTCGTCTGTATGTATCAGCAGCAAGTTGAGCACAACTAGGAGTGTAGAACCAATGCTTGCTGGGGCACCTTGGATATTTGCCTTCAGTGTTGCGGGTGTAGTCAAGGCCAAAAGCGATCGTCTCCTCGAGGCGAGCAAGGTCATACATGCTGATGAAATACTTCGAATATATGTCCTTGTTTTTGTGCAGGCACTCTAGCATTTCCCTTTTGACCGTCATGAATTGTTCTTGGTCTCCTTTGACGCAATGCGCGATGGTGCGGAAGCCACACCAGCCGTCAGAAGCAATATTAACTGTCCCATGAATGCAATCCCTCGGGATATCTGGGTGAACTAAAAAGGAGAAAGACTCTGGTTTAGGTTCGGTACGAATCCTATATGTACAATCATATATACATTTATTAATATAAAATGGGAATAGTACATATGATGAAGAATTGTTCTGAATACAAAAAGACTGACCTTTTACGAGCACGTTCCAAATACACAGTTTCCCTTTTCGATGTTGAAAGGACATAGTCGTCGTGTTGTACTTCGCTGGTTTGAAGGGCCTTTTTAGGCTTATCGTTACCAGCAGCATTAAGCAGCTCTTCTTTCTTTTCGGTCTCAAAAGAAGATGGGATCCTTTTGTCCTTCGTATTCTTGGGCCTTCCTTTCGTAGCAACTGGCTCAGGAAACGTGACTTCAGCGAGATCAACAGTCTCAACGTCTTCCTCAAGGATCTCCTCAAAGCGGGATAAGAGATTGACTTTCTCTTGTTCGGTTTCCAGGGAAATGATTTTGTTCATTAAGTTTGTAACGAGTTTCTCCATCTGGTGGTCAACTAATACCGCTGGGTCTTTAATTTTAAATAGAGCTATATAATACACAGGAAGCACATTCATATGAGAGAGTATCGATCAACATGCTATTGTTAGTAGATGAAGCTGTATAATAGTACATACCTGAATCATACTGTAGAAGCCAACGTTTAGGAATCTCATTCAAATCAACAGCAGGACCGTTTAGGTTGATCATATGCTGGCATGGTAAACCAAAATTGATTCTACTCGTGCAAATACAATCCAACGTGTCGCAATTGATTTGATTGCCTACGTTTTTCCACGCACGGTCAAGCTCCTTTCAAATTCGGATCAAAGCAAAGAAACTGACATGGCCGAAAAGGTTTCTTAAAGCTGCACTCTCACGCTTTGTGAAATGTGGAGTATTGCGAAGCTCGTGTATGAAGTCCATCTTTTCTGTTTCAAACTTTTTAAGCATTAAAGTTAGCTTATTTACATATCGCTACATATAAATTGAATAGCAAACACCGGAGATGAGTGAGAATATAGAATGCTTACTGTCTTCTTCATGACTTCGTTAATAGCTTTAAACGTGCGATAGAGGCTGCCCGTCGTTTGCATAGTATCTTTGATGCTCCAATGAGTCCCTTCTGTTCGTGATGTGGTTCGCACATTAAGGTTGAGCTGCTTTCCAGCCTGCGGTGCAGCCCATTTATTCTTGTAGGTGAGCACACTAGACGTAAGATAACGCGAGGTTACAGTGAGTTAACTAAATCACCCTTATCACATACTTTAATCTACATAATTTCAAGCAAACCGTTACAAAGTAAGAGATACACACATACCTTTCGAGATACTTGATGATATTTGTCTTACGGGCAACTGCGATTTTGTTTCTTTTTTACATTTCCTTGTCTTCCCTTTTTTTGTTTCGCAGTTCCTCTTTTTTTGTCGGCTTCTTTTCTTGTTCTTCATCTTTTTCTTCTTTTTCTTTCAGTTTCTTATCTTTTGCTTCAGCCTTTTTGATGTCTTGTTTTTCTGCCTGTTCGATCATTGCTGCTGCTGCATCCTCCGCTAGTTGGCGATATTCCTTGATCGCTTCTTCGAATTTCTCTTCGTCTTTGTACTTGTAAATCAAGCAATTCACAACGCTCTTGACTTGCTTGTACTTCTCGCTTTTCTTCGGAAAGCAGCCACCGAACTGAGAGATCAAATGCTGCGCCATGTGCTAACATGCATAAAAGATGAATCGATTTCGAAAAGATAGTATCGATGGCAGTGATGAGCGCCTTCTCGTTATCAGTAATGAAGATACCGACATCACCTTCAGGCCAAATAGTATCACGCAAGGTCCTCATAACCACAGATAGGAGTCGGTTTTTCAATTGACGACGACTGCTGATGCAATTAACATATTGTGTAGCGACGTCGTACCAAGGTTACTGATCCCAACAACGTTGATTAGCGGCATCTTGCTGTTGTTCGTTCCATACGTCGCATCGAGACTGAATGACTTCTTTAAATCGCCTTGCTTTTTCCAAGCCAACTTGATGCGTAACGAACAATGCTTCCAATGTTTCCGTTTTCCTATCTATGCGATATCTTACGATATATTGATTGCTGACTAAGAAGCTGAATAGTTTGCTGAATGCACCAGATTTGTCGTCTTTGAATATTTTTTGGCGGAAATTGTAAATATCCTTGATCGTCACGATTGTGCCTTCGTCGTTGTTTTGTAACTCTTGACAAATCTTGGCTGGTTTGATAGAAGTCTCTGTCATTGACAAGATGCGACTGGCAATATTAGCTGTTGGGTTTCGATGTTGATGGTAAGATGCTGCTGCGTTACTGTCAAATAAATGATTGTGGCTGTCGGCGCTGCTGACACGTTTAATTACCCATTTTTTGATTTTCTGTATGTATGAGCCAAAGAGCTCTCAAGCACAACCGGTCTTCTGTGTCGATACCAGTCTTTCACGTTCATCATCGTCGATGTCATGACAGTTCCTGTAGACACCCCCATGGATACAGTGGATGTAGATATTTCGACTGTTGCTGCGCTTGGTGGATGTTGCAAACTGATTCTTTAGGGCCATCTCTTGAACCTTTGCTCGGAGCTGATTTTTCGAATCATATTTGGTGCCAATAAGATCGACCATGGTATCTGTTCTTGTAGCGTTCATTTTGATAGAAAAGGGAGAGAGGAAGAAAAGGGGATTTATCCTTTTTCTTTTATAACTTGTCAACTTATATAATAGACATCTCGTAGCTTTATCAGTCATCGTAGTAGTAAAAAATTTCATAAGCTCAACGCCTACGACGCCATCATGGCAATTGCAACACTCCAAACACCCCAAACGCCTGCAATGCCATCATAGCGATTGCAACACTTTAAACATTCCAGACACTCCAAACGCCTACAACGCCATCGTGGCGATTGCAACACTCCAAATACTCCTCTTCCTTTAATAGTCCTTTGTTAGTATATTTATAGAGCATCTGTTTATTTTTGTGTAACTATTTGGTTTATTTGAGGAAAAATGGAGTGTCGAGTCATTTTTTTGGAGTGTCCCTAGTAATACCCATTGTATAAACACACACACATACACGTATATATATAGCGAGAGTGTATGTGATATATATAGAGAGAGAAAGGGGTGGTTTTCATCTGTATACGCTCGACCAGTATTCCATCAATCAATAAACCTTAGCTAGTATCATGTAATTGAATAAAGCTATTTTTTAAAATCTATATAATGAATATTCCACAAAAATGTTTTGTGATTTTCTTGTGAACGTGTGACCGCTTTGGTATTCCACAAAACGTTTTGTGGTTTTCTTGTGAACGTGTGACCGCTTTGATTTTCTTGTGAACGCGTGACCGCTTTATCGCTACTTTAAATTCACAAGAATCCACAAGAATTCTTGTTACTTTACTTAGTCGGCCAAGTGCGTCATTGTCAACTCTCCACGCACGACCGACACATTCAACCTATATGACACACCTATACCACGTGCTGACTACTTCGTGTACCTTGGGGTCCCGGTCAACAACAAAGGCCGTTTGGATGCAAAGCAAATGATTACTCGGAACCAAACTTCGGCGGAAGCCGGCATGCGCACTCTCAACGCCATGGGTGTCAACCCATCTGGATTCTCCCGTCTCCTCGCCAGTCGCATCTATGCCCAATTTATCAGACCCAAATTGGAATATGGGCTAGCAATCACATCACTTACACAGACACAGCTCAAGCAACTAGACCGCATCCAAAGCACCTGCATCCGAACGATCTACGGCGCACACACACACTCAGAAACAAAAGTCATGCGCCACCTTGCAAAACTACCAAGCATGCAGGCACGCACGAGCATTTTACAGACGAAATTCCTACACCGAGCCCAGAATCTACCGGAAGACGCACTACTTACTCAACTACGCCCTACCATCGCCTCCCAGGCAGCCAGCCATTGGTCCAAACTCAGCACCACACCAATATGGTTGAATCTTCCTGCTCCTCGCGAAGAAACCACCACCCGCATACTCAAAGCCACAGTCAGGCAATATCTGTCCGAGGAACTCGCCACCATGCGCGCTGCACCAACAGGGGCTCGCAACCTGACCGCCTGCCTCCCAAAGCTTTGTATCGATCCCATCATGTGGCTACCTATGACCAGAAGGGAACGAAGTCGATGCATTCGCTGGCGCCTAGGCTGGCTCCCGGGCGGCAAGCGGAAACCTTGCCACACCTGCCAAGCCCCAGATTTCAACAAAAACCACGCTATCCGATGCCTTCGCATGCACCGCCGTTTATATATCACAGAGTCACAAAGCCCGGACCCACTGTCGTTTGTCTTGAATCAGTTACCCCACTCCCCGCCAAAGTCACCACGCCGCATTAACCTACTTCGTTCACAATGGCCAGTTGTATGCAAAATCCTAGCCGAACTCGACGCTCACCAACACCCCGACTCCGACCTACACCAGTACTACGACGAGCAGCCTGGCAGCACACTACTGAAATGGATAGCTCCTCCCTTGCCGCAGGAATCTGGCTAAGTGCCACTAACACCGTTCTCTTTTCTTTCTCTCCTTCTGCTTATTCTTCCACTCTATCTTCAGCAATCCATAGCATCATCTACCATCCCCACAACCTTTTTCCCTGTTTACGCACACAGGGTTTTTCATCATCCCCTTTCTCCCCTGATCTGACTCGAGCGAAATTGCCACACCAAGCACAGCGTTCAAAGAGTCGTTAAATAAAACAATCAAATTTTAAACGTTACTTTACTTAGTGTTTACAAGAATTTAAAATTCACAAGAATTTTCCTACAGTGGATGCTTCTAGCGCAGAAGATCGTGTTCCATTAGTAACTCTGTTTGCTGCGCTAAACGGAGCAAACAAGGAAAAAAAAGAGAGTGCTTTCTTTCGTTTGTTCAGCAAACTTATATCAAAAAACAAGAGATGCTTTCTTCTCCTTTACTTTGCGGTCGTATACCTTGCACAAATGTCCGGTCTTAGAATCGACGCTCTTTCGCTGTCAGTCCACCATATAAATATCTACAAAAGTGGGATCTACATAGTGACGACCCACTATTTGTCCACGTTTTATACGATGTAGTACAACATATACGTACCATATTTCAACAACTGCTTCTGCGCATAGCATACATACAGAAATCCATGTTGACGCTCGTTCATATAACCCAAAAGCAACGTTTCTATTGTGTTATCATATGTAATTTTTTTGAGCGAATGGACTCTTAGCCGAGAAGGGGTTACCAAAGATAAGAGCTCTTCTATAAGAACATCGAATACCTCAGTGGCAGTATATGAATCTTTTGATTTATACCGTATTGAGAAGCTTGGTATAATATCATAAAACCCGAATGTATATTGATTATAAGAAGCTCGAAATGTTGTGTTGTTTGTAGTATGAATACTTCATGTATACTGTAGGTGTTTGGTGTGTATTTTTTTATTCCCTCATAAAGAGTTATTATATAAAGGGTAGGAGGAGGACCTGAAGAATACAGTGTTCGTTTCTTTGAAAGACGTGTTGTTCGTCGTATGTTATTTCAACAGAAGAGATAAGAGCAAAAAGCCAGGCGTTATGATACTAGTACACATTCTAGTTAGAGTTTCCGCTGCCACCATTGTTGTTGCCATCGCTGTTGTTGTTTGCTCCTCCCATGAATTGACGAGCCCTAGTAAAAAAAAAGACAATATTGTTAACAAAACAATTGCAATAGAAGAGTAAGGTTACAGAAGAGACATAAAACCACACTTACATATCCATCATCTCAGGGTTCTGCATCATTTCTGCAAGACCAGCACCTCCTGCTCCGCCACCACCGCCCATCATGTTTTGTGCCCTAATGTAAAAGAAATAACTCGATGAGGAAGGGATTTCAAAAAATAAAACAACTCAACAATATCTACAGCGTAACTCTTGCGAGAAAAGCATCCAAAGCACTCCTCCCCTTTTTAAGAGTTCATATTCACATACATTCTTGCGAGGTTAGGGTTGTTCATGAATTGATCCAAAGCACCGGATTGCATCATTTGCTGAGCCATGTTCATAAGTTGGGGGTTGTTTAACAAGGAACCAAGGTCGGGCATGCCGCCAGCACCAGCACCGCCAGCAGATGGTGGCGGGCTTCCGGGGCCGGAGCGATCAACGCTTCCAATCTTGGACTTGGCAGTAGCCAATGAGGACTTGATAGTGGCGTTTTCAGGGTCCAACTTGAGACCATTTTCATACGCTTCTACAGCTTCCTGATATTTCTGCTGGCAGAACAAAGCATGACTAAAGTAACAACGTTTATTTAATATGTTCCCACATCCGTTTCATCATCGTATACTGCACCCCTTTACTCCACCCTCAACAAAAAGCTATACTTTACCCTAATCGACTGTAACCCTTGCTATACTTTGAATCAATTTCAATAGCCTTCGTAGCGTCGCTTACGGCCTTATCATAGTCACTTTGCTGGCTGTATGCAGCAGCGCTATATCCCACATATTTACATGGTCCAATATCAACAAAAAGATCCCTTGTCCTCGATCAAAGCAATCATTTACACGTGATATTATATAGTACACTTACCGGTTTGCGTAGTAAACTGCTTGGCTACCATTGATAGCAATTGCTTCGGTATAAAGCTTGATAGCTTCTGGATAGTTGCGTTCAGAGACCTTACGGTTACCTGCGGCCTTGAGTTCCTCGGCCTTCTGCTTATCCTCTTCTGAGATTTCCTAAAAATCACACGTATACATCAGCTCTCTTATTTCCTACTCTCCATCCTAGCGCTAATCGGTTGTGATATACAATGTATTTCATATTCTTACAGCTAATACAAATGTTTATGTGTTAGCAAACATAAGTTATACCAGAGTTTCTATTAAGCTTAATATACAAAATGAGTGACTCACCCTTAGCGGCAGCGGGAGCAGCACCAGACGACGACGACGCCGAAGCAGGGGCCTAATTTAAAAAAATGAAAGAGACTTTAAGTTTATACGCGCGAGACAAAGAAAGGAATCCAAGAGCCAAAGGAGTTGATGTGAATTCATTTACCTGACCGCGAGTCTTGGATTTGGTCTTCAGGTACACTTCGAAGATAGACAACAAGTTAGCAGGCTTGGTGCTATAAGCTTCTTGCTGGGCAGCATCGGTGGGATCTACACCGAAAGCTTCACCGATGCACTGCATGGCAACTAACAATTATTATCGTATGGGTTTCATTATAAGGCGATCCACGCTTAAGATCATATTTCGTTTCTTCTGAACCAATCGATAAATGCGAAAAGGAAGAAAAAGAGAAGATTCAATGTGATACCCACCTTCAATGCCTTCGGTGTCATCTTTGCTGATGGTACCATCGTCGCACGATTTTTGAAGAAACTCGAGGATTGAGTATACCAACGCTTTCTTGTTTTCGGCAGCCATTTCAATGTTATTAGGGAAACAGGTAAAAAAAGCTGGACGGGTGTGTTCGGCGTTCAAAAGCCGTAACGTGAAATTCTATTTCCAGCGTGCGCGTGGGGATGGAAGCACACTCAGGTAACTTTTCGTTGTTGCCATTGAGCCTCTATCCCAAGCCAATTCTATTGTACATATTCTACGTCAATGTATCTAGAAAATGAACATACTTATGCTACTGCTACCAAGGCATACGATAACTTAACAGCATGTGCATGAGATCGAAGCACACCTGTGAGCTGGTGTAGGTCGACATTCATTCTGTATACATCAAAGGATAGGTTAAGCGCGTGAATTATTGTGATAAGTGTTTCAATTAACTGCGAAACAGATTCTCATCACTATACTCGTTGCTATTCCATATGTTTGCTCGGAATGGAGGTCGATGCATTGAGTTGCTCATAAGAGAGTCCAAATACATATTGCTTCATTCCCAACAGTAGAAAAGTTAAGAACGAGGAAAGGGATACAAAACAGTCTTTCAGAACCAAATATGTGATATACTTAATAGGAGCAAATGAAACAGAAACAGTTCTTTACGCTAAGAAATGGTACATCTCGTTGTAGAATCTTTGTTCAGTACATTGGTATAGTGATGGCGTATAGAAATGGAGTGAAAAAGATAGGAAAGCATTTACAATTATAGGCTAGGGATACTATAAGATGCTATTATTGCTCATTTTGTAATCTCTGCGCGTAAGTTCTTTTGTTTATCAAAAGATGTTAGGTCAAGGTGGGAGGCACCAACGGATTGTTGATTTCACTTCCACCATGAGACAGATACGTTGTTACCAAAACTGAAGGGCGGCATTAAAGTAGATATGTAAGCGAGGAGCATGAATTTACTCTGAGATTATATATTCTTTGTCCCTACAGTGTTTGGACCTTTATTGATGAACGTATCATAGAAGATGAAAAGCATTTCACTGTCTGACTCCTTTGATATTTTACAACCCCGTCAAGCAAGTTAGCGTTGACCCATCCCCAATGCAAACAATTCAGGTCGAGTATATCGATGCATATGACCACCCAACTGAGGAGAAAGTGAACGTTGTCCATGCTTTACACTGGAGTGCGCAGCCGCAGCAATTAAAGCAACGAGTTCAAATGCGATAGAATCTGCAAAAGCAGAAGGAAACTCAACAAAAGCAGCAGTAGCACCTCGAGGAAATTGCCCAACAGCAACCTCAAAAAATGCAACAACTGCAGTGTTGATACAACATAATTCCTTAATCTATCTATAACAGACGGGGTTATAAATTCTATACAACTTGTAATGATATGTATTAAAAGCACCCCTGTCAACAGTTATAGCAGAGTCTCACAAACTACTGTGGATTAAGTGTTTTCGATCTCTGCTCAGCAGATATATCAATGATGCTGTCATTGCCGTCAATGATCGGATTCGGCAGATGAAATTAGCCGGAATTATGGCAACTGCAGCAGAAATAACGCAGCACGTTTCTCTTCCGGTCCTACTTATTCTTAAAGTCCCCATACGCATGCACACATATACAAATGTCAATACCATTTTTTCGCGCACGATTAGCACCAAACGCAAGCAACTTTTGTCGGACCTCGTGCCGATCGTCAACTGTTAATGCGTCGCGTCCTAGACGTAATTTCGCGGCTTCTCCACCGGAAATCCATCGACAACAATTTGGCGGCAACGATAACTACCAACGGTTCCAAAGCAGTCGCCCGCCATTTTACCTTTCGCGACGATTTTGGGTAACCGCGGGTACTGGCACAGTATTGTTTGGTGGCTACTATGTCATGCACCTGGAAACGGTGCCCGTCAGTGGACGTAAACGGTTTATGGACGTGTCGCCGCGACTTGAAGAGGGTAAGATCATAATTGTAATATGCGCAGCTATTTATGCGTTCTTTAGCTAAGTTATATGTGTTTGCATCTGGATGCTAGCAATGGCCAAGCAAGCGTATAGTGAAGTTGTGTCCCAGTTTGGTCGACGGATTCTGCCTGATTATCATCCATATACACAGTTTGTTGCACGAGTAGCCAAAAGGATCGTTAAAGTATCGGGCATGGATAATTTACAATGGGAGTTCCATGTCATTAATTCAAATGAGCCAAAGTGAGTTAATATATGAATAAGTCAGAGGAGAGAGAGAGAAGATAGAAGGGTCTAATTTTGCTATTGTTTGCATAGTGCATTCGTTCTTCCCGGAGGAAAAGTGTTTGTGTTTACAGGCATTTTGCCAATTGTGGAAAATGAAGGTAAAATCAAACAAAAGAGGATCATGATAACAGGGTTTACTGATCTTATCTACTGTTGCAATAGATGGTATGGCTGCAGTACTAGGTCACGAAATTGCACATCAATTAGCAAGACACAGTGCCGAGAAACTAAGCTTTTCAAAAATCATCCTGCTCTTGCAATGGATATTGATGGCCTTTGGCATTAGTCCTACACTCTTAAACCAATTCGCCATGAGCTTTATACTTGAGAGGCCGTTCTCTCGCAAATGTGAAACGGAAGCAGATGAGATTGGATTACAACTGATGGCGCAGGCGTGTTATGATCCACACGAGGCTGTGAATATGTGGAAACGCATGGAGAGGGCAGGTGGTGGCGACATACCCCAGTTCATGAGTACCCATCCAAGTCATAAGAACCGTGTTGCTTACCTTGAGAAAGAGGTAAATTATCCAAATCAGCAAATTCTCTCTTTATGAAAACTTTACTAATAAGGTGGGGTCCGAAATAGATGCCGAGTGCATTAGCTAAGCGTGCATCAAGTGATTGTACGACCGAACTCAAGAATTTTGCAGACATGTTCAACGCTGAGTGGGTGCGGTGGTAGTATGTAGTGGCTAATATGGCATAGAATGCACTACATTACTATTTGACACGCTAGTAGCTGTCATGTATAACACATCCTCCCTTCTTCTCCATTCTTCATACATAAACAAAACATCGCCACTAATCAGCATTTTCATAATCATCGATAGTATTCTTAATAAAACCACACAAAATTTAAAAACGTTATGTAGAATACAAATTTGTCCTTTTAAAACCGGATCTCAAAGTCACCAATGGTCTCTGACAACTCTTTTACATGCTGACTGTCTGACAAGAACGATCCCAAGATGTTTCGAACCAACTCCTCATCCACACTACCATCTTCCTGCTTGGTTGCCTCGAGCATAGCCGCCAAATCCTTGATGTCTTGCTTATCCTGGGTATTTGTGGTATCGATCTTGTTCAATGATTCAAACAATTTGGCCAAGTCTTCTTGCTTGATCGGTTTGGCGTTTCCTGTACAAAATTACGTATAAAAACCGCGTGAGAGTGTGTTCTTTTTCGTTTTCCGATTAATTAACCCATTTTTTGTTGTTCTGGTTGTACCTTGACCGAGGGCATCATCAATGATACTTCGAAGAGATGAGCTGCTAACGGTCTCCATGACAATAATTGCAATGATATGTATTTACACGAGAGAAATAAAAGAGACCAAGTTTTAAATTGAAAAAAGGAAAGGAGCGAGAAAAAAAGAAGAGCAGAAAGTGATCCATGTGATGATTTTAAACCTGGGCAGTCAAAGCCCGCCGGCTCCACTTAGTGTAACAGTAACTGGTTCGCAGGATCCCGAAAAGTAGAAGTGTATCCACATTTTCCATCACAAGATATTACAGCATTCAACGTTTTCTCCACGATTTAAAACAAAAGTAAAATTGATCTTACTATAGTAAATTGGTATTTGGTAGGGCAATCGTTGAAGAATATCATTGGATCGAATATATACCCAACATATATGTAGGCAACAAAAAAGTGATATGCTGCATTACATTAGATATTATATCAAATTAAGCGGCTTCTTTGAAAAAATCATCGTTTATAAGATGTACGATGACCATTTAATGCGTAGTTCAAATATCAACCCGGTGGCTGTATTGCAATAAGCAAAAAGTGGGAAAGTGGGTATCAGTTATTCGTACTTAATGTATGCGCAACATTGACAGTATCTTATATGTACTTTGTCACATAGTAGACGGTAGATGAGATGGTGCATCTCTTATCCCTCCATAGTTAACAACAGCTATGACAGTATAATTTAAGGGGAACGATGTCCTCGTACTATAAGCATCTCTGCATAGCAAATGCCTTTGAGTGTGATCATCTAGTACGGTACCATATACATTTGTTTAAACGCCCCAGTTTTTGCATTCCAACTATTATTAGTGCAGCTCGCTGCTACAGTACATTATATCGTTATACAGATATGCACGTACATCCAACTATATAAAAGTCCCGTTTCCCCTACGGCAACATGCACTTAGCGGTGGGTAATTGCCGACCGGTCGACGGGCACAAGAATTTAGTAAACAGATATGCAAGGATCAAAGAGTTTCGGATGAGTAAATAATCTTCTAACCTGGCGCTCATCAAAACACCTTGTTTGGCTATTGTTGCTTTTGTTTGATTTGCTACATGTTAGATATCAACTGGTAACTTGACGTCAACAAACCTTAGTGACCTCCATAACAAGGTAGCAAATTAATCAGGCATTCTTGCTAAATTCTGTTTTCCGATAAAAAGCGTGTCCCTAGTTCCGTTTATTAGTAAGACGGCCTCTTCCTCACGTTATGGCTTGGTATCAACAAGCAATGTCACGCCATACTATAATCGATCTTCCTTTTATTCCGACTGTTCCTAGATGCGATGTACTTTGCATAACAATTACAACCCACGGACAAAATAAACTGCCTCATGGCTTAGTTGATCCTACATAAATAGCATTTCGTACTACCGAAACGAGGCGCAATAGTGATATGAAGCACACTGCCCTCATGCAGAACAACACCACTGACACCAACTTGCCCCTCCCCATCCTCAAATTATAGGAACAAACAGTGTAATATGCAATGAATATGAATAAAATAACTTTTTTTTACTTTTACTGAGATGATTGGGATGACATTGAGAATTTGCTACCGAAAGCTTCGAGAAAATTTTTCTTCTTTTTAGTCTTTTCTTTGGTTTTTGTGCCATTTGAGTTTGTGTTTGGTTGATCCAATGCGACGCCTGCAATACTGCCACTGTCTGAGTCCAAGGGACCCATAGTATGTTGCGGTAAGCCCATGGGCGTCTGTCGTGGAGTGCCAGGCGGACTGTATGAGCGGGTTGTGCTGAATCCAGAGGCGGACGGCCGCGCTGCTGTATGTCGACCGGTCAATGAAGGTGTGCGTGCGCGATAGGCAGACAATGTGGGTGACGTTGCATTGCTGCTGTTGTCAAAAGTGGATGGTGTTCGAGGGTCATAGAGTGGATGCTGAGGTTGAGACGACATGAAATGCTGGCGTTGAGGAGACAAGGCGGGTGATGAGGGATTAAAAGCGGATGACAATGACGAAGTCGGTGATGTTTGAAGCATGTCACCTCCTCCCGCTGCTGAAGCTGATCGCTCTTGTTGTGTTTGCTGGGATTGATTAATGTTAATATTGCTGTTGTTACTGTTACTTGTGGCGTTGCTACGTAATTGCTGCTGTTGGATCATCTTTTTCGCGGCAATCATCATCTTTAATGCGCGAATTTGAAGACTCGTCTTGTGCGACAAGGCTGCCGTTTCAAAGATAAGTGGTGCTGTAGACATGTTGAGCATTTGATGGAGCGCATGAGCCGTCAGTTCGCGCAGCCGGGTGAGATTATACATATCTGCAAGCAGCAAGAGTTGTGAGAGGACATGTGGTTGGTACTGTTGTGCGGTCAACAGATTGTCGGTATAGATGAACTGGAGCAAGGCGACGACGACAGCGTAAGGATAAGGGAAGACCATGCTGTGGCTCTTGATGACCGTGCGGGTGTTGTTGTTGTTGTTGTTGCTGTTGTTGGCAGGCGAGTCTTCTTTTGGTATAGTGTCTTCATCGTCATTTATCATCATACCGATAGTATTACTATTAGTGGAGGTGGGATCGACAGAGTCCTTGTCTTGTACAGGCTCGCGGCTGGCTTTCATGAGATCGGCAAAATAAGGCCAACGTTGGCACAAGACGGCCGAGTTGACGGATACGGACTGGTTCTCACGAGTGATGATGCGAAAATCGGAGACGGCAGGCTCATTAAGCAAGGAGAGACCCATCTCCTGGGCCAGCGAGGAGCACGTGGTTTTTGGCAGTTTGTACACCCCGAATGCTTCGAGATCCACGGTTGCAAGATGATCAAAATTGACCTGGCGATGGTTATAATCCTCCAGCAGGTTGCGCGACCTGTGCCCAAACACCAGCAGTCGGTTCGTGTCTTCGTGCAAGACACCCTTGTTCCACGACCCCGACCCAAAGACGGTGCCAGTTTCAATCCGGGACCATGTCAGCGTGCCCAGGTTGAGCGACCAGATCGTGTATGCATGGCTTTGCGGCGAGAGGTATGTGCCTGCGAGAATGAGATGGTGGCCCAGCGTGTGCCCCGTCGGGAATCGCAATCCAGGCGGCATAACAGAGCCGGTCATGAAGGACGAGCAGTCTTCGATCGAAGACGATGCTGATGTGGGCGAGAATATGAGCTGTAATTCGCGCTTGACGTCTGCAAAGTTGTAGTTGGTGTACAAGTAAATGGGGTTGGGTTCCTGCGAACTCTGTAGTAGTTCGCCGTATTGCCGCACAAGCGATGCTCTGTGGTTGCTGCTGACACCGCCTAGTCCTTCTTTGCCAGCGTCTCCTCCTGGCCCTCCTGGTCCTCCTGCTGCTGCTGCTGCCGCTGCCTCCATCATGTCAAATGCCCCATCCCCGCCCCCGCCAATATTGTCCTTGAGCATGACGGGCAACCGAGTTCCTGGTGGCGTAGTGATGGCAATCGATCTGTATGCGCCAACATGTTTGTCGAGATTCTTCACCTGGACCCACTCCCACGCTTTTAAATCCAAAATGTTAATTTCGCCGAGATAGTTGTTGTTCATATCCTGCCCACCGACGATGATCAGCTTGTTTTCCGTGATCGATGACAGATGTGCATAACGAGGTCGTGGTGCAAACAGCGAAGGCTTGATTTCCGGTCGTCGCCAGCTCATTGTTTCAATGTCAAATACAGAAATGTCGTCGAGCACACAAAGGCCGTCAGCTGACACTCGTGAATATCCCATACCGCCAAACATGACAATTGAGTTTTCAAAGACGCTGGCTGAATGGAAATAGCGAGGTTTGGGCGGTTTGTCCGAGTCCGGCGGTGGAATGTGTCGTGTCCATACCAGTGTGTTAATGTCGAGAACGTGCATGTGGTTGGTCATTTTACGAGAGGAAACCAGCCGGCCCGCAAACACAAACACCTTGTCACCAACAACCGTAACAGACGCTCCAACAAGTGGTGGTGGCACTTCACCCGATGTTACACGGACCTGCGTAATGATGCCCGAGATGGATTGCATTTGCATGGTGGTAGGCATTACTGGCGAATCGATTCCTGTTGTTTCGTTTACTTTTGTGTTGTTGTTGTTGTTGTTGTAAGTGTTGCAAAAGAATGAGAAATTGAAACTGATGTTTCGACGGTTTCTTGGTTTTTTGTTGAAAAAAGAAGTCAAGACCTCGGTTGAAACGGGGTAGAAGGGCAAAAAAAAGAGAAAAAAAAAAAAGAGGTAAAAGGAAGGAAGAGGAGAGGGGCAAGAAAGAAGAAGCAAAAAAAAAGGTATTGCAATGGGCAGCGTGGAGCTTCTGCTGAAGAGAGTGTGCTCTGCTTTGTAACAGAAAAGGCTGAGTTTCGATGGCAATTTGAATTGCAATTATTGCCACGGTAGCAAAAACCATCATGGTCGGTTCCACACACCATCATTTATTGTGCGCTTGTGCCTGTGCTATGTGCTTGTGCGTGAGTACAGTGTGGCTATGTCCGTACATCTCTGTATAACTTTTTTTCTAATCCGACTTTGGCCGTGTATTCTTTTTTTTTCTCGTTGCATCCGGTTTGTCTTCTTCTTCTACCACTTTGGTTTGTGAGGAAATCAAAGAACAGGGGTGGTGATAGTGGGATGGGCCTTGAACCTCGTTTTTCGTCTTATTGTCACCCCACCCTGAGAAAACGGAGGATCGGCAACAAGGTCGGAGACGAATAGAGCGGCCAATGCTCCCTTTTGTTGTTGTTGTTGCTTAAAATGTCCGTATCATCATCAGCATCATCATCGTCCAGTTCCTTTGCCCTCATTGGAGGAGCGGAGACAAAATTGGCTATTTCAAACGCATTTAGCA
Organism: Zychaea mexicana; assembly: GCF_025766255.1. Taxonomy (NCBI): domain Eukaryota; kingdom Fungi; phylum Mucoromycota; class Mucoromycetes; order Mucorales; family Lichtheimiaceae; genus Zychaea; species Zychaea mexicana. The sequence goes on along the minus strand of NW_026516666.1, from coordinate 866,905 downwards.
ATGCTACACATTCGCATATGCGATATGCTACGATCCCAGCCATGTTGGGCTTAACCTCAATATCATAAGTACAACAGAGTGGCTTTTCTAACGACATCCATAAAACAGATTTGCATTTATATTCTTTTACACTTCTACTCCAACTGTTGACTTGAACCGTTCCAATTTCCAATCCGATCGTATTATTCACTCCCTCTCAGATGTACAGTATTGGCGGTACATGGTGCTCTCCCTATATGGATATCTACTATGTACATGTCATCAAATCTGAGTACTACCACCTCTTTTCCATTATTCTCGCCCTCCTCTTCCCTTTTCTCCTTTATGAAAGGAGTCAACGCGTGCTACCAAGATTTTTTTTTATATCAGTTTGTTGCTTTGTTTATCATGATTTTAAGTATGCCGTTGTTGACAGCTCCTTGCGTCTATGGATCTTTCGTCTCTAGCTTTATATACACACAAGAAAGCTGGGAGATACTAGAACTCACTATGATGGTATCGTTTACTAAGCTGTCGTTTGTTCTGTGTTTCATCATGACATTATAAGCTCTTCCTTTTGGCAGTCTAGGTAATAATTGTGCGTCGCTTCTTCAGCTGTCGCGACCTGTTCTAAATTAGCCACAGTGCCATACAATGTTACCAAGTGGCGATAACAGATTTATTTTATCATTGCAGTTTCTCGAACTTGGTCTAAGGTACTTATGGTTTGCCTTGCATAAAAATTGAAGGTGGCATCTCCTTTTCCCTTTCTCTACCTTCTCCCCTTCGATATAGTAATATGAACAATTAAGGAAAAAGCATACCTGACACTGAAGGAGAGGAAGAATATTTCTAGATCGGCTGCAGAATACGCCCCTTTGCCTTCGATTCAATGTTCACAGATCCACTTTTCGGGCTCAGGCCAGTTATTTAGCATAACCTCCCGGGCGTAATAATGTCTTGCATAAGAAAGTAAACCTACTACAGATAATGGCAGAGAGTATGGTATTATGTAAAAGTAAAATTTATAAACAGCGAGCTACTTGAGATACAGCTCCGTAGGTATCGACAAGAATTAATGCGGAGGAGCTCAAGGCCAAATCTGCATAGGCGCCAGAAAGCTATTAACAAGTAATTAGCCATTCAACTAGAACAACATAACGGTCAGTCATATGTTCTCAGCACTGTCCGCAGCAATAGAATTAAGCTCCAATGCCTGGTTAATCACAGCGCTCGAATAATGCCATATCCCAAGTACATAATGACATCATTGCTGAATAAATTACTTGTCAGGTAAATGTTATACGGACCTTGAATTTACACGGAGCATGATACAACTAGCTAAGTATTATTGCTGCTGCATGATATAAGAATGTCGACAAATGTATTGGTACAATTGGGGTCGCTTAATTAGAGAGGTTCGTTTCATCATGCGTCTTACTTCCCACGGAGCGATGTAAATGTTGTCAGAAAACGTTCAAAGTATCCAAGTTGCCGATGCTTCATACCAGAGAACCTTGATCTTATCTTCACAGTAAATACTATGATGTAAGCACTACTGTCTACATTATCAAGTGAAGCAACGTTGGGCTTAAATACCTTTCAATCTAACAGGCTGTGTTTCTTAACAGTTTCATCAGTTATGCTTTTCAACCACGCCGAGTGATCAATGTCATCGTTTGAGTTATTAGTTGATAGAAATGTCTGTCCAGATTATCGTCAAGTGTTGTATGGCACCAAGCGCTCCCACGTTCCGCAGTAAATTTCTGCCATGTCGAGGAAACATTCAAACACACAGCGAGATCAGCTTATCGTAGCGGCAAGACAATGCTATTCACAGTCTCATGTGGATGGTTCGAAATTAGATCAACACGTTTACAGCTCAGTCATCGAGATACATCTTTCATTATTACTAGCCAGCCACGATCGGAATACGTATGAGCACTCTTTAGCCCGTCATCACAAGTCTTGATCGCTTGCAAGCGTTATCCGTATACTGAAGAAGTCAATCCTTCAGATAATAGCCGAAATGCAGCCCCAGAAGCGTTCACTGACCCTTTGTCTGTCCGCGATGGGGTGAGCAGATTACCTTGGTTAGCATGAATTAAGCACGGATTTGTAGAGCTTCGTAAGCTGAGTCTGCTTAATATGGACGATGACTGAGGTAGCGTATTTGACAATTTAGGAACGGTCGTTATCGAGTCTGGCTTCGTTTAGATTTTGCGCTAGTGCTTGTAGTGAGCGCAAGTCAATGGTAGCTAAAAGATCTTCTAGAAGGATTGGCTTTTCTTCAGTTACAGTGGATACTTGTTGATGTCAAATTCGCTATGCCCGAGCAGTGACAAAGAACTAGCGCTATGGAGTTGACATATATCTTCTGTATAAAAATGATGCTATCTAATGGCATTTTCCAAGCGGAGCGTATATGTACATGTCTCTAGATCCATGTATATTATCTTCAATATTCTATGTTGCATTATGTGATTCGACCAACACCTTCCATGTTTAATTTACCACGCTCTTAAGTTATTGTGTGTGAGCGAGATAACGTCGTTATTCAGTGCGCATTTTCAAACTTTCGTTAAGCCAAAAACGCAGTACGTACGCACAAATATGTAGCATGAAAAAGAACGTGGTTGAGTAGTAGTGAAGCTATCTAAGTACACATGATTGCTTGATGATCTTTTCAATGGTGAGCGACAGGTACCAGTAGATATGGAGTTGCCCACTGTTATCTGTTGCTTTCACTATCGATCAGCAGTACTGTATACACGGGGAAAAAAGCAAGTCTATTTGGCCCTGTGCAACAAAATTCAGCACAAACTAAATAACGCTGAGTTTCCCTAGAGTAGCGAATTATTCAGGCACCAAGCAACCCTAAAGCTCTCCTATTTCCTTCTACAAACTCGAAAAGCGAAAGCGAGAATGGACACGAGTGGTATATCCTCGGAGCTGTTCTTCAATGAAGCCGAGTTTCGCGTCTTGATTCCCAACGTTTCAACTGAATCCGAGCCGTCTCCCCAAGAAATACTCTCAACCCCGTCTCGTCGATTTACATTCTATGGTATGTACCCTGTGTGTTCAACAACTTTAATTCGTAAATACCGCACCCATATCTATACACATATTCTATAATTCTCGGACTCACCATCGAAATATATCGTTCTCAGATGAGCACTTGAAAGTGTATTTGTATGCGCGTATACCCCATCAGCTTGCTGGTACAGGCGATGAAGTACAGCAAACCATTAACACGTTCTTCAACCAACTTGATGTCCACCTCGAAACCAGCATTGTCGATAGCAACCCACACCCACAGCCTGCAGCCGTCCCTCCACCACTCCAGCCTTCGTCCTCGTTTTCTTCTTCCTTTCACCACCGCTCCATTACACAGAAGTGGAACCCATCGTCGTCCGCACCGTCGTCGCCGAAAACGCATAAGCGCGAACTCAGTATGGGTCAACGCGGTCCCATGTCTGCAGGCACGCCACCACAACAGCCTGCAAACGAGTCTGCTCTACCGTTTTTCTCGCACACATACAATAGCCGAGGAAAGGATCCAGAACCAATCGTGTTTGAGCATGAAGAGGCATATTGCTGCATTTACTCGCTGACGGTGCCTATTTGTAAGTTATCTGTTAGGATTTGGTTGGAAATAGTGGGACAACCGACCTTGAGACATGGTTTAGAGCGCTGAATGATCATGTAATGCTATCAGTATATGTCAAGACACGAAGCAATAATCCTCTACTATCGTTTGCCTTCAATGTATCGTATCGACCTATGACAACAAACAACCGATCTCATAAGCAGGATGAAGATAAGACAGAGGAGGGCACGGAAGACTATGATGCAGATATGTTTGAGACAATTGATTTGCTCAATGGGCTTTCTGAAGGTATGATACAGGTAGTGAACCAGTATTACAGAAGAAGAGGCGATGGCTAAAAGGAAGAGTATCATAATAGATCCTGTTTTCTCTACTGCAAAATTACACCAACGATTTGTTATTGAAAAGCATAGCAGGCAATCGAGTGGCAGTTTCTCGCAAAGCAGCCACTCTACATCACAAATGCTTACATTGCGACGACATGTCCGGGAAATGCTTTCCGTGCGATCAGGCGTCAATGTGAAAATGCGAACTACCAACGCCTCTGTTGCCGATAAAATGGTGATGATGTCAGTAGAACTTGAGAACCCGCTGGAAACATCGTGTAGTTTTGTTGTCGATAAGGTGGAGGTCCAAGTATCCAACGCGGTGGTTTCCGTGGCCTTTTCGAATGACGTAAGGAGAATCGAAACAATTGGATTGTTAAAGTAAAGAAGAAAGAGAAAAACATGGCTCAAACAAAAGGTTGTCGTTGTTTGCTGCTAGGTAAAGTTTCCCATCACCTTGGAAACGCTAGATCAAATGGTGTTTTTGTACAACGTAACCCTCTTGGAAGACGGATCAGCAAAACCTCCTCAACAAATGCCACGCATGTTCCCAGCGCGTAATCGGAACACGCCAGCCATGCCAGTGCATTACCAGGATGAGCGGTTGCAGCCACAACGCGTATCAATTCAAGTCTTTGGAGCTCCACTTATTGACGGTGTGCGCGCTGCACCGATGCGATCCAAGTGGAACACTATGCTGGACGTAATGGGGATGCGACAAAAGCGAGAAGAACCCGATCCACGCTTCTCTTCGCTCCTTGCATCCTCTACAAACTCATTTATAGCTTCACGGTCGTCTGCTGCATCGCTTTCCACCAGTGTCTCTGTGTCTCCGGGTGCACGGTCGGTCGGCAGTCCATTGGGCCAGGTGATGGATGGAAGAAAGAGAATGATAATGGCTACATCAAATATTGCAGAATCTGGTCCACAGACACCAGTGGGTCAGCGCGCACCACCCGTGCCTGGTGTACCTGCACGAAAATCCGAATCGGAGGTGGTCGATGGTATTGTCGTGTCCTTCACGGTGCCGGCCAGCATCACTGTCGGCAAAATATTCCCGCTACAGATCTTTATTGTCAACCGTTCCAAGCATACTCGACGATTTATGGTCACCATACCCAACCGTAAGCGTCAACAGCATACGGCAGAACATATGGTAAAGACAACGTTGCCACCGCTGCCTATTGAACAAAACCCCATTGACCCATACATGGATGAAGCAGGTACAGTTCACTGTGTGATTTCTTGTCATAGAAATGATATTTAGGTCTAAATTCTTCGCTTGTCTATGCGTACAGAATTCTTGCGACAGTATTTTGATAATGAGACGCATGAAGCGGATATCATTTGTCTAGAAAACAACGTGCGACTAAGGTACTTATACCTTTGTTTTATTGGATTTATGGAAAGCATGAGGAAAGATCTATATTATACTAAACCCTCGTATTTTCAGCCCTCTCGGCCCTTCAACATCACAAGCAGTTGATGTTCGATTTATTGCAGTCAAGGAACGATTGCACACAATCGATTTGATCCAACTTGTGGATCAAGACACTGGTTTCGTTACTAACCTTCGTCACGTATTAGAGATATTCGTCGACAAACGCACCGATGATGTGTAGATCTTATTTTGAGTGTACATTACAGTAAATAGCTTCTTTCCTGCCTTAAACGCCCTCTTCTTATACATAAATAATTATTATCCACCTCTTTTTACACATTGGTTATCAATAGGTAGTGTGCACAGGGCAGCGAGTTTCTTTTATTCACTTCAGGTGCCTGAATTTATAACTTTATAACTGAAAGGTGTGGTTTTCATATTACTGTTTCCTTAACGTATAAAGTTAAGACGTGTTGTTCAGGAAACTGACGCGACTGACGTTGTGCGACATATGTAATGGTATTTAATCGAACGACATTGCACACGGTACAAATCACTTTAAATGGAAGATATGATGTCAGAATCTGCGGTCGTAACCTGGGAAAACCTCGTCTACATATTTAACCGACATGCATCAAAGTACAACTAAACTTAACATTTAACTTATTTCAACTACTCATTCCGAACACAATGTCAAGCAAAAATATACGCAAATTGAACGAAATGTTCGGAGAAGATGCAGAGGAAGAACGTCATCGACAGCGCAGAGTCGAACGTCTTCGAAGAGCGTTGGAGGACAATCAGGACGAGGAACGCATGACCAAGCATGGAGGTTCTGTTCCTGGTCCTCTAGTGATCAATCACAATCGCGTTGCATGCCACTGGCGTCTCTATGACGACTACTTCGGTGAACGCCCTGTTTACCCGGAGTATAAGTTTCGGACACGCTTTCGCATGAGCCGTCGACTTTTTGAGCGGATTGTTAGCGAACTAGAGCAGAAAGACGACTACTTTCCGCAAAAGTATGATGCAGCACACAAACCGGGATTGACGCCACTGCAGAAAGCGACAGCAGCAATTCGCCAGCTTGCATATGGCGTATCTGCTGACTCCACCGATGAGTATGTTCGTCTTGGTGCAAGCGCTGCTCTGGAGTGACTTAAGCGATTCTGTTTGGCGATCAGCCGCGTTTTGGTGACGAGTACCTTCGCTCACCGAACGAGGATGATAATAAGAGGCTTCTTGAGGCGGCTGAGACACGAGGCTTTCCTGGCATGCTTGGCTCCTTGGACTGCATGCACTGGGAATGGAAAAACTGCCCTGCAGGATCGAAGGGCCAATACCAAGGCAAAGAAAAGAGAGCTACAGTTATCCTTGAAGCTGCAGCAGACGCTGAAACCTGGATTTGGCACGCGTACTTCGGTCTCCCAGGAACGCTCAATGACAGCAATGTCTTGCAGCGTTCACTCGTTTTTCACGATCTGGTGTCTGATCTCATGCCGCCAGTGAATTACTCAATTAACGGCAACAGCTATACCAAAGGGTATTATTTAGTTGATGGTATCTACCCGCCATGGTTCACGTTGGTGGATTCAATTAAGCATCCCATCGAGAGGAAAAAAAAAGGTAATTCTACCATTTTACATTAGATTCGACAAGTTTAGCCTTCTATATAGATGTTACCACCATGCAAGAAGCCTACCGCAAGGATGTCGAGCGCGCCTTTAGGTTCTTGCACAGTAGATGGGCCATAATCCGCCAGCCAGCAAAACTATGGCAACCCAAAGATCTTTCGATTGTTATGCGAGCATCCATAATCTTGCGTAAGATGATTGTTGAAGATCAGCGCGTGACCCCCAAGACAATTTGAACAATGGCAATGGAAACGAAGGATTTGGCAGTGCTGGATCAGTGCCACTGTTGTCTGTTCGCAGAGACAGGAACACAATGGAGCATTTTATAAGTCGATACGACGAGATCAAGGATGCTGCTGTCCATGATCAGCTTAAGAACGACCTTGTTGAACATCTGTGGCAGCATCAGGGTAATATGATTTAGTAACCGCAAAATAAGTAATTTAATTCTTTAACAGCTTCTACTGTTCTATCGTTGTTGTCTACTTGCTGTTCTTCAGCTTGCTCACTGGATGCCCGTGTCTCTATGGCTTGAGCTCGAGCTTTGTGCATTCCTCAATGCTTCGGCTTTTCTCAACTCCCAGTACTGATGTTCATTGCCTGAGTACATGGCGAGGTCCTCCCTCATCACTTCATCATCGTTTATCTTGTCCTGAATTTCGATGCGCAAGCGATTGTTCGCAGCATGCCTTTCTACAACCCTCGCCAACAGAACCCAGTCTTCATCCGACTTACGCTTACGCATACCCTCCTCTTTCTCCTGCTCCTTGGCTTTCTTCCGACCAGTAGGGCGTTCTACTGGAGTCAGTGCGCTTTGACTCTTTGCTCCACGCTCAATCGTGAACTTTGGTTCATTTTCGAGCTTCTTGTAGCAGTGCTCATACTCCCAAATGGTCTTCGTATCGTTCTTATACTTCTTCCTCGCCTCCTCTTTCTTAACTCATGAAAACTCGATCAGTATTAGTTATTTTTATGAAGGGTGGATTTCTCTAACCTCATTTTTAATCGTAAGTCCACTTTTCTTGAGTGCCTTGACGTGAGCAAGACAACCAACAAATTTAGGCACCTCTTGCTGGATGGTACTCCATAGATTTGAGAGGGATCTGTGCCCAATGCGCACGTTCTCACCTCCTCCCCTTTGGAAAAAATCTTCGCAAATACTCTCACACAACACACTGGCAGATAAGTCAGTGCCCTTCGACGAGCGAATTGACTTGGCAATCCAGGACTCGCACAACCACCCGTCCTCTTCAACGGTCCAGCTGGGACCGCGATTGCCTCTTGATGCTGATGCAGATGACGATTCGGCAACAGCTGGGGTCACAGAGCTCGATCCGACACGCAAATCGGCATTGAAAGAAGGGGGAGTGGAATTTGAAGACATTTTGACAAATGAATAAGAACTTGAATAATAGGAACGAGAGAGCTCATGCTAAAATAGAATAGCGATAGCATGACCGTTGGAGAATGGGAATTTTTTATTTCAGAATGCTAAAATAGAATTTAGAACGACAGTTGGAGATGCTCTTGAATTGAAAGCGCTGAGGACCTTCAACAAGCCGACCGATTAATCCACTAGATGGGTGTGCTGTAGAATATATAGCTGCATATTACATGTGGAGAGGGTGGGATAATAGCTACAAACAATGAAGCTGAAAAGAACAGAAGCGCAGTGTTATAATTTCAATTCATGTAGAGCACGATGGAGAGTAGGTCAATTACATGACACGTAGCAATATATGGATACAATTGGTACACACATGAATATAATCGAATAAAAATAGGCTACTTTCTGGAATCTTCGATGTAATAGAATTTCTCATGCAAATCGCTAACCGCTATAAAACTATGGCAACTGAGCAGTCGTAATGCTTGCGATCTCTATAGCCTCTCTGATACACGAGATATGCTTTGGGCCGACACCACAGCAACCTCCCAAAATGACATTTTGGCCCGTTTTGGCCGTGACCTGCGCTGCCCATCCGGCCATGGATTTACCAAACACAACAGTCGACACTTTGGTCGATGAATTCCAGTTACGTGCAATAGCGTCCCACTCTTCACCCCCGTCAGGATAGAGCAGGATGGCCTTGTTATTGTTGTTGCTGTTACTAAGAAGCACATCCAAAAGAGCAGCAATGTACTTTGGTTTTGTGCAATTCACGCCCACAGCAAATATATTGTCCAATTTTCCAAGCAACTCCAGACATGTATGCAGTGACGTCCCGTCCGAGATGTGCTCATTGGATCGACACGAGAAAGAGACAGCTACGGGTGGCAGCTCTTGTACCTTTTCCTCGATCAGTTTGTGTATTGCTCGTGCCTCCAAAAACGATGGGATAGTTTCGAAAAGAATAAAGTCGACGCCTGGTTCTAATTTTGACGTCAGATTCAAAATAAACATACGCATGATAAGATTATAGCCACTTTTCTTAGGCCTCCCCCCTTACTGCTTACCTTGCATGCAAATATCGAGACGCTCACGGTGAAAGGCAACCAGGTCATCCATGCTGATTTCGTTGCCATAGTCACCGGTATACTCAGCACCATTCGCCAGCACGGCACCATAAGGACCCATGGATAATGCCACATAACCTTTGCCATAAGCATCGCGTGCTTCGCGAGCTATTTGCACGCTTCTTCGCATTAGCTTCACGGCTTCTTCGCGTGAATAGCCTGCGTCGAGAAACCCTTGGATTGAGGCTTGGTAACTGGCTGTCGTGGCAACATTGGCGCCTGCTTCAAAATATGATCCATGCACAGCCTAGTCCAACCTCAATCAGCACTTTATACGGATGCTTATATTGAACTTATCCAAACTTTCGCAAGCTTACTCTAATTGCATCAGGATCTTGATCGAGACAATGGGCGGACCATAAGCGACCTAAACAGTTATAAGGTCTCTTTGAGCTTTAACGTGTACTTATTTCACGCGTTTGCAATTTAACCTGACAGATCTTTGTCGAATGTGCGCTCTAATTCGGTTGCTAGACCACCATCGAGAATCAAGGGAGAATCAAACTTCATGATGAAACAGTACTACACGTACACATGCAGGGAAAAGAGATATTTTTGTGGCCAGAAGGCTTGAATTTATTATAATTCAAAAAAAAAAAAAAATTCGAATGACGCGACTAAACATCTATATTACGAAGAGCATACCTAGAAATATACTGTATAAAGAATTAGAGAACGGCGCTTGACACACAGTTAACGCAATCATCCTTTCCTCCCTCCTCTCCCATAGTAAGGAATTGCATGCCATGTCAGTTAAAGTGTTCCTCCACAGCAACAGTCGGTGTTAGCATGAAATAATAAAGTCATCATTCCAAGCATGCTTCCTTACCAACCGTTTTCTTTTCCCGCCCCTTCCCTTTGCGACATGAAACAGAAACAAAGCCTCACCTTACTACGCATCTGATGATCCCTCACAGATCGAGAAGGCTGGATGCCATGGTCTACAAGACAAAACACTGTGAAAAGTTGATAAGTACAATATTCTTTCCTTCAAGTTTTCAGTGAAAGCAAAACAAAGGTGTGTTGTGTTGGTGTGTATTCAGATAAACGCTCTTGGCTGCGAGCACGCAATCAGCATAATTTCCTCTGATTGGGGCGACAACATATCATCATATTGAAAAAGGACGGGATAGGATGTGTGCTATGAAAGGGGAGAAGAATACAGAAACGATAATTACCTTGTGTGTTTGTCTTGGAAGACGAAAGAGTGCGTTAAAAAAAGACAGCGCGCTCACGGCTGTTTTTATAGACTGGCGAGAAAAATTTTTCTTTCATTTTGATTTCCCGAATTGATCGCCGAAAAAGGCAGTCGCGATCTTTGACAGCCCGGTTGGATGAGCTCTTTCTGTCAACATCTTTTCTGCTTATTGGTTACGTCGCTGTTGCAACATTACTTGTGCTGCCACATCTACTTTTGCCTACACATTGTCCTCCGCGGACAGAAAGAAAAAAAGGACAACATTTGGGCTATGTCGATTTGATAAAATGCATTGATTTATTATTACTAGCTAATACTGTAAGCACCACAACGAGATCAAGTTGTTAACGTTACGTCACGTTTTTCCCTTTCTTCCATTAAGATGCAATCAACTTATGTGCCACATACGATATATTATCTCAATTTACCATTGAAACAAAATAACACGGGAAAAGACTTCCACGCGCAGCATGTCAAATTGGGACGGCGCTGTCCCATCGAGGCAGGTTGCTGCAAAAATCGCTTCTTACAGCTCTCCTTCCTCGCGCATAATCTCGGTGAAGCACTCGCGGCAGTAGCGTAAAGAGATGCTGCTGACATACGTGTCAGCGTCGATGAAATGATTCTCTGTGACATCCGCTGCCACAGCGCCCCATGCAGCGGTGACGCTCCCGCGTCGTTGATTGTATAGCCGCTGTACTCGATGATTCGGGCGTAGCAGCATCATAGACGAAGTTTTGGTGTTGGTGTTAGTGGAGATGATACTTTCTATGATCTGGTGCTTAAACACAGCGTCAATATGATTCTCTTATGTATTCGATTTTCGTATCTACAAAAACAAAAATTTCCAACCACTCAACGATACTTCTGTGAATGACTGACTAAGAAAAGACATACTTCGGGTTTTTGCATCTAGAGATAGAATGAATGGCAAATTAAGACACTCTTTCATACGCAGAAACTACAGCGCCCCGCGACAACTGAATACTTTATAAATTGATCACGTTCTTGCATCACCAAATCAATGGTTTTAGCTGTCACTTAAAATACTATAATAACTTGGTTACTTTGGGCGCCACAAAGGTGATCAAGATTATCGCGTGACCATTGTACTTACCGCTTTTCAATGATACAAAGGACCCAGTTTCAATTTTCTGAATATGCCAAAGAACAGCATTGAAACCTGTTTAAGCTTCGTGATGATTAGTTGGAGGAGTACTAAATGGTTGTATTTTTCATAGGTATCGCTTTGCTTGTAGCTCCTACGGTTGCCGTGCAGGGTCCTACATTGCCTGCCAGTGCCTCCAATGTTCGATTAGGCGATACTAGGTTCATTGACGTTCGCTCGAAGATGCTAATGATATAGAGCGTTCAAAGTTGTTATGTCGTCGTACGTAACCATAATGCGACATTTCGCCCCGCAATGGCATATTTTATCGATTAAATAAACGAAACTGTCATGCTCGTGGCCTGTATTTTTTGTCATACACCAAAAGAGTACACTAAAGCGTCAACTCCTAGTATGACATTTGGATACGTAAAATGGGGAGCAAACGAAACATAACTTGAATTTCTCAATAATAAAAGAAAGGATATTGTTATATTCAACCATAATAATTGATAAATACATGATGACCTAAGCGAGCTATGCTGTTCCTCTACGCTTCATATAGAGTTTAAAGCTATTACTCTGCACAGACAATGTAACAAAGGACGTCCTTTCATCAGATGCCTTCATTTCTGCCGGGATGGCTTCGAAATCATATAGTCTGACAAGACTTGCAATTGTAAGACGCATTTCTTGCTGTGCAAATCCTTTGCCGATACAATTTCTTGATCTACATATAATTTTCGGAATGGAGATAAGTCAAAGTGCGACATTACCGAGGTTCTTGAAGCAAAAATCAAGTTACTAACCCAGCACTGAAAGGATAGAACGCTTCCTGGTCAGCAGGAATATCGCTATCGTCCAACCATCGTTCCGGCTTAAACTTAGTTGGTTCGGGCCAGTATTTAGGGTTCAAGTGTGTGCTGTAAATGTTACATCGTACTTGAGTCTTATTGCAATAACAGGAAGTTTGTATAAATTAGTTAAATCAGAAATTCAAAAGATGCTCATTAAGCAATGTAGTGGATTAATTGAAGTTGGCAACTTACACCTTTTGGTACATACAACCGTCCAGCGAGAATTGTGTCACGGTCCGTTATTCGCTCAAGGCCAACTACAGCAATAGGATTGATACGCATTGTCTCATTGATAATCGCATTTAAATAAGGAAGTTGCTTCAACTGATCGTTCGTGAATAGCTTTTGACCATCCTCTGATTCGATACTGTCAACTTCTTTGCGCAAAGTGGCCAGCGCATGTGGATTCTTCAAAAGCTCGATAATAGCAAACCCGATAGTATTACTCGTGGTTTCTGATCCAGCAACTAAAAACAAAATCGTTTCTTGGGCGATTGCTTCAGCTGTCAACCGATCTTCGGTTTCGTTTGCGTGTTGAGTGTCGATTAATATCTGAAGAATGTCGTTTCGACGATCCTTTTCGCCGCCTTTGAGTCGCTCCATAATGCTTTTTGTCATGAACTTGCAAAGTAAAATAGAGCCATGACAGTAAACTTTAGCATAAGTAAGTTTGTTCCAAGTTCGATTTGTCAATACCTCTTTTAGCCTTCGCTTGTTTTTGGAAAGGTCACTGAAAGAGAGTAATGCCTTAATCAAGCCCATAACTGGATGGGTCATTATCTAAAATAAACCCCAGTTAGTACAATGACTTGTTGTCTTACAGTACCTTTTTCCATGCTTAAAACAGTAACACTACTCACATAACTGACTGTTTCCAATTCACGCGCGATTGTAGCGGGTACAATGTGATCATCACCATCGAGCAGATGGAACGTCTGGCCAAACGCAGTTTCACCGATAATGTCAAGAGCGAGGTAGTGCAGCAAAATCCAAATATCCACTTGGCCATATCCATCACTGCGCTTAGAATTTGTAATTTCCCTGTCAATGCTTCTGATGAATGTATCGGCTGTATTTAACATGTAAGGCTCGAGGGAATTAAGGTATTTGACCGAGAATGCTGGTGAGACAACGCGTCGCTGTTGGTGAAAAAAATCGTTCGGATCGGATCAATCTTACTTCCACTTCCTCTCTTGATTTTAAGCAAATCACTTACTCGTTGCTTATGAAAGACCTTATCCGTTGCACTTAAAAGAGTAGGGCCACCATCACCTGTATAGAGTAGTATATATTATTAGCCATCCGTTCATCCTTGATCATCGAAGCATAAGGCTAATTCGAAGATGCTGTTGCTTTCAACATACGTGACATTCGTTCGTAGTCGGGGCCTTTTGGGAGATCGTCTTTAAAAAGAACTTGTCGAACCATATGTTTATCTGCTACTTGGATGGATTTGGGACCAAGACGGACGACATCACCGTATTGGTTTTGCCATCGTTGGAATTTCTCGTATCTAGTTTTTTTGTCAAATCGTGATTCTTCTTGTCGACTCTTTCTTTGTATCACTATCATCATTACCAACCCGAATTACTCACGCTCTTCCTGGTGGATTTGTAATTTCTCGTGAAAAACGTAAGCTGAACAGCTTGAGCTGAATAGGGCCAGGAATGCCACTGAGAGGGCCTAGAAAGGCGTCATAGAGTTTCTATTTGTTTTGTCACTAAGTACAAAATGATGGATAATTGGCACTCTCCAAAGAAGGAAGTGAAATAGTATGTAAAAGAGGCTCTTTTTCACTGCTACGAAATACTTACCGAAGAAATAATGTATGCTGCCAAGGTGATTGCAACGACTTTACCAAGCGTCTTGACGTCTTGACGATTCGTGGATAGAACGCGGTTGACGATATAATTTGCTGAGGACTCAAAGTTCTGCGATATAGTTTGCAGATCCATGTCCTGATTCTTTTTGTGTAGAAAGTGGGGGGCAAAAGGGAGGAGAATCCCGAAGGAAGAAATTTTATTCTTTATACTCTCACACATGCACCACAAAAGGCAAATAAACGATTACGATGATGTGGCAAAGTCGCTTGCTGTTTACTCTCTTTCTCAATATGACAGGTTTAAAGCTCGCATCCATATCTGTGGTTTGTCGTTGCGATTGTTTCTTGGCCTTCTTGGCATTAAATGATCAGGGGTGCAATGCACAGCAGCACATCACTAAGCAGCAAAGTATAAATATATTCGCATTGCGCCTTCTCTAGCTGCGTGCAAAAGGATAGTTTGATGATACATGGATTAAAATTCTACAGCTCGCGGAACCACGCGGAGAAAATTGCCAAGGCGATTCGATGTTATAATAATGGTAGTACTGATTATGTTGCTCCTCCTGCTGCTGAGCAACAACTCACGTAAATAAAGACACAAATAAACCGGGTACACACCCAGAGGAAACAAATCCTTTTTTGTATATAAATACTGATAAACTTTAAGAAACCATGATTTTATTGGACACAATTTCGGCCCGTTTTCAAAGGAGGTGAGCAGCCTCCACCAAACAACCTGGGAGACTTTTTTGGTGCGTCTTTGTTTGCATTTCTTGTACGAAAAGGTGTTTTGTGCACCCTCACCATCCGTTTTCAGGTCTGGCCCCCAACTCTCTCGCATATTCAACACCCCCCTCCTGGAAGTGAGCACCCACCACGTACACGATCTGTCCAATCACAATTGGTTTTCGCTAATTAAGCTGCCAGTTTTACAATGTCTTTGTAATGAAAATGTAATTACGCAATCACAGAAAAATAATCTGTTTGTAGTTGTAACACAACACTTTACTGAAGAGGCATAAAATATATTAATTAACATTGAATAAAAACTGGCATATAAGAAAAGAAGCGAAAGACAAAAAATAGGATTTAGAGGGGCATAGAAAACGGACATAAGAATCATACAGAAAGAATATAAAAGGTGGTCATAAAACGCATAGAAAAATCATCCAGAAAGAATATAAAAGAGGTTCGTTAAAATGCATAGAAGAATAATCAACAAAGGGTATAGGAATGAGACATAGGTAACGTATTAAGAAGAGAAATGTTATAAAGAAAAGATTGAAGGAATGGGTTTAGTAAACGATTTTTTCAAAGTTGTACGTCGTGTTTTTGAGCCACCAGCGAGTCCCAAACTTCGACTTATTGACGCTCAACGAGTCTCTCTGTGGCGCTCTCGTTATTGGACTTTGTGACATGTCGAAAACTTCGACAACAAGATCTTCGTCAGTGCTATTAAGGACGAAATCATCGCGAGGTAACCGCACGACGATAAAATTGCTTGCGATGTCTTGAACGCAGCAATCAAAAATGCTTCGACTTTGCATTGACGCAGCTTCACCAGCAGCCAGAACAAAATCGTAAGCTTGAACATACACACCCAGAGGTTTTTTGTGCAGATTTGTTTATAAACAATGAAGGATTCAAAAAAATTGCCTTTTACGGTTGAGCATCTAACAAGGTGGGGGGAGTGGGGGTTATGCATATTGGGGGATCGAGAGAAAGCTTCAACGATCGTTTCAATAGGCGTAAACAAACAAGCAAGCAAGCAAGAGGGCGTTCAGATTTTTCAGTTCAGAATAAAAATTTTTTATTTGTAAAAACGACATTTGAAAAAAGTACACAGTAGAAAGAGAAATAGAACTAAGGACGCGACTACTACTACTACTATTACTGTCATACTTCTAGCTAGGATACAGGTCACGACGAAGGTAGATATTATGAAGGAGGGAATGGGTATGCTTACCTCACTTATCAGACTACATAAGACGGCAAGTATCAGCTATTGCTCTGTATGGTATAAACAGTTGATTAGAAAAGGCATCCTAGGAATAATACACATATCAACTTCGTCCATTACCTTAACATGGGATAAATGTAAAAGAGCTAGATACACAAGAAGTAAACAGATCTATGCCACACCAATATGCAGAACGGTGGACGAGATTTGGCCAGGAAATTTGCAGAAGAATATATGCTACGTCATATATGTGAAGGTGGTCGTTTCGTGGATTGTTTTTCAGGAGTTTGGGAAACCTGCCGTCCAGATGTTATCGCTTCGTATGATCCTGCGTTGGTACAAAGTGGGCTCGTTCTGGCAGACAACACAAACAGCAGTAAGAAGCTTAAGGTTGGCCTAGCTGCCTTGTTCTATAATCCGCCATACATCTTCCAAAACGAGTGGATTGACACTAGGTGTCATCACGGCGAAACAAGGCGACGAGTACTATGAAGAATTCAACTAGAATAGTGCAAGGATGTCGTCAGCCAAGATTAAGCATGCTCATCCAATGTCTCAGCCGATACTTCCGATCCCCCCAAATGCCTTTTCCTGTTCACCCAATCAAATTTGATAGTACGAACATCCGTGTTTGATTATCTATGTGGCTCGGATGGCTCTGATTACTGCCACTGCGGAATACTCATTCTCATCCTTTATTGGCTTACTGAAAAAAGAAACCGGCTATCGCCATACTCCTTACTAACTGTTATCAAGCTAAAGCCCACCCTTCTTATACAGTCAACCCGCTTTCATTGCACGATTAATTTTTGCACCCATTCAGTTTTTGCAGCAAGTCATGAGTAAATCCTTTGTGCAGTTTGCAGACCTAAAAAGGCTTCCTCCAATTGTCTACTAAGCATTTACTGATTCCATGCATATACTTTTATCAGCTGATTGATCAAGGAATTTATAATTGAGCCATTCCGCTATATGATTATTTTGGAAAATGTTTATCAGCTATGATTGTTTTTAATAGCTCATCTAATTGCAATAAGTGTTGTAGCTCATCCATTTTTGCTTCATCCAAGAGCCAATGATTGCTTACATCAAATCAGTCTTCTCACAGACAATATATGAAGGAAGGGGTAGGAGCTCTTTGACGTTCGATTTACATGTGTCCCTATTGGAATTATACATCTTACCATTGTATACCTCCTTGTCAGCATTGGTCAATTTATCGCTTGTTGTGTTGCTTCTTGCGATTATGCCATCCAGAACATTGGTTTTCTTGAGGCAGTTGAAAGAGGTCTCCTTCAATATGTTTAAGCTAACATAATAGAATAATAATATAGAATACTTCACTGATGTATAGAAACTGTTTGTCCTTCATTGGTGTATAATCAATGAGAGCTCACGGCTGTATCTTTTTCCCTTATTTATCATTTCCGTATTTTGCAGCCTCCCGTTTTTTGCAGCCTAATCCCCCAAAATCCCATGGCTGCAAAAAGCGGGGTTAACTGTATTAGGTTATAGTTTATATGTTTGTTTTATTTATGGAAGACTGGATTGGCCAACGCGATAAGACATACGGTCGCTTCCTTGCGGTACGGAATCATCGATGATTAAATAGTAACGTTACAGTAGAGACGGGTGGTAGGAAAATAAGAAACCCAGTGGGAAGATGAATAGAAGATAAAACAGAAGAATGATTAAGGTGGTCGCAAGATGAGCGGGAGAAAGCGATTATCGGGTGATATACATAACAAAAGCCCACACTTCTTGGTGGGATGAATATATAGGGAGTCGCTGTGAAGGTGGTTCAGCGCTTGTTAGTAGTGGGTCATCGTCGTCGTTGTATTCGGTATTGGTGTGGCTCAGACGGTCAATTTCGCGCAGTGTGGCGAGCAGTGGTGTCCAGATTTTGAGCCATTTACCCTGGGAGAACCTGCGTTGCGATTTAGGGAGATTTTTCAATAAGGTGAATCTTGTGTGAGGGCGCTAGAGGATGGCTGTGGCCTTGAGAGATTCCAGTACCTCGCTCAGATCGTGTAGCTTGGCACCCACTTCGCGAAGTAGGTAAGAGAGTAACCAGTGCATTCGCCGTTTTATCAGTCGATGACGGTTGCGAGATGAGGCCGTATGACAAAGGGTTGGGTTGATTATCCGTTTGTTCCGAGGGCATCGAATAGACGTTTTGCCAGATGTTGTATCGATCTAAGTGGTATGTGATCTTAATGTCGGGGAAGGCTAGCACTGAAGCCTTACTGTATTGTCTGGTGTATTGGCGGAACAGCATGTGGAGCGAAAAGGCTTGGTCCAGTGCACCACTTTGATGTCTAAACTCTCCTCATGCGGTATCCAAGGCTGGCATTGCAACTAAGAGTTTGGGAAGCAGACACCGCTTTAAGTAGTTTCCGTAGCACAATGGTCAGGTATATTAGTTTATAGCTGTCCACATTGTGCACACAGGTGCATATCATATTGGACACACATTCGCTAAAAAAGTACACCTCCTTCCCATATTGATCAAAATATCTAAAATATTAAAGTATCAGGTTTAATTTATTGTAGCTTCAGCAGCGATGTAGTATCGAATTGTAATGCAGGAATGTGAGGGTTAATAATATACAATGATGAGATGTAATCTATTTAGTTCGAGGAGGTGTTGTCCAGGATGATGCGGTATCTAGCCTTGCCATCACGCATGGCTTGTACAGCAGCAGGTGCTTCCTTCATAGGGTAGCTGTTGAGCCAGGGCTTGACGCCAGTGTCAGCAGCAAACTGAAGCATGTCTTCAATGTCGTTAGGCGAACCAATGAAGGAGCCAATGAGGTTGATTTGACGGAAAGCGAGAAGAACAGCAGGGATACCGCTCAGGGGTTCTTCGGGCAAGGCAACCATGATAAAGTGGCTGTTGTGCTTCATGAGAGAAAAGTGAAGGGCCCAGTCAAAGTTGGTACCGAAGCTGGTGCAGATGATATGGGTGAAGGTGCCGGCGTGTTTCTTCATGGCATCAACGTCACTGGAGACAACATAGTCATCACAGCCAAGGGCAGCAGCATCTTTACGCTTGCGGTCCGAGCTCGACAAGGCAACACATTCAGCACCCATGGCCTTGGCCCACTGGACAGCAAAGTGACCCAAGCCACCAATACCAATGACACCGACCTTATCGCCCTTCTTGACATTAGCACGCTTCAAAGGAGCGTAGGTGGTCACACCAGCACAGAAGAAAGTAGCGGCGATTTCGTTGGTCATGTTGTCGGGGACCTTGAATGAAAAGCGCTGGTGGCCTCTCCACTTTGTAGCATAACCACCAAAAGTCTTGTCACCGTTCTGCCAACGATCGTTGTAAGTCAAAATGGCTCGGCGTTCGCAAAGGTTCTCAGAACCAGACTTGCAGTTGTCGCATTCCAAGCAAGAGCCACATTGAGCGCCGACACCAGCACGATCACCGACCTTCAAGTTCTTGACGTTCTTACCAACGTGGGTCACAACACCGACAATCTAGATAAATAATTTGAGGAGTTAAAATTCCTTCTCCATGGTGTCCATTGTCCAGAGACAGCTATATACTTACTTCGTGGCCAACAACGCAAGGGTATCTGTAAGATAAAATCGATAAAATGACGTTTTTCATAAGTGACATGTGTAGAATAACGAGGTTTAAAGACGCAATTTTATCGAACTTACTCTGTGGGCCCCCAGCCGGAATCAAGGGTGTGAATGTCACTACCGCAAATACCTGTTCAAGCAACGTATTGAAAAGCAAAGAGGAAAGAAAATTAGAAACATTATCATAATGCAAGCTGGTTTATATGCTTGGTATACGATAACGTACCACAGTGGGTGACATCCATCTGAACATCGTCATCTTCAAACTGCTTCAACTGGAATTCACGCCATTCAAGGGGTTGACCTAAAATTATTATTATATAAATAGGAGAGGAACGTCAGAATAATCTGTTTTTTTTTCTCTGTTGGAAGAGTATATGCAGTAGCCATTGCTAGCCACGTGCACGTATGTAGGAGATGTGCTGTCGTACCTTTGTCAGAAGCAGCCCATCCGTGGAAAGAGTTATCGGTGCACATGGTGATTATTCAAAAGAGCTGGATTAAAAAAAAGGTCGAATGAGTAGAGAACGTCCCTACCGTACTCGACGTCCCTCTCTTTTTATACTCAACGCTTGTCCTTGTTAGCTGGCTAATTTTTTTGAAGCGCGAAGAACAACATTTAAGAAGGTGAGGGCTATCGGCCAATGAATTGAAGCAGAAGAGAAGGTCGGCCTGGTAAATGTTGACAACTGGGTTTTCTTCTCGGGTTTCTGAACTGACGGGTGTGTGTGTTTCGCACCCCCTTATTGATGTTCCGTTTTGCTATCAGCTCACGGCTATTCGGCCGTTTGCCGAGCCAAAGTAAACTACGTGGTGGATTAGTAATAAGCAAACTTCGTGGTGGATTAGTAATTAAACTTGGCTCACCTCTCGGCGTTAAGCATGCATTAATTTCTACTGCTAATGAGCTGAGGCTTTTTGATTCAAAAAAAAAGCCGTTTGGGACATAAAATTTTGGATATACCTTGTTCCGTAGAATACGATTCCAATGTCCTGGAAGTGATTACTGCAACAATATATATACAGCATGTCACTGCTCAGACTTGAGCTTACTGCTTCTCCTCGACGACGTGCAGGAGGGCTGACTAACTCACAGTGTATCAAGCGTCTTTTGTAATCTTCCAGGGGCTTCGCTTTTTTGACGGACTTTTTATATAATGGAACGGGTCCAACGGCAGTTCTCAACTTCGGAATACCAAAAGATTTATTATGTGTCTATGAAGCAGGAAGAAGCATCATATGCACTATAATAAGAGTCATATCAAATACTGCCTGACAGGGGTTAAAGAACAGTAGTAAGCAGCCAAATTCCTGCTAAATCGCATTGAAAACATAAAATTGTCTTTCAAGAGAAATACAAACGACTTATAAATTGATAATAAGTATCGATGCAACAGCTAAGGAAGATTCAGCATTTGGATGTTTTTTTCATAAAACCGCAAAGAGATTTTTTGTTTGATCGACGGGAGCACAAGGTTTGACAGCTGTATTGTTTAATATGAATTTTGACGTGCGTGGGAATTGGCTCAGATCGAACGCTTGCTGTCCGTAGCACCATCAGCGCCACGGTTGATCACCACTCCGACTCTCATACGTTGTGCTCGTATGCCAGGTTCACAGCACCAAAACATTGACCATTTTTATGTTTCGATGTCATCTGTATCCTGGCCAGGCATAGCCAGAAAAGGACAGCTGTATAAAAAGCGTCCTTTAGAACATATACTTGATCCGTGTATATTGATACATCCATAAGGTATCCGTTGAAAAAAAAGCAATATTCTTAGAAAACGAAAAGAAGAGTATGGGGTGAAAAGCATGTCGTCCACTTTATAAGGATCTGGTGGTATATAGGACACCTTGCGTGTAGTTTTAATCTTATCGTAAGTGTAATCGTAAGATCATTTTATCCCAGGCCGGAGAGAAGTTGCACTTCCAGCTGCCTCTGATCTTCTAGATACACCGCCGTTTCATTGTGTGCTACTGTATCTAGCCAACCAACCATCCTTGGTATGGAAAATATATGTAGCCGCGGCGGACATATTTTTTTTGTGGAGTTAAGAAGCCGAAAGTTTAGGCGCACCAACCCCAGCAAAATTTGTGTTGTGATTGCTACATCATACCAATGCTGCCTTTTGAGTGGAAACCACTCTAACGATTTTGGCCTTTTTCCGCGATGGAGTCAGTCGTTTATTCGCCCATCCATCATAAGTGCGTTATTATTATTACGGTCCACCAAATACACGGTCCAGACAACAAACAATTATAGATCTTATCATCATCATCATCATCATCACCATCCGATAAATTGGCTGTAATGATATATATATATAATCTACATCAGCTGCATCGTCACCAGAAGCATGAGACATTAAATAAAGTTTGCCAATGGAAAAAATCATCTTTTCGATTGTCTCGCTTTTCTAGAATGTAAAAATGGAAGAAGGACGAGGCAGAAATTGCTCTTATTAGGTGATGGGACGTATGAGTCATTTTTTTCCTAGTTCACATCCAAAATCAAGAAGAGAGTTATACGTTGATAGAATTAACGTAGCCTATATGTGCAGATTTCATAGCAACGGAAGGTCCGCGCCTCGTGTTGCCCCATTCTGTAATCGTCTTTTTAGCTGTTTTGGAATTTCCGCTTAATATAAAAGAAACCGCTGTCGAAGATCTTTTTCTTCCTTTCTCTTGTTGACCCCCCCCCCTACTCTAAACAAATATTTATTTTTCTTGGCAAGAATGGATTTCGAAACGTTATCGCAAAAGCTAGAGTCATCAGCACATCACGTCGTCGATCGCGTCCTATCAGCAAACCGTCAAGACGTCGAAAAAGTCGGCAAAATAGCAGCAATCACCTTGGCGACCTATGTAGTGTCTTCGGTAAGTATATGCATATGCGACATTCTTTCTGTAGTCATGTACTAATACAGACATTTTCAAACGTAAAACTATACAGAAAATCTATGATGCCTTTGTAGGCCCTCTCAGTGGCATTCCTGGTCCTTTCCAGTTCAAGTTTTATAGCGCGCGATGGTCGAGACAGATTGAAGATCCGCCAGGAGCAGCGTAAGTATATCCAAAGAAACTACAACAGATGCATGACCGGGAGCAATAAGAATGGGTTTACGAATTGTATCGATGGGCTGTAAAAATAGATACACAAAATATCAGGCGTGGCAAACAAAGTACGGTGAAGTTGTTCGCTTGGGACCGAATACAATTGGAGTTGCAGACAAGCAGATGTTGCGACAGATTTTGTTTAAAGATGATATTCCAAAGGGTCCTGCGTATAAGAGATTACAGCGTATGTCATGGCAACCTATTTAATTATCCCCATTGTTATCTGCGTTTTTAACATAAAATGGTAATGACATAGGTCAAGGAGGTGGTACTCTGTTCAGTACTGTAGACAAGATCTTCCATAAGCAGCGTGTACGTAGTTGTGCTTTGGACAAGATATATAACACAAAATTTGAACGTTCTTCTGACTTCCCCATGGTATGGATTCAATTCAATAGAGACGTGTCATTTCTCCAGCATTCTCGGTGAAATATCTCAACTCTCTCGAACCTTATATGCTTAAAACGACCGAATCTTTCATCGGCCGCATTGACAAAGATATTGCGAATACGAACCGTGGCGATGGCTTTGGTCAGGTGGATGTCTGGATTTTGCTTCAATACCTCGCATTGGATATCATTGGTGAAACTGCCTTTGGCCAAACATTCCATATGCTTGATGGCAACGACCATATCGTACCCGCTACAATTACCCGTAACATGGAGACTGCTAACTATGTAACATATCGATGCCATTATTGTTCAGGATAGGCGCGAGTAATGAAAGATGTTTTCGTTCTAATTTATACATGTGAACGCATTATTATAGCTTGTCACCCATCCACTTTCAGGTGCAATCAAGACCTTGTTTTCTTTCAGTGACATTATGCAACAAAACGACAAGTTGAAGCAGGTAAAAATTAGGGAATGCTGTTTAACAGTTTATGACAACACTACCTTATATGAAAACAAAAATCACTTATTTTACTGTTTTGTACATTGAAGTTTATGAAGAAAATCATTGTGGAAAGACTTGAAGGCGGTGAAAAGGCGCGCCGTGACGATATCCTTCAAATTTTGATCGACACACAGCATGCCCACGACACCGAGGATCGCTTGACAGCCGATGCAATTGCCCAAGAAACCGTATTGTTCTTAATTGCCGGTTCTGAAACGACCAGCAACACCACTGGATTTGCAATGATTGAATTGATGAAGCATCCTCAAGCGTTGGCAACTTTGCGTGAAGAGATTGATAGCGTCCAGATGGAGGACGGTCAGAAATTGTTCAAGCACGAGCAGTTGAAGCATCTTCCTTATTTGAATGCAGTCATTAACGAAAGTATGCGAAAGGATTCAATTGCTGTCAACGGTCTTGAGAGAACGACGGATCGTGATATGATTTTGGGTGGTCGTCTCATGGTTCCCAAGGGTGTACGTATTGTACTGCTATTATCATACTGCATGTAACCCACAATTGATATATTTCAACTAATTTTCTTTTCTTACCATACTATGCAGACTGTCATCCATTGTAATCTATATCACGCACACATGAACCCCAAGTACTGGCCAGAACCGAACGAGTTTAAGCCAGAACGGTGGTTAGAAGGCAGTGATATTCCTGCTGATCAAGAAGCATTCTTCCCCTTTAGCATTGGGTAAAGTATCGTTTTTCCTTGTTAGTTACTTAACATATTATGTGGGCTAAAAAGTTAAAGAGAATGAGCGGGTCACTTATAAAACATATCACGATCCAAATTTAGTTCAAGAAACTGTATTGGCAAGGCGTTCGCTCAACAAGAAATGCGTCTTTCCATTGCCAACCTAATTAGACTATACGATTTTGAAGCAATCCCATCGGAAATGAAACGCTCGGATGATCGAAGATCTTTCATTACGTACTCTGTAACGAGCAACAGCTTCAATGTCTATATGAAGCGTAGAGCAACCACCGCATAGATTACTCTATTACCTGTTTCGTTCCTACTACCCGCTCCCTCAGAATAGAAAATATGTTTCCATCACCAACTATGTATATCATCAAGTTCGTATGAATTTTAGGAACTCTCTATCATAAAAGTTAGAAAATTTAGATCTTCCATCTCTATTGCTTTATTACGTTGTTGTTCTATTCATATTCTGGTGGACGATCACAACTAACCGTAGATACTACTTCTATATAAAAAGAATACACATCAACTAAAAATACTACTCCACGTCGTGGTCGTAATGCGATGATGTTGTTGCACGAGTGTCAAAGGGGTAGCTAATTGACGATATCGGAATTCAGTCCGCGTCTGGTGATTAAATGATCATCTTGAGTCCCAATTTACTTTCTATTGTTAAGAGCGGCATCTGTAAAATACTTTACGACCATGTTATCTTAAGCAGAGATGAACCTTTCTGGTCATGCATGTTTTAACATTGAGTGCATTGCCTAGCATCTTACAGATTTCTTTGACGATAAAACAGATACTTGAAATAATATTATCTTTGGCAGCTACCTGATCAGCACAATGTCTCTTTTTATAGATATATAACTTGGCCCTATCTTTCAAAAAAACAGTAGTTAATGATATCAAACACGTGTGCGATGTGGTGTTTGGATGCACGTTTTGGCAGGCCGTAAACTTTGTTTATCAGACTGGGCATAGCATTACATCCGCTTATGCAGCCATCCGAAAGTTTTACCGAGCCAATATTATTTTCCCGCTGTCTTTCAGCAGTAGAGGATTAGCGCATGAGCGGATCAAATTCATTTATAGAGTTTTCCAAACTTAGGGGAACATGCCTTATCCCCTTGCAAGTTGAATTTACGTAAAAATGTGTTGCTTTTTTGATTATTTGTACGCAGCCAGGTCATTGACATTATTTATGCACGTAAAAGGACTTTAAAAGAGAGTGGTTTCATATAGTGCAGAATTGACGTAAAGTATATGGTAGCACGAGTCGCGTACGCTTCGGGAAGTCTGAACCCTTGTCACACTACGCCTAACCACACTATCGACCCAATGTGGATATAATTTATCCGCATTTGTATATAAGCAGCTCAGAAATTGTTTTTTGGTCTGGAACTGTCATCCCCGCTTCTTCTGCACTGTTGTTCTATTTAACCATCACTATGGATATTACATCATTGACCAATCATTTGTTCGAGAAAATCACTTCTGTATCAGTCGACCGATGCAATCTTGAAAAGATTGGTAAAGTTGCTGTTATCACCTGGGCAACTTATCTCGTTTCTTCAGCAAGTATATCCAATTCCCTCTTTGCTCCTTATATGATTGCTTTTTGAAGAAACAATGACTTACACGATGCTGCTCCCGTTTTTTCGCTGTTGGATATAAAATGTAGAAATTATATGATGCTTTTGTTGGCCCTTTGAGTGGTATTCCCGGACCATTGGGTCTCAAGTTTTATGAAATGCGATATGCACCCGGGGTTGAAAGTCCACCTGGCACTTCGTAAGTATGGCCGTTATTGTTGACAGTGGCATTATTGTTGACGATGGCAAGGAATGGATGAGAAGGTGCACAGGATTCATGCAAAGAAAGGATATGGGAAAGTACACAAGAAAACTCACACGTGAGCTCCCAATAAATGACAGGTGGGAAAAGCTTAAGAAATGGCGCAACCAATATGGCGATGTTGTACGTCTCGGACCCAATCGTATTGGCATTTCAGATAAGCGTATGCTTCGACAAATTTTGCTCAAGGACGATTTGCCCAAGGGGCCCATGTACACAAGACTTCAGCGTATGTATTCATTCTATTTCTTTCCCATTGGTTAAGACGTGAGAGTAAATATTGTTAACAATTTTCTAAAATCGTCTTCACTATGTTGTATATATATAGGTCGCAGTCCTCCCACTTTGTTCAATACCCGCGAAAAAGCATTTCACAAGCAGCGTGTAAGTGCCTTTACTGTCCTTCATCCTTAGTACTCAACAGAAAAATTTAAACCTATAAACTTGGTAAAACTAATATCTAAACGATACACCTACTATAGAGACGTGTCATTTCGCCAGCTTTCTCAGTAAAATACCTCAACTCGCTAGAGACATACATGCGTGGCACCACTCAAGCGTTTATTGAACGCATTGACCGTGACATCGAGCAAACACAGAATGATAAAGGATATGGTCAAGTGGATATTTGGATCCTGCTTCAGTATTTGGCATTAGATATCATTGGTGAAACCGCATTCGGAAAAACCTTCCACATGTTGGAGGGCAATGATCACATTGTGCCACGTACAATCAGCTCGAACATGGAGAAATCTTCTTATGTAATGTATTTGCGTCTAATACTAGTGAGAGAAATTCTACATCGGTAATGCTAAGTGGTAGTGTGGTTATGTACTTGGTTCTATAGATTGTGACCCATCCCATATTAGGTGTGTTATTGATGATGCTCCCCTTCAGCGGTATACTGAAAGCAAACGACGAGTTGAAGGCAGTAAGTGTTGCCTTAACATTTTTGCGAGCTGTATAAGCTTCCCAATTATTATCCACTTACACATGTATGTAATGATCTTCTTTAGTTCATGAAAAAAATTATCATGGAACGACTGCTAGGTGGTGAAGAAGCCCGCCGTGATGATATTCTCCAAATTTTGATCGACACACAACACGCAAACGATACCGAAGACCGTCTGACTGCCGATACTATTGCCCAGGAAACTGTTTTATTCCTGGTGGCCGGTTCAGAAACGACCAGCAACACCACTGGATTTGCAATGATTGAATTGATGAAGAATCCACAAGCATTTGCCAAATTGCAGGCGGAGATTGACGCTGTTGAGTTCGAGGAGGATCAAAAGCTGTTTCATAGCGAGCAATTAAAACATTTGCCCTATTTGAACGCTGTGATTAACGAAACACTACGACTGGATTCTATTGCTGTGGGCGGTGCTGAACGCATAGCTGACCGTGATGTTGTCTTGGATGGCCGTGTATTTGTTCCCAAAGGCGTAAGTACCACTTCTCGCTCTAAAACCATTGAAGTTTTTACTTATTAGATACTCTCTATCACTATAATTACAGGTTATTTTGCATGCGAACATTTATCACGCACAAGTCGATGAAAAGTATTGGCCTGAGCCCGAAAAATGGATTCCTGAACGTTGGATTGAAAACTCAGGATATCCCGCAGCCGACCAAGAAGCATTTTTCCCCTTCAGTGTCGGGTAAGCGTATTCTTATTATCTTAAAAGAAGGAAGAATAGAAGAAAAGGATATACTATCTTCTTTTAGTCGAAGAATAAGAGTGTTAATGAGTACCCTAAATAGTTCGAGAAACTGCATTGGAAAAACTTTTGCCCAACAAGAAATGCGCTTGTCTATTGCCAACTTGGTGAAACTATATGACATTGTGGCCATTCCGGAAGAGGTCGCATCAGCTGAAGAGCGACGCGCATTTATTACCTTGGCTGTCAAGAGCAATAGCTACAAGGTCATGATGAAACGTAGAACAACGACCGCTTAGAAAACCACATCAATCTATAATAATATTTCCCATCCTTTGTGTGTACATACAGTATTACGATTATAGATACAATACGACATCCATATAGACGCGAGAAGTTGACAACAACTATTTCCGACAAAATGCCATGCATACCATAATAAAAAATATAATAATGATTAAAACAAACCAAGATTCTGATTCCAAAAGCGAGGTACTGCTCAGACTTCATGGCGTGGACATACTAGGTACCCAGCATATAGGGAGAGCACCATATACAGCTATGTAACAGGAAAATAAAGTAGATTTTAAGTTGGCAGAGTAAACCCAAGTCGATAATTATGGCTGCAGGTACAAAAATTACTCTTAAATGAAGTTATGCCAAACATCTAAAGTAACAGATTTTGCTGCGGGAGTCTCGAATATGCTCATAACAGTATTAGTTGGTAGTTTTAACAACGTAAATATAGCATATTTTTTAAAGTGAATTGTGGAAGTTAGTTTGGCATGGTTATTGATAGTGTCATATATTCTTTACTCTTAAACTAAGAATTAGTGCTCGTAATAGTGTTTACGTTTAGCCTGTTATTGCATCTGAGGCTGTTTGGTGTCTCGTCTCCATCGAAAGCATATTTGACTATCTTTTTTGTTGCAACTGCAACGGATATGTATACCTGTCTAATCTCCTATAGAACGAAAATGAGCGCCAGACATTGGGCCGCTATTGGTTACATACCTTAGCAGTGGTATCTCGCGCTCGTGTTTCCTTGTATATACCAGCATTAATTTTACGCTCCTCTTGTCTAACCTTTCCCGCCGCGATCTCAAGTTTTTCTTTCTAGGTTCCTTCCATTCCTCATTCTCTCTCTTTTCCCTGTTTATAAGTGGACGCATTTGATCTCCTTTTCAAAAATGTCGACCTCACGGGAACAATCGGAAGGACACAGAACGCTACTCGAGATTGAATCACGGTTCAACGCGAAACCGCACGGTGTCGTTATTGCCATCCAGGGCCTACAGATCCAAGCTTTAGCCATGTTTACAGATTTATTCAATCAATTTCCTTATCCTGTCGTTATTAATGCTGCCATTTTAAAACTTGCTGATTGGTTTCGAGCAAGGTAATAACACTTGCGCCTCTCATTCTCTTTACTGTCTACTCTGTTTTCTTTAAAGTAAAGTCGCACTCACGCACGCGCTACAAAACTTATTAACTTGCTGTTCTCCAGCAACAACGTGATCAAGTTTTATATATACAAAGTGTTCAAGCTAGCCGATCAGCATTTGATCAAGGTGTTCACTATAGAGGAGGCTATGCGACGTGTCTTGACTGTTTTAAACAGTAACGATCCAGTTTCTCGATCACTTGCTTTACGGTAAGAGAATAGGAGGGAGGGTTTTTTTTTTGGTCTGGATGACAGTTTTTAAAGCTCACATGACTAGGGTATTGGGTTGCATGTCAGTTATTATTGCAGACAAGGTCGACGTTCAACATGCGTAAGTCATATCAGCAATAATGACACTGAAATGTTAACCTGGGAATAGTATTACTGACTTGGTGCAATTACAACATAAAATTTACAGTGTTTTACAACGTTTGGAAGAAACATCAGATCGAGCAGAAGCTGAAGCAGCTATTTGGGCTGCCGATAGATTCTGTGCACAATCAGCCCAGTTTTCGCCAACTGTGTTTTCCACTATTGAAACAAAGCTTAGAGGTAATATATATATGCAAATGGAGGAACATTGATCAACAACAGTACGCGCTGGTAAGGGCTGGGGGCGATTCTCAATAATACTGATATGCATTAATTTTCTTCTAGATTTAGAAACCAACATCAATATCAAGCTTCGCCTTGTGCAATTGTTTCGGCATATGCATCACAATATCGCAGTAGCACGACAGGTAATTTTTATGAATAAGAATGAGGGATGGGTTTCCAAAAGGGTCTAATATCAGTCATCATGTACGTGGATACGCGATTACAGGCAAAAAGTGTATGCGTCAATCTGGTAGAACATAAGGAAACGGACCAGCGGTTAGTAATGGTGGCCTTACGGACGCTCAGTTTGTTGCTAAGTCAAGCTTTACTAGATCGAAAGGAGCAGGTATGAAAGAAAAAGCTGATGATCGCAGGAGTTACATATATACGTATAGCTCATTATGAGTCTATTAGCTGGATCGCTTGCTCATTTTCGCCTCTGATGATACCCGAAAAGCAGTCTGTCTCAGCGCTCTTGACGATCTTGCTTTACTTGCAAAGAACGACCTATCAATTGATACATCTCATATTTACGTAAGTCGTAACCCGAAAAAAGTGGCAGAAGAATTGTTTATCGATTCACAGCAATGACGATAGTAAAATGGATCTTAAAATTTGTTTTTCTTTTTCCTCAACCCGTACTAGCGACTACTTGCCTTGCTAAATCGAGAAACAAACAGCACCACACTGATGGAACGTCGCTATACATGCGGACAGACACTTTTACGATCATACCGTCAGCTGGTCTGGTCTATAATGCACGAAACGTGGCGCTCTGGAAGTGGAGAAGAATTTGTACGTGCCATGAATATTTGCGAAGAACGGCTGCTCCAAGCGCTGGACGCCGGACACTACTCACTAGCTATCGCATGTGCGCGTTTTCTCACCGTTATTCTTGAGCTGGCACTTGAACATCAAGATAATACAACAAATGCACTGCGGTCACCATCGTCGTCGTCACTACGGCTACTCGTACATCGATCCTTTGAAAGTAACAAAGTGTCTAGCGAAGCAGTTTCCGATCTCCAAGTCATTGCTTCGCGACTCAGCAAACGGATTGAAGAATCACATTTGGGTCAACTCGTCGCCAAAGGAAGGTTTGACAGTTTAAGTTTAAAGCAGGTAAAATAAAGTAAAAAAATAAAATGTCAATGTAGGTGCACACTTATAAGATTTTCTTTTCTTTTACTGTAATTAGGCACGGTACATTCTCAGGTTACAAGCGCGTTTATTACTGCTATTGGATGATGAAGCCTGTACAACATCTTTTAGTAATAATTTTGAGCGCATGGTGACAAGTCAAAGTACGAATACTTTTAAACAAAGGAGAAAGATATTGTCCAAATCGTCTAACAACAGTTAATCTATTGGGTTTATTTATAGGTGATGCTGCTGTACAACTCTTCAACCCATATCTTTTGGAGATTTCAAGTGGTTGTCGTGATACATCGGATTGGTTTCCAAGCACAGCTTTACAGGCGCTTGGGGCTAGCATCGATCGACCCAGGCTTTATGTAAGAACTTGAAACCGCTTGTTTTAGCAAAAGCAAGAAGAAGGGATAGTATAGTGGACCCCTTTGTTAATCGATCATATCTCCGTGTTCTTGTATACAGGTCAGTATTGTAGAGCTACTATTGCGCACACCAGGCATTCATTTTAGCGAACGCCATGAGTTGTCTGAAAGAATCATCAACTACCTGGAAGATTTCGGGGCTTGGGATCAAGGAAAGCAAACATACACTAATAATGGCTGGTACTTGTACATTATTGCGTCTGAAGCCGGCTGCAACGGATGGCACGAAATCATGTATCATGTCTTAGAAAGTCTTGGTAAAATGGTATGTAAAGACGAAACGTACGAATGTGTATATGGATTTGAGGTACTGAAAAATTTCTTCCTCGTGTAGGTCCGATCTGAAGCAAGCAGGTGCTGGCTCACAGCTGTTTCACTATTGGGATTAGCAGAAACCACTCGGGATGAAAATCAGCAAAGCTATCTGAACAGCTTGACATATCTTCAGGTACTGTTTCGAGAAAGAGATTCAAGTGATCGAGAATAGTGCTTAGAAGAAATATACATTAGGCATTTCAATCACTTGCTGGTGCTCGACGATTCCAAATATGGTATATACAGCTTCGCATGGAAATGATTTCAACAACACAACGAATGAGCAAGCTATTATCCTTTTTTTTACAAAATCATGCAACGCCTACCAAACAACTTGCCAAGAATGTAAGAATTTGTTTCTTTTCTGGAATATCACTGGGATTGAAGAAATCTAAAGGAAAGCAAAGAAATGGGATTGTTTCATAGAAGAACTGATATTCATTTTTTGTGCTATCATTTATAGCTGCAACAATGCGGTCTTCATTTCCGAGAGTTAGCATCTCGGTACGATTTCGTCGCTCAATCTTTTCTTGGCATGGATAATACGACGCTGTGTGATCTGGAGGCATATAAGATTTGCGCTCTTGTTTATGAACATGCGATCCGCACATATATTAAATCTAGGTAAATCTCTGCTTTGATACGCACATTATACACGAAGAAAACTAATATCTAAAGAAACATAATTATACGCATTTTAAAACAACAACAGTGAATCATTTTTCTGTGTCGACCCTGCATTAATACCCTTACTCAATATTGCAAATGAGCGAATGCACGTCGACTCGATTTCTGCACCTTCCTCACTTCAAGACATCTGCCTTGAATTTATCCAAACAGTGATCAGCTGGGAAGACCTTGATAGGCGTGAGGACGTTAAGTATTATTCGGTAATATACTATAGCTGATGGGAAGCAAAGAGTAAAACTATATTTCGCGACTATGAACTCAACAAGGAATCTGGTCTTCTTTGGATTATTCGTAGCTTTGTGCACAAGAAATCCAATCATTTACAGCCCGTATGCTGGAGCAACCGTTAAAATTGCCAAGATACTTTTTCGGAAGACAGAAACCTGTTAATGTCCAGGTAGCTACCAATTATATACGTCTATCATGATCTAGGAAGAAATGTATTCTCACTAGAATTCTCTTCGCCACCTAACATCTTGCTAATGTGCGTCTCTCTATTCTTCCTATGAAACAGCTCACCGTCGATCCTGTGTTAAGCGAAAAACAAGCCATTGTACTTCAAGTAGGGCAGGACTTGGCCATAAACTTTGAAGGATTCGTAAATCTCTCCGGCAAAGAAGGTATAATTTCAAATAAAGACATATCGATATATAGGAAATTGTATTGACCAGATATATGTATTGTCATATAGACTCGATTGTAAAGGCTGCCATTGTATGCTCAGTAACTGGGGAACAAACAAAGCACTTTAGTGACAAACTAGGAAACGAGAAAAACCTGTCAGATCCGCATTTAAACGCAGAGGTAACAAAGCTATAGCATCTACTCAAGATTGTAAGGAAAACTCACACATACACCCTTTTTAGACGAATTTACTACTACCATCTACCACATACTATGCCAACATCGTCAATTCATACTTTACGTGTAACGGTCTGCTTCATATACCGAAACATATGTTTGAAGCACCCTTTTCCTTAACCGGATCCACAAGCACCGCCCCACCCCATCGAGAAGCATGGCTCAACATCTTTGTCAAGCTGATTGATTGTAATTATAAAGTCTGGGCAACTGGACCGCATATAACAGGAAAAATCGCTTGGTAGTAATAATCATTGACATTATTCATCATAAGCATTTCTCAAAAATAAAGTTACACGTACATGTTTCCACTATGCACCAGACCGAACCTCCAAACAGGACATATACAAAGTGCAAATGTTCATAATCAACTGCAAGAAGCAATGCAAAAGTATTGTACAGTGGCTTCCCACTAATTTCATATTCGTTAACTTTCACCCCTCAATAATTTCCAAAAACATTAGGGAATGGTAAAAATAACTTGGTAAAATATTCAGATTATATGTAAATTAGACGTATTTAAACGAAAATAAATAGTAGTTCTTAAGATATCATATGTAAAAAAAAAATTGAAAAAGCTGCAAGATATAAAAAGAGATGTTTGTGTGTTACGTTATCCTTATAGGGACAACTTCTTTAAATTTGTTAAGTCGTGTAACACCAAGATGTATCTGGAAAAAGAACTGTTCGCACGCGTTTGAGGTTATGAGGGCAACAAGAGCAAGAATTGTGACGGATCAAAGAATATATGTTATTGATCATGCTGTATACAACAGATGGGTTGTAAATCTCCAAGGAGTCGTTCGTTTTGGAGCAGGTTAGAATAGTGGGACACGCAGAGATGTAGATATATGTATATCACACGATCAATCAGTTCTTTTGAAAGAGCACATACTATAGCAGCGCGATATGAAGGGTATTTCATTAATCCCGCTAACTTTCACACAACTTAATATCACAAAGCAAAAGAAAAATCTGAAAGTGTCACTATGAAATTAAGTGGGCCCACTGTAGAATGATCAGGGAAAACTGCTTCTCACATTGAAAACTTTCTATTTTACTTTAACATGCTAAATTCTTATTGCTGCATCCTTTACTGGTATACCGTTTGCGCTTAAATAAAAAGAACAAGTATTATATCGGAGCGAACTGCATGGCCAGATTTAGGACGAGATACGCCTGTTGAGTGATGAGACTTGGCTTACCGCTCCATCATCGTTATTATCATCATCAACAGTAACAGCAACAGCAGTAGTAATACCCTATGAAGCGCTATCGACGGAGAGTAAAGGAAACGACGAGCATCTATTGCGGACAGCTTAGATAAAAAAAAAGGAGAAAAGGCGCTTCGGCCCCAGTGATGTGAATAGTCTCGATACTGCAGACATAGTACAGAAGCTCTGCCAGTACTTGTAAGTCTGTTTTATGGTTATCCTTACAGGAGAACGCTCCGTATGTACCGATAAATCTATTACCAAATATATATTTCAAATATTTGCAGTGATAAGTAGAGCGGTACCCATAACCGCATGGATTTCACTCGCAATGACTTGCTTCCGCAAAAATTTGGGAGAACCGTCAAAAGGCTTGCTAAGATTCACACTTTGCCAACCCAACTGGTAACCAAAGGATGAGAAAGAGCGCTTTTTCTAAATATTGTTCATGCAGATACTTTTATCGCAGGGGAATCGCTTTGGAAAACGCTCTCTTATTTGGTGTTGGGTACCGCAACATAGTCAAACTGTGTAAGTTCAAACTCGTATACAGAATTTATAAAGAGGTATCATATCCTATTGACGTATCAGTACTTTATGAAGCAGTGTTTTGGTCTGGCAAAGCGGCCGCCTACGTTAAAAAGCACACACAACGAAGGGCTGGTACCCAATCCGATGTACACGCCGACGTCCTTGATGCAGTCCTTTTGTATATAATCGCTATCAAATCAAAAGGGAGATAAATATGCATTCCCATTAGTCGAATCATAAATATACTGATCTTACTCATGTATTCAATTAATTTGACGTGATGTCACGCCGCAGCCATACAGTTTTTGAAGCAGAAGCAGAAGAAGACTTCCGATGATGCGAAGGATGTCAAGATGCATTTATCTATGTTGAACGTAAAGATGGATACGGCAGTGTTGCTTTCTAAGCCAAACATATATCATATCAATCAAGTAAATGCGAGACATACCGCATATAGCAGAGGCGAGGGGTGCAACTTACTTCAAGCTTGCAGTAGAAATGGAAATAATGCTTGATGCAACGACTCAAAGCAGTGTTCCACATCCGGTCCTTATTCAAGCATCTGCCGTACTGACCAAGAGCTGTTAAAAGGCCCTCAATCGATGTTCACCAAGGTCGAAACGCATGAAGTGTAACGTATCAAAGAAGAATCAGAAAAACCGACGAGACAAAACGCGCGCTACTATAGTTTAAATCTGGCATTGTATTATCTACTTGACTGCTCGTTTTGGGAGATGCTGTGGCATATATATGTCATTGGGTATCGTCTTCTTCGACCATATATGTACAGTGGTTTCGTTGTGCTTTGCTTAAAATCACTGATTCATCGATGATCAAGAGGACTATGAACGTTATATGCAACACGCGCTTGTTGTCTGCTCAAACAACTGAAGCTAAGTACTACTACTACTACTACTACTACTACTACTATGACAGCTCATGTTTCTTAGTCAGAAACGTCTAATGGAGTCCTGCGCTTGTTGTTTTTCCACCAGCATTCGCATCTAGCGTCTCCAGGATTTTTTTTTGCTTACAGGAAATCCCTTACATCTTTCAAATTATCTTGCGTTTCTTGCTATGATCCTTTACTTTCAATCCCTCTCAATTTTGTAAATCGAGATATAGGATCGAAGCGTCACGGTGTACGGGATGGTGGCAAGAAAAGGATCGGACAATAATATATACCACAAGGTGATTTCCTTTCTACAGGATATATGGCTCGACCACTTTGGAGCGTTGAATGCATCCATCATGTTTAAAGGTCTTTTGCTTAGTAGTTGCAGTTATACTGTTTCCATCCTTTATGCTTTTACATCATCATCATCATCATCATCATCATCATCATCATCATCATCGATACGTCTCGTAATAATCCACTCCTTCCACCGTGTTTTTTTAAATGATCCAACCCACAAAGGTTTCTTCAAACAGGATAGGGTGTTGGTGTTGGTGTTTCTTTTTGCTTTTATAGGCACAATGGTGTTCTAACACAAAAATGACAATTTTTTTGGATTGTCATTATTGTTGGTCGCATTGTATAAAAGTGCTCGTCAAGTTGACGTTCTTTTTCCTTTTGGTTTTTTTTGGGGGGGGGTGGGGAAAGCGATCGGAAGAAGTAATACTCGGTATCAGTAGTAGTAGAATAGTAAAGAACAACGCATAGGGGGATGCTTAGCGACGATACATGTCGAACGAGCCGCGTCGGTAGCTTCGTGGTTCCATGGGCGAAGTAGTAGTAATAGTAGCTGCTGATTTTGATAGAGTTACATTAGAGACACGAAATTCGTAAAAGTAATAATAGACCATATATTGAATGCTTACAATAACCAGCACGTGGTGGAGGTGGCGGTGATCTATTTTGAAAAAAGAGTTAAAAACGGATTCCTAACAATTCAAATATAATTACACAGGATACCTACCGACTACGCAAAGCAGATGGTGAAGACATTCGTGATTGCTGTCGTGGTAGACGCGGTGGTGACGCGTCGTATCCACGATGATATCGAGGAGGAGGAGGAGGAGGAGGCTGGCTATAATGGTGATATCCTCCACTACTACTGCTACCGCTGCCGCCTCGATGGTGATGACGATGTTCGTCTTTTTTCGATAATCCAATATCCCAATCCAACTTTAGCCTTCGTCCTTCCACACTGAACCCGTTAAACTTGTCATATGCGTCTTGGGCATCACGACGCTCCTCAAACTCTACGAATGCGAATCTTTTTTTTTTTTGGTACAATGGCATAATAGTAAAGTGTTAGAAAAAAGGGGCTACGCATACAAGCAACATCTTATAAGTATATATGATCATCTTTTTTCTTTACCCTTTGTTCTTATTGGTAACGGAATCGATGGGAACCGTCACTTTTGCAAGTCTGCCGTAACGATCAAACATGTTTGCG
The DNA here is from genome assembly GCF_025766255.1 of Zychaea mexicana. Lineage (NCBI taxonomy): Eukaryota > Fungi > Mucoromycota > Mucoromycetes > Mucorales > Lichtheimiaceae > Zychaea > Zychaea mexicana. The sequence continues at coordinate 829,035 of NW_026516666.1, read as the reverse complement.
ACCTTTCAAGTTAAAGAAAAAAATGGATGAGAAACCATGGGTTATTTGAATAAATTGACGCGTCTAATCATGTGTCACGGTAGTATCTGATGACTTACATTCCATTCGCCAAAGGCGTATGGCAAGTTGCCCACAAATAAAGTGGTCGATGTATTGCGATCTTGTGCGGTGCCTCTGGATAACAAAAACGAGATTCACGTCACATATCAATGTTAGACCTTCTAAGCCATTACACGCGTATCTCTCTCTCTATATATGTGTGTTTGTAGAGTGAAAACGTTTTTTTTTTACCGATCCACATTGTGTCTTTGATGATGATGGTGTCGTGGCGAAGATCGAGAATGATATCGACGTTGACTATAATACCCTCCACGATCTTCATATCTGTCATGGCGATGATTGCTTCTACTACTACTTTCTCGATCATAATAGCGATCAGCGTAACGCGACGAATGTGGATGAGGAGGAGGAGGAGGCGGTGCATAACGTTCGCGACTCAAAGGCGAGTGGTAACCAGGGGAATGTTGCCGTGATCTTGGTGGCGGTGAACGTGATCGCGATCGTCGACGATAGTGATAATCGCGACGCTGATAGTATCGGTCATCGTTGTTACTGTTATGACGCCGTTCTTCGGGTCGTGATGATGACGATGGTGGTGGTGGTGTTGAACGAGAACCTCGGTGTGAAGGTGGTGATACCGAACGATAACGCGATGAAGAACGCGGTGGTGGAGGTGGGTATCGATCGTATTCAGTTGTCAGGGGTGGATACGACGATGACGACGTTGTCTGTGGTGGCGGCACTGGTGGTGGTGGTGGTGGTGGTGGTGATTGCTCTTTGTTAGAGTTATACGCCACATGTGCTGCGTCACTGCTAGAACGAGCAAGAGGCGGTGGTGTTGTCACCGAATGCTGGTCCATTGAATAAAACGAGAGAAATGTCGCGCAAGAACAAAAGGGGCAGCGGGGAGGGAGGGTTGTGGAATGGGTAAAACGACAGTTCTTGTCGCGGAACTCAAGCCACCATCACTCTTTATTTTTGTTTGTTTGCTTGTTTGATGCGATCAAATCAACAACTCTCTTTTTCTTGATCTCTTTATCTTTCCCTGATATACACATACGTCCCATTCTACGAAACCCTTACATTATGCATGACAGAGTATCTTTGACGGCTACTTTCTTATGTGGGGTTTGCGTCACGGTTCCGATAAATATGTTATATGAAAAATTGATCATGTGCCTGAGGTGGTCTTTGCAGGAATGGCCGTGCAAAAAGGAGCGTGATTTTCAGATTAAAGCAGTGACCGACAGCTGCCAAGATAGAACAGCCATCACACATAAAAGTGATGGCTGTTGGGTAGTTTGAACACGAGCACGTTAAAAAACGTAATATGATCCTGCTGCAACTACTTTGCTGTTTTTCTTTTCAACAGAGAAAAGGGTCTGGGACAACTCCGCGTTCTGTCTTTTTACGCTATTGTATGTGGCCCCCGTGAACGATACTTTACGCGCAGTTGTGTAGCATTCTCCAACATCTGCCATTCCTACTTATCTTACTAATGAGAAAGTTAAAAGCGTTATTATTGTCGCACAATGTGGGTGCTTATACTGATCTACTGGGTCCACTTTCGAATGAAGGAATCACTACCGGTAAGACAAGATTAAAAGTTTAAAACATGACGCGTGCCGCTTATACCTGTTGTGTGTTCGCTTAGACATAGCGTTGTTGAAGGTGGATATCAAATCACTAAGTCGGAAGACAGGCGTTGCGTGTCAGGTAAGCCTTTTTTTTTTTCCAATGGGGTGGATTTTTAGGTTTAGGGCGATGAACGTGATGATAGTAACACGATTGGATGGAAAAGGTGCTTCGAGCACTGCAACAAACCATTATTGGCATGACGGCCGCATCCGAAACGGACTTGGAGTGGCAGAACACATGCACTCGATTTTCGACTGGATATGCAGCGTAAGTCTACAATGATGACGGCTACTGCTGTTAGGAGAAGCAAGGGGAGAGACGCATCGTGATCCCAATAAAACTAAAGAAGAATGATGAATGCCAAAGGCTGGACTCTGCATTGTATGGAGGATTTGAGTTTGGCCAAATTATTGAAATATACGGGTGCACTGAGAAATCACAGGTAAATGATTTCCAAAAAGTGATACATGATGTATATGTCTTTACATATTTACAAACGAACAAGCACATGTTTTTTCTATGCTTTAGTTTGTCTTACAAACCATGGCATCGTTTCTTCAAGAGCATCCGGATGCAGTAGTCCACCACATTGACACTTTGGGCACCTTTCAACCTCGGCGGATCGGGGATCAAAGCCAACAGGCAAGTTGTTATATAGACATGCAAGGTGTATTGTGAAGAAACGTACATTGCATTTATCTAGATGGGTTGTTGTGGTGATGGATTGTGTAAAAGTAGACGGTTTTTACGAGTTGCCTGTGCATTGGGTGTAATATGAACAGCCCGTGCTGCAACCCGCTGACTGTGGGGGTGCTTGTGCACACCACGACACTTTCGAAACAAATGACAACGGGTTTATTAGATAATGGCACGGATCCATTGTTACGAAGCATTTACTGCAAGCGAGCTGCATCGACTCCTTGAACAGATCAGTGCGTTACACACTGTCAATAATAGAACGACGACGGATCAAGAACCCTCTCTTTCTTCTTACTCGGCATCGTTGATCGTGATCAATGGACTTGCCAATTTGATATCCCCAAGTGACTGGGATTATCATCATCATTATCGTGGTAGCAGCAGCAGCAGCAGCACTACTGCTTGCTCTACTAGGTCTTCAAAAGGTAAAAGTCATTCATTATATATTATATGGTAGTAGTAGTAGTAGTAACAACAAAGGTTACAAAATCGATTTGCGCGTGTGTGATGGGTGCTTGTGTAATGTGGCTAAAACGTGAGATTATAAATAAATATTGTTTAGTGTCGGACATGTTGAACGCCATGGCATCTGTACGAAAATTGATGTCGTTATCTATTTTGGTAATAACAAATGCAGATCTCATTATTAGTTTATGCAAAACAGCTCTTCTTTCCCCTTCTTCTTACTCCTTCTTGCCCACCCCTCCCCCAAAAGATACTTCGTACAGCACAAACATCAGATGAATGGACGAGTGGTGGTGGTGGTGATACTGGTAACAATGCAACAGGAGCAGTACTAGTGTGGGACAGCTGTGTCGATCTGCGGGTACACTTGCAACAAACCCCGCCGCTGCCGCCGTCATCGTTGTCGTCCTCCAACGTGAAAAATTACCATTATCAATGTGATATCGTCAAGGCTAGAGTTCCGGTATGATGATGACAGTTTTTCAGAAAACAGTTCACGCACGCTCAAATAATTCTTTTACACCATGAATATTGTAGGTTGCAGATACCCGAGCCTTTCTTACGGAATTGTAATAAAAACAAGGGCTTCTCTCTCTCTCTCTGTGTATGTGTCCTCCTTTTTTGAATTTTGTGTCCTCCGTTCTCCTCCGGTTTAACGGAGGCGAAAGACGCGGGCGGGCAAGGGTTTTTGTTTAGAACAGGTTCAAGTAAGTTGTTTTCACTCGATATGTAGCAATTTCGACACAATTTTTCTTTTTAGTCGTTACTAAGAAAAACAACAAGACGAACAAGCTTGAAAAAGCCACTTTTACACGTGGTTCATGAACTCTCTAGAGAAGTGTTGTTGTTGCTGAGGCGTTTGAAATGTTATTATCAAGTAAAAAGTAAATTAGCAAAAGAATGTGCCAGCTGGTCATGATAGGAAAAGGGATTAACGGCGGAGAGAATGGGATTAAAAGCACGTTTCTTTATGCTGGCAATGAGAGACAAAAGTGTTGCACATTTGTGTGTGTGTGTTATATGTAAGACGGGGGCGCAAGAAGAAGAAGAAGAAGATGGTACTTGTACCTGTTAGTCAAGAGTGGATACAGACCTTACGATCATTGGAGAGAGAGAGAGAGGGAAAGAAAGAGAGAGAGAGAGAGTTAGAGGGCTGGTTAATAGATGGTTATTGATGTGATATAAAGATGAATGATCTGTGTGCTGCATTGGCTTATTACCCAGAAGAGTATGTTACGCGTGGTGCACAGAGCAAAAGAGCGACAATAAAGAAAGCAGGAAGGTTTGATTACGTCGTAGTACATGGGCCAGTGGGCTTTGGTTGGGGGTGTGTGTGTGTGTGTGTGGAGGGAGGGAGGAAGGGCATCGTATAAACATACACACTTGCACACTAAGAGCAGAAGAGAAGAAAGAGTACACCCATCCAATTATGCGATGGGCGTAGCGAGTTGCTGTAGTGCGCAGCGTGTGCAGCCGAGCGAAGGTGACACCGCAGCCAGGGTGCGTGTGTACGTGCCTAAAAATATGCTGATTGACAGCTTCAGAAAATGACAGTCTACAGCAGTCGTCTAACAGTATTACTAGCACATACGTAGAGCAGGTATTCAGCAACTCCTGAAGGGCAGCAGCAGTAACTCTCTGATGATGATGATGCGTGAGGGTATTGACAGTTAGTATCATTAGCTAGTATTCAGTAGATGGAATAAGAGCGTCTCCAAGCAGCAGACAGTAAGTAGCACATTACATGAGCTGTGAGTATTATTTTATATTATTAACACTATCGTTTTTACTTTATTTTACTTTTGCCACCACGCGTACACATGTACACCACGAGATGATAGGCACAAGCATCGTTGCCAGATATGGTCGCTTGCACCCAGAACACAACATCAAGTCTTTTTTACAACTCCCCCACCCCCACCCCCCACCACCACTACCACAAAACTCTCGAACTCCACCCACCTGCTGCTGTGATGATTACACTAAAAATCTTTCCGGAGCCATGTAAACATTTTACGACCATTAAGCCAGTGCTTCTCGGTGACAATGGCTTAGAGACAAGGCTGATTTATTGGTGGTGACGAAGGGTGTCGATGAGGGGGGAAGCTTGGGCGCCCAGGGTGGGGGAGGTGGGGGCTGTTGGACCGGGAGAGAGAGAGAGAGCAGAAGCAGAAGCAGAAGCAGAAGCAGCAAGCAAGCAAGCAAGCAAGCAAGCAAGCAAGCAACAGGAGAGGAGGCCAGAAGGAGTTGTGGTGCACGCCAAGTGGATTGGGGAGAATTCGCGAGTTCCTTTATTGAGAATACACTCCGACGGATGATTCACTCTTTGTGGGAAATAACAATAATAGTTTCTATTGTTCTTCTCACTCACTAGACTTTCACTCCTTTCACCCCTCTTTTCCTCGCTCTCTCTCTCTCTCTTTTTTTGTGATATTGCGGCAAGCGCACAGGTTAGACCACCACCATCATCAGCGTCTCTGCATTGCCCCCCAACTACTTTCTCTCTTTTCACTTCCACAACCAACCCCACCCCCCCCCTTTGCTTCCTGGCCCCTCGTTTTTCCCTTTTCGCTAAATAGCCATCCCCTTGTTCACTCTCTCTCTCTTGCTTCTTCTTTCTCTCCAATATACTCGCTTTGTATAATTCTTTCTTTCTTTCTTTCTTTCTTTCTTTCTCGGGTTTTCGCTTCTTCTTCTTCTTCTCCCTTGCTCCTTGTACTCTCTCTCTCTCTCTCTCTCTCTCTACCCTCCCCTTTAGCTCGTCTTTCTTCCTACATTAGTAGCCCGGTTTCTCTTCAACCTTTCTGACCTTGTTGGCTTCTTCTTCTACTTCTTGATTGCTTGCTTGTTGTGATTCCTTCTCTCTTCTTCTTTATCTCCAATTCTTGTTCTTCTTAAAGAAACTTCATGACTTCTTTACAACCCACCACTCATCAATATGCATCGTCGACATCAACATCAACCCCGTTTCATATATTACCCTCATGTCGTTTCAACGGAGAGCAGCAGCAACAACAACAACAGTACCAACCCGCCTCGAGCAACGTGAACGCTTCAGCTTCCTCGATCCGTCAGTCGAGCATGACCTCCAATGCTGCTCATGATTGGAATACCGTATTTCACCACACAGCAGGAAAATTGGCATATGCTAATGGATCAGCTGCAACAGCAACCATGACAACGACGAGCAACAGCACTTCAACGACAACATTGACTGGATCGTCCACAATGCTTCCATTGCATACGGACCCTGAAATGTACGCTCTTCGAAGCAAGTATACTTTGAGCTCGAGTCACGATACAGCAACAGCAGCAACAGCAGCAGCAACGACGACGACGACGGCCAAGACGACGACGAGCACCAGCGAGCCGGAAATGGCTTCTTATCACCTCGGTGGTAGCAGCTCGAGCCTCCCTACCGTGACTGTGAAGCAGACACAGCATGTGAATAACCGTCTTGCTTATGTCGAAGCTCTTGTTGGTAAGTTTCTAGTTGTTATTACATAAGAATCATAACAAAACCCCCCCCCCAAAAAAAAAAACTCTAGCTTTTACCCCCCCTCCTTTTCTGGCTATTTCCACTTATGTACACACACACACACACACACACACGCATAGTATGCCACAACAAACAACAAACAGAAATTAACTTCTTTTGTGTTCTTGTTCATTGTCCCACTCACTCACTCACTCACTCACAAAACTAATAACTTTGTTCTGTAAACAGATACGAATGCCCATGTCATTGAGACGATTTGGTCCTCTTCATCGTCCCACAACAAATCAGCCGTCGTACCACTGCGCACGTTTATCCAGGAAGTCTTGAAACGCTCGCGGACCACCTACTCGACACTGCAAACCGCCTTGTTCTACCTGTTCCGCGCACGTCCTTCGATCGTGACCCAGCTCTACGAACGTGCTGTGGACCAACGCGGCCATCCGTACTGGCAAGACGCCTACATTAGCTGCGGCCGACGCATGTTTTTGGCCAGTCTGGTGATCGCCTCCAAGTTTGTCCAAGACAAGACCTACCGCAACTCTGCCTGGGCCAAGATTGCCGGCCTGCCCGTGTCCGAAATCAATGCGGCCGAGCGTATCTTTTTAGATCTGATTGACTACCGACTCTACATTGCTCAGCCCACCTTTGAGCAGTGGCATCATTTGTTGCATTTGCACGTCGAGTCTCGAGCATTAAATCGACCTATTCCCTTGCTACATGATCTTTCGTGTTTGCCTACAGGAATCCTGTCGCCATCCTCTTCCTCCTCCTCCTCCTCGTCGACGACGACACCTTCAACAACAACAACAACAACGCCGTCGTCTTCGTCATCCCTGACTTCGTTGCTGTCTCTGTCAACTACGCAACACCAGTATCATCAGCAGCATCCGAGTCATTGTCAACTGCCATCGCCGCAGAGTCCTACGGATCTCACTACGTTGCCTGCATTGAATACTAGCACGAGCAGTAGTAGCAGCGGTGCTAGCAGCAGTGGTTGCTGCGGTCAGTATCACCATCTTCATCGCCATCACAGCTACTACTACAACCATCACCCTCACGAACAACAACACCAACAACAGCAGCAATACCAACAGCCAACAACAACGACAAGACGGAAACGACGGTTACGAGAAACGTCGATTGACGAGAACAACTATAATGCTAGACGGTATTCGGTCTTGTCATCGCCTCGATCGTGTTCACCTAGCTCGAACAATGGCAGCCAGAACAACAACAACAGCAACAACGCAGGAACGACGCACAATGGGTATTCGCCCTCTGTGGCCATCAACAACAGCACTGGCCCACCTCCAGTGCTGTCGCTTTCGTTGCCCAGTTCTAGCTCATCATCACCGATGCATACACCTACTCAGATTTCGCCGGTACGAATGAACCAGAGTGGTTTGCCGTCGTTCACGTGGAAGGTGAACACGAGTACTACTACTACTACTTCGCCGCCACTACCACCCCCATCAACCTCGGCACACCAACAGTATGGACGACCTTACATGGTATCGGATGTGCGTCAAACTACCCCTGACATTCTACAGAACAACAACAATTCTACTTTTTGTTCGTTAAAGAAGCGTAGAATTGTAGCAGCACCTACAACATACGATTACATGCAACAAGGCTATGCTGTCAGCCATGTTCGTGGCATGAGAAGAAAACAGCAACAACAGCGCAGCAGCAGCAGCAACAACAACAACAAGTTACTTGGACAAGAGTTTTAACCTCCTCCTCCTCCTCCCACACATACTTTCTGTGCTAGCTAGCCGTAATATCACAAACAACAGCAAAACAACATTGTCAACAATCACAGCCTAAAAAAAAAACCAGCGATATCAGATATCAAACCGACACTCGTTCATACACACACGCCTCGTTCAATTATGACAACAACATCAACAACGCCATCTTTGTGATGTTATTACTACTACCTTTATCTTCTTTTGTAAACGTGTTCATTCCTTATCTCTCTCACTCTTTTGGTTCTTTCTAAAACAACCTACTACTACCTCAGTCAATCACTCTTTGTCTTCTGCTGTTTATTCATCCCCCATCCCCTCCACTTATTCACTCTCGCTCGTTGTGTCAGTGTTACAGAGACACTAACCCCCCTCCCCTCCCCTCCGCTATGCCTTATTTTTTTCTTTTTACTTTTTTTCTTAAAAAGCCTTGTGCAAGAGCTATTCTTTCTTCTTTTCGTGTTAACCCGATTCAAAAACCCACCCACCCTCCATCCTCCTCTTTTTTCTTTTTCTTCTTTCGCTTTTCATGCAAAGTGTCTTTCTCTTCTTCTTCTTTTTTTTTTATTATACATACTGTTATTTATATCTTTATTATATATATTATCCTACTCTTCCCCCTTCATCCTCCCCCCCTTTATTTTCACCGATATCTCAATTTTCTTTTTTCGCGTACATATCATCACTTATCCCACCTACTTCTTTCTTACATATATCTTATATACTCATGTTTTTATTTGTTCCTTCCTCTTTATTTCTTCTTTTTTTCTCTCTTAAAAAAACAAACAAACAAACAAAAACTATCGACAACTGTATTGAATGAATAAAAAGCATACAATTTACCTCCACCACAACAACAACATATAATAGTTTTTTTTTTCATATTGGTAAAACAATCTTGCGTGTATTTATCAAGTCATTGACAGACTTGTTCATACTGTAATACCCGCATATGATAATAGTAATCAGATATCATAACTGATGGATGGTATCATATAGGAACAGTGTTTTGGGAATTGGAGGATCTAGATAGTGTAGACCTAGCAAGTGCAGCGAAATAGAGGTATACATACTTTATGAATGTTATATATTCTGTCCCATATCATAGCCAAGTTGCATGAGAGTGGCATCAGCATCATTACGAGTCAGTATCTCGCATTTTTGAAAAACCTCTCTTGCCAAGAAAATCTGCCAGCATTATTCAAAAAAACGCAGCTTACTCGAAATCTTGGCTTATTGCTGGGTACATGCAACAGATAACGCTTCTTGAATACTATTGAAATTCGCATTTTGTGCTGCTGCTGCTGCTGCTGCTGCTGCTACTGCGTCTCTTACGTCATTACATGTTGAACCCAGCACATACCCTTTTTTTATTACATCTAGAAACTTTCACGCGGGATGTGTTTATATATGCGTTGTACATATCCAACTCACAACGAGAGTGAGTAGATATTCAGCCGTGCATTTCTTCAATCAAGGACAAAGATGATGATGCATTAGAATGATACAGCGCCGACAGCGTGGCAGGCTGCGGCAAAAGGCGGCGTACATTTTGCATCTCATGTCGGCATGTGTGTATGTAGATACATAATACGTATATGATTTGCGCGGAGGCGAGCGAATTCAAAATTCGCTCCCTCTTTCGGGGTCTCTTTGCTGATGTCATGCTGCACACATATTGTTTGTATGCACTATGTACCACAACTACAAAGTAGCACGTTGTTTTTTTCTCGTATTTACAAATCTGTATAATACTACTTTGTTCACTATCTGCTGCTTACTATTACTACTACGTTAGCTTACTGTTTACTATTAGTACGGCCGCGTCTGAAGCGTCAACGTCAAGAGAAAGTTTTTCTTTGAAATGTTTTTTTTGGTAAGTACATGGATCAAGCGCTTTAATCAGAAGAACATGAAATTCATGTATTGTTTATGTAGCTACCAAGTATTAATAACCACAAGTAATTTAGCAATCTGTTTTTGCTGCTTATTATTGTTGTCAATTTATTCCTCAGCCTTGTATCTTTCACACGACGAAGCAAAAATAATGAATTTGTAAACTTTAAACCATGTGCTATGTACTTTTAGAACAATATGTAGCCAGCTATTCTTGAAGCACATTATTGCTGTAAATGAACCTGAAATTGTTTTTGTCCTTTTCATTACAACGAGCGGCTTTTGTAACCTTCCGGTACATATAAACATAGAGACATGCAACATAAAAAGCGCAGCCTTATATCTGAAGAGGCACAGTTTATGTAGAAGCTCCGCGAACACAAAAGAAAAGCACACACACACACACAGAGAGCAAATGTAGCACACAGCAGCAGCCACACCTAATATCCCAGAAAAACCACGAGTTTTTGTTAAAATTCAATTTCGTTTAATTGGTGTTTGTGTGTGAGTTTGTATATATCCAAAACTCAGAGGAAAAGGATGTGTGCAGTATATAGTAATAATATGTTGTGGTTTTGGAAAGGTTGAATGATTTTAAAAACCCTCCATTTTTATGACCTTGCACAGTTGAGGAAGGGGGTATCATGATTGCTAGGCCTTGAAAAGCGAAGAAAGAAAAGGTTGGAATCTTGTGTGTGTGTGTGTGTGTGTGTGTAGTAGAGAGGATATGGTTGATGGGTGGGGTATATTCGGTTCTCTTATTTTTGCTACCGATTACAGTGTGTTCTGTGTGTATATATGGAAAAGAAAGAAGAGGTATCTACACTACGGCGGCTCGTTCGGGGCTAGTGGTAATGGTAGTGCTAAAGCCGGAGTCGTTCCTTGGGACGGTATCTGATATGTATTTGTTAGTCAGCGCGTTCTGCATTAGAGCAATATCCGAGTCATTGCCAGCATACCTTTGACTGGACTACGCATTCTATCCCTACTATTGAGGCTCGTAGATCGTTTTGATGTTGATAATGCTGCTGCTGCTGCTGCTGATGATGATGATAATGATGATGATGATGCTGTTGTTGTTGTTGTTGTTGTTGTAGAGGAGCTATTATTCTTCAGCGGGGCAATAAAGCCGTGCGATACATCATCCTGATGGATAGCATCAATGAGCTCATTGAGCTGTCGATTCCACCTTGACATCCAATGCAGCTCCGACTTGAGGCCATCGAGATGCAATGCCTGCTTGTTGATGAACTTTTTGGCCTCGCGCAGTTCTCTTGTGAGACGATCGATTTCAACATCTCTTCGCGGGTCCTTGGATTTCATTCGTTCCTTCATATCCTGCATGACTTGAGTCACATGCCGCTGGTACGTGTCAAACCGGACATGCAACCGCTGTACAAGACCCTCTCTCGCCTGCAGCCGTTGATATTGTTCCTTGGCCTTTTCGCGCAAGTTACTGATTTCCCGATTGCCCTCAGCGAGTTGAGTGCCGAGATGAGTTATCTCCGCGGCACTCTTGTTGAGATTCTGGTCAAGCTGCTCAATCTCATGCTGCAACAACGTGCGTTCCGATGTCCACTGATGACGTTCGGCTGCGGCAAGTGCTTTCATCTCTGCCAGTTCGGATTGTAGCGTGATTTTCTGCGTGCATATATCATTGAGCTGCTGCTGTTGGTCTTGAATTTCGCTTTTTAGGGCAGTTGCGTCCTGCTCTTTTTGGTCCAGTGTTTCATCAGCTGCAGCTAATTTGCACATGGTTTCGTCAAGCCTGGACTGCAATGCTTCCATCAGCCGCTTGTCCTCGTCTCGTACATCTTGAAACTGTTGTTCGTTCTGTCTCAGTCGGTTATGCAAGTCGTCGATGGCTTTCGCTTGGTCGTCGATTTGCGTTGTCAGGTTGCCGATCGTTTCGTCTTTCTGTGCAGCCACGGCTGAGAGTGCTCGTTTCTCGTCCTCCGCCGCTTGCTGTGCTTTAATCAGGGCGTCTTTGGCGTCTTGCAACTCGTTTTCCATTTGGTCTAGCCGCTTCTGGAGCCGTATTACCTTGGGCGACTTGTCGATATTCTTTTCCAAGCGACCCAGCTACACAGCGGCAATGATGATGATAATAATAGTGCATGCAATAATGATAATATAATTTTTTATGATTCCGCCGCCACCCATCCAAGCCCAGAAAAATAATGAGTAAGTCATTTGGTTTTTGCTGCTTTGGTATGCGTGCATCAAGTGTAAGAGACACACACACATGTATGAATGCTGCGCGTAATAATGTGTACTTACCGATTTCTGGAGTGACAGGTTCTCTTGTCGAATCGATGCGAGTTCTTGATCTTTCTTGAGCAACGTTGATTGTGTAGTCTCTTTATCCAAGGTCATGGACTGGACAGTTGCCTCCATCTTGCGATTTTTGAGCTGCAGTGCTTCGATTTCCTTTTGCATCGAGTGACGATACTTTTCGAATTGCGTCGCGAGTTCGCTCATTTGCCGCCGTGTACGTGCATCTTCGGTTTTATTGCTGCTCGTCGACACCGAAGAGAATCGTGTTTCGCTCGACAAGCTCGCGGTGGAGTTATCACCAGCAAAAAAATCGGGGGATATCTCCACTATCATAACACACACAATTTTAATCATTGTAATGGAAAGATGGTATGTTAAAAAACAATAACAACAGCACACGTGTTGGTTTAATAAAATCACTTTTTGATATATCACACAATACCTGGCCCTTCACCGTTAAACCGGTTGGTCTGGTTCAGGAACCCATAGCGTTTATGCCTGCCCAGGTCATCGCCTGTTGGAATGTTGTATTCACCAGGTCCTGGAATGTATTCTTTTGTGCCTATTGTATAGTTGAGAGAGAAAGAGAGAAGGGGGAAGGCGGTTATGCATATAGTTTTTTTTTTGTCAGGTGTGGTGGTGGTAGTGGTAGTAGTAGTCGTCGTGTAAGGGCGGAAACGAAATAAAAAGAAGGTTTCGGGTGGGCCGTTCCGATTTACTTGGAAAAAAAAAGAAGAGTACCTTCTTGGAATCGCTTTGATTTTGCAAACATGAGTTGAAGACGCGCGTGTGTGTATATGTGTGCAGAGGTACTTTAATCGCAAATGGGTACACTGTCACTCTCTTTCTTCTTTGCTTTAGGAGTATAGGTGTGACAGAAGTGACAGTGTGAGAGGGAGAGAGAGAGAGAGAAAAGAGAAAGAAAGAGTGAGAGAGAGCGTGTGTGAAAAGAGAGAAAGAAAGAATAGCTGCGCGAGACGGAGTAGTAGCGGGGAAGGGTGTGTGTGTGTGGGGGAGGGGGGAGGGGAGGAGACGAAGGGCAAAGAAATGGATGACACAATCACGCACACACTAGACAAAAGCGTCAAGAAAACTCCCTTTCAAACTTGGTTGGCAGAGGGTGCTGGTCAACTCTTGCTGCTGCTGCTCGGCTGCATGGAAGATGTTCACGAAACACAAAACTCTTCTTTTTATTTATTTCTGGTACATTTTTGGAACCGTTTGATAGGCGATCATACATGTTGATTTTACAAGAACTTTTTAACGTATTCGAGAGCAAAAGGAGCTATCAGTGGACATAAGAACGACGCCGTTAGCTATGAATTCACTCATTCTCAATACCTCATTGCTCCAACTAACTCCTCTTCCTCACACCCCCTCCCTCTCTCCCTCTCTTCCCCACCCCCAATGAAACAATAGGTTTTTTTTTTCTCTTTCAAACTTTACTTCCACTCCTAAAAACCTGCAATCCGGCTTCCTTTTAGCAAACTTACCAGCACGAAGAGCAAGGACAACAGTGACAAAATTGGAAACAGTGCCCAATGTACGAAGTCGAAGCATCGCCTTTTGTTCGGGCGTCAATTTCGGCTGCTATTATACCATGAACAGCGAGAGAGAAAAAAAAACAAAAAAAAACCCTTAATTACGCTGTTCCTTTTTTTGCTGCGCCATTCATTCCTTGTTATTTTTTTGAATGCAAATGTTCAAAATACCTGTGGCATAAACATATTGTGTGATATATATACAAGCAAAAAAAAATTAAAAAAAAAGAGTGCTTTGGGGGAAAGACCGGCAGTCAAATTTTTTTTTCTTTTTAGTGCCGGGCTGTTTTTCGTTTGCTGGGCTCCGATCTTGGCGGTTGCCATGGAAACCTCTGTGGGTTGTCCATGAGGAATCTATGAGTTGCTATAGAGACTCTGCGTTACTATCGGAAACATTGGTATACGATACGATTCCAATCCCTCTTTCCTGTCCATTTCGATTTACATACTCTATTGATTCTATGATGCTGATATAAATTAAAGGAGAGTGGAGCGGGAGGAATGGTTGAATGAAGGAGAAGTGAAATACAACTACATACTACTGCTACGTACTACATAAGACTTACATTAGTAGTAGTAGCAGCAATATATCATAGGACCCTTTTTTCTTCTGCATCAGCAAGATACGTAGGCACGCAGGGAGAGAAGGGAAGGTTTGACGTATACATACACATACACACGAACACAAGTAATAATATAAGGTTCATTATCATTTAAAGCATAAGCATAATCTAGTAGCCGCTATCGCATTAATTGAGAACAAGTTGTTTGATATCATGCCTAAAAGATACATTAACAATGCGGTGCTCTATTTTTTCCTCATGACTCACTAACTGATACTGGTAAATGCAGGGTTAATAACCATCAAGCAGTGAAAAAAAATTTTTATAGGATCTTCAACAAAACTCTGTTTGAGCCGCATTGCATTTATATTAACTATAACCGTACACCCAGACGAAGGAATTTTACATTTATTTGGATATGTAATCCATGTAGAACTGTAAGAATGAGAGGACTGGTTACAGCTCAAAAGATATGATTTGTAGCGTTTGATGGCTAATAAAATTATTCGGGGAGTGGGAGAAAAAAAGCTGCAAAAAACCCGTGCTCGGAGAATTCAAACAGCGTATGTTATGCGTGCAAGCGAGCCACCTGGTGCTTTCTATCATGTATGACAGATGGATCATAGCATGTGAAACAAAGAGGAGCAAAAGGGGAGGTTTAGATTTATTGTTGTTGTCGTAAAGTCCCGTTGGGATCGACAACATCACACGTAATGTTCTTGTTGTCATTGTTGATACACTGCCCTTCAAAAGAAAAAAAAAGAAGTAAGGTAATCACAGCAATATGTACAGTGTTATAAAATTTGAACAAGGGGACAAGCAGAACTACAAAGCAAGAAGTAAATCGGTCGGTATGTCCTTACTGCAGCCAACAGGCAGGAGAGATACACATACAGAGTCATGATCCTGTCAAAATTCTATATGATGCACGTGTCCGGTGACAGTGGTTGTCGTGTACTTTTCGTAAAGTGGGTTATCCAGCGCATTTCTTTAACCATTAAGAATTGACAATAGAGAGTTGTGAAAGGTTGATTCACAGTACAAAAAGGAGTATTTTGTACCTTATTCCTCATAATAGGAAGAAAAAGAACAAGTACTACATACTCTTTCTACATTCGAGAACTCTTATGTCTATGGAACAGAAACAGGAGAAGAGCAACAACCAAGATGGCACGCACATTTCAAGACGGAAACTTCTGTTGCATACACATTTTCGCTCTCGTTTCTTTGGCGGTTTGTGAATACAGAAAGATGAATATCTTCGGTTCTTGTCCCAGCATGTCTCTTGCCCATTCCACATCATATAAAAAACCCGTGTATCAATTATACTGTTTTTCCGACATATGTAAGTTTTCATTTAGCCATGTATCTCCCTCCATAATTTTTACTTTTAGTGCTTAAGTTCCTTAAATGTACACTTGACAATAATGAATGAAGCCAATTGATGGGCTGTTGTAATCGTCAGTTGGATGGTTCGTCTTGGGCGCTTTTGCGAGGGTAGCTGTTTCGTGGTTGCGGACATGCAATGGAAATATGACCTTTACAACAACAGTTGAAGCATTCGGGATCAGGGCGATCGGGTGTGATCCTGAGCATGGCAATATCTGCAATAAACACCCACCGATTGCCAGGTAACATAAAAATCGCGATTGCGATTATGGAGAGCGCCGAAATCGATACAGCGCGTTAAAGTTTCGTATCCTTCTTGGTGGTTATCTTGCTGGGCATCGTGAGTACAGCAAGTCTTTTGCCTTTGAACCAGCCGCCTTCCACGGACCGGTACAGGCCTAAGTGCAATACGTGTCCATATTTAGACAGAGCCGCTCTCAATTTGAGCTTAAGGTCACCAGATTACAAACCGGTTGGCAGGTGTGACAATTCCAAATTGATGAGTTGTTGTTTAGGAGGTAGAGAACGAACAGCCCGATAGTGATGCCCTGCAACATCATCGTTTTTTGCGACTGCTACCTGGCATGTTGTTTCGTCGGTGAATGTCATTTCATAAAGATTGCTTTTTATCACGGTGGTACGCTCTGCCATATCAACTCCGTATAGAACGCCTAAAAAATGGGCCGAGTGACCCATAAAGCAAAAGTGTCATCTATGAGGGGCCCCTAATTAAATACCAGCGACAGTACAGTATGCAAGACTTGAATTTTCCGTAAGAAAAAACGCGAAGTCGGCACATGGAGGGAGAATTATAACGAAGTCCTCAACTTGAAAAAAAAGCGGCCAAGTCATATATTTATTTAAAATCGACTTTGGTGATTTCTTTCGTTGGATGTGTTGTGCTCCCAAGTCTTCAATGTTGACCATGAATTCTCAAGAGACTGGGAGACTTGGTTTATGTAACGAGCAGCAATGCGGCAAATAGTTATTTGCATTAACTTTATCTGCTTGCTCGGATAGTTTCTGGAAGGTCACCTGGAATCTATTACAAAGTTAGTGACAATATGGATAGCGCACATCATATATATATAATATACCTTTGCAAAGATTGCTGAAACAGCTCTTCTTGGGATGGACTTGCTTCTGTTTCTGTGGCGGTGGAAGTGGGGACAGCGGATGACCGGTGCACAGGTGGCAAGGAAACATCTTCTACCCTGATAAACAAATACATGTATTTGCATGTTGAGCCTCGTCGGATGAAGTCAGGGCAGCGACATTGCACTTTGTAAGGATCTAACCCTAACAAGGCCACCATCCTGCCGATCTACATAATCAAACGCATGGTTTTTTCGCAGTCCAGGCATTTTGTTCTAGTTCCTCGTACAGCATGTATTTTTCATGTGTTGTCATGTGGTGCGCAGCAACTTGAAGACCCATCGCCCTTTTATCTTCGCTCGTGTCAAACAACCTTTGAGCTGTCACTCTTCTTCCATTCTCCAACCGACAAAGCTACAATGTCGAATATAATACAACTCACTTTAAAGGCACTTGGACTTAACGTTTTTGGAAACGACACACCTCCCGACGCGTTGAGGGACACAGGTATAATAATTGTCAACCATAAGTTCTTTAATTACCCAAAGTACATGCACGCAATCGCAACTGGGCAGTGCGACGACCGTTGACATTTATATTCATTCGTCTTTTACAAACCCATTTTTCGCATCAATCTTACAAGACATTGAATGTCTTATGCCAGAAAGAACTGAGCAACTGAATATTAATTCCATTGCCAAAGTTGAACCCACCACATCGAATAAGATTCAAGGTAAAGCTGTTAATCGAACAAAAAGGTATAAACAGACTACGATGCTTATATTAGTAATGATATAATAATAGACAAACCGTCGTCCTCGCTTCCGGTTGAAGTTGCTCCTGCTACTACTACTACTACTACTATTGCTTCAAAGGCTCGAGAAGACATTGATTGTCTTATGCCAGAAAGAACTGAGCAACTGAATATTGATTCCACTGCCAAAGTTGAACCCACCACATCGAATAAGATTCAAGGTAAAGCTGTTAATCGAACAAAAAGGTATACACAGACTACGATGCTTATATTAGTAATGATATAATAATAGACAAACCGTCGTCCTCGCTTCCGGTTGAAGTTGCTCCTGCTACTACTACTACTACTACTACTACTATTGCTTCAAAGGCTCGAGAGCAAGAAGAACCAACAACAGAGACAATAACAATAACATCGTACCGTTTAGGCCGGAAGCGCGGTCGTCAGCCCGAACTTCTGGAACATACATACAATGCTAATGACAGTGGCGCCAACACGGGCCACTCGCAAAACCAAAGCACATGTATGTCACTGCAGCAAATGTGATCACTTTTCTCGTTCTAAACACATACTAACATTTGTTGCATATCTTCTCGGAATCCTCAGCGTCTTCATTAGAAGAAAAAAGTTCTAAACGATTGAAAACAGGAAAATCATCGACGTTTTCTTCGAGCCAACTTGGTGGACCACAACTAGCAGCTGAAGAAACAACGGGTGCACCTGTGGTGACCGAGGAGCGCGCTGAAAACGCTTCTGAACGTTAGTCTGGAAGGGGTTCATTAGGGTCGATAAAGAACAGTTTTTATGTAATGCTCATTCTGATATAGAGTGTATTGCCACAGGCACGTCTTCCATCGATTCATTATCAGCGTCACGAGAAACGCGCCCTACTACAATCGATACCTCGGGAAATCAACCAAGTATGCGAGGAACGCTAAACGAACAAGCATTAGCATCAGCATCTCTGCCACTAGTCAGAAAGCGTCCTCGCGAGAATGACAGTGGCGAAACTGAACAATTAAACACAGGTAGTACTAGGCAATAAAGTGTCTCTTAACTCTCTTAACTGCTATACAGATGCATGCGTACTAACAACAGCTTTCCCTTTGCGGCCATTACTAGGGTCGATGCCGCAGCAGTCATTGCCAAAGCGTACGAAAACAAATGAAGTTGCAGCGTCATCTTCTATGCACCAAGAACAACAGCAACCACCTGCTGCCGCTTTCTCATCCGCTCCGTCGCCACCTCTTCCCCCGCCCCCACAGCCGTACTGTCGCAGACGTGTCCATGCGGCTACTGAGGCAAAGCTAGAATCATATACTGACGAGCACAAAGAGGCGCCCCTCCTCCAAATAGCTCATACCTCGAACATGTTCCGGGAATTCTTTGAGGAAAAAGGAAGTGTATTCAGTTAAATTTGGTACGAGAGAACAAACAAAGGGTTCCTTGCTTGCATACTTTAAGTTCTTGGTAAGAACGCGCGTACTTTTACGTTCATTGATTAATACCGAAAAGTAGGTTAACTATAAAAGGAAGACGTGAGTTCTCGTTGCGACACCCATGCTGATATACAATATCATTGGGTGGGGTCTTTTTTTTTGCTTTATAAGAAATATTTGTTACACAGTAAATTTTGTAGTTTAAAATAATAAAATGGTCTTTTTTGTGGTAATTCGTCGGAAACTCATATAGTCTGGTCTGCTGACCAGCATAGGATATCACATCGTATCCACAGCTCTCTTTGGGCCACGTGCCCCTGGCATTTCAGGGAGAGCGCCAGCCTCTCGAGAGCCACTGCCAACAGGCCACCAGTTCGAGTCCGTCCAAGTCCGTTTTTAGCCTAGCAAATGTCCTCAAGTCTTTTAAATAGTCTATCTGTTTGTCAACAATCATTTGTCTACTCTGCCCTATCTGTCTTGTCATCATGTCTTCACAGCCTACCAAACAAATATCGTTTCGGAGGCCGCCAATAAATTGACTAGTGCGCTGGTTAATCTTAAAAAAAAAAAAAGTATCCACAGCTCGCCTCAAGAGTTCACGTCACACAGCTTGAAAGCATGACGCAACACTTTAGGAGGAAACATTTGCATCTTCGTTGTGTAGGATCCGGAAGAGTGATGGGTTATGAATAGCGCCTGAAGGTACTCTATGGACCAGCTAAAGATTTTCCAAGTATAGTGCATAGTAAGCATTTCCCTGACCTATTGCAGTGGACAGAGGACGACGAGCTCGCTTTCTTTTTCACTTGAACTACAATTAGACGTATTGCATGTGTGTTCCAAAGGGATCAATATTCGAAACATTTCTTTTGACTACCTTTGATTTACAGGCATCGGTAGACGAATATCCAATGTTGGTCGACGGTCAATGTTCCTACGAGCTGTAAAAAGCTTCATGTCGCTTCAAAATGTCGCTTCCGCAAATCCGATTTTGTACCTTGTACCACCGTTCAAGAAAGGCAACCGATCGACACAGAAAAACGACAGACACAAGCCTTCAATTTGCAGTGGACCGTGCCATTCTATGTGGCCTCAATTTGTGATCCATTCACTTTATACATTGTCAATCAACTAGAAAAACACAATGATTGATTCGCGCTATGGTCTATCACCTAGCAAACACTGTTCTTCGTTGGTCATTAAATCATCATGCAGTCTGGATTTGGTAAGGATAGTATGTACTCCCGATCAAAAGCCTCCACAGTAGGAAGCAAAATAACATACTATTACACCTATTGATGCAATATGCGGGTCCATCAACAAAGCATAAACAATGAATTCACTTGAGGGTACATAACCTGCGGACAGAGGGTAATCGAGTAACGCGTTTTAAAAAAAAAAGCGCCGTTTTTTCTTTGACGACACTCCTCTCTTACTTCTTCCGCGTCAAACTGTCAAAAAGATGTTTAACGGCTTTGCAAACACCACCAGTGCTCCCCTTGCTCCATATGATCAATTTCAACGCCAAACCAGCAGTAGTAGAAGCAGCAATAGCGACTCACTTACACTCGACCAAGTCACCCATGCCCTGGACGACTGCCACCGTGTCATAAACGACCAACGCGACGCCTTTCAACGCCTTATTGCCAAGGGTCAAAAAGTCAATACTCAGAAAACTATTCAAAATGAGGAGCTCCAATACCAGGTCAAACTTTTACAGGCTGAAAATTCAGCATTGTTGGAACTACAAGCAAAAGAACAATCGCAACGAGCCATGAGCACAGGTTCTGACAATGACAGCAACAACAACGGTCCGAACAAAGATTTTTCTCCGACTTTATGAACTGGTCATGAAGGCCGTTGACCTGTCAAAGAGCGCCGCCACCCCGATGTTGGAATCGGTGCGTACTACTACTGCTACTCAGGAAGGGTCCCCCCCTATCGATATCGAAGACATTGAGCGTCAGCTCAAAACACAACAGCACAAAAACGAAAAAACTCAATCGGACCTCGCCGAAACTCGATCGCAGCTGTCGGCGGCTGAGCTAAGGTTGACAGGGTGCTTGAACAGTAACGTTTCACTAATGCGGGAGGTTGAGGGTTTGAAAAATCACCTACACTACGCGACAGAAGAGAATAACACAATGAGACAACAGCTGCAACAAAGCAATGGAAGCGCCGGTACTGCAGCAGCTTTGAAGTCCGAAAATCAAGAGTTATGTAAAGCACTTGACGAGCTGAAAATCTCATTTAATGTTCAAAAGGCACAAGCGGATGGCCTTCGACAAAACCAAGAACAGGAACTGATTGTGAAACAACGAGAAGTCCAAGTTATGCGAGATGAAATCTCTGATCTCGGAAGGAAGGTTAGCATTCTTAGCGTAGTGTAGAAACTTTGGATGAAACTGGCTACTATGCGTTGGCTCATTTGCTCTTATTGCACATTTGGATTTTGTTTAGTATGCAAGTCTCGAATTGGAGCATAGTAAAATCAGCATGGAACTTGTTATATCATTGAGGATACCGAGGAACAAAACAAGAAATCCGGTCTAAAAAATACGCAATTACAGTATGATGACGCCTCGGTGTGGGATACTTGTAAGCATTTTTTCTTATGCCGCATGCATAGATGATATATAAATTAAAAGTTCAATTGCTACAGCTGGCTGAGCATTTTCTCTGCTGCTGCTGCTGCTGCTGCTGCTTCCAGTTCAGTTTACCCTTCATACATGGATTTAGGGATAGCATGAAAAAAATAAGCCTCGCATAGTTTTAATAATGCAGGTACCACATCGGATTAATAGCGATCATCGCGAATTTTGCATATTTTCAAAAGGTTTCCATCAATCATGCAGCAAATAGAGAGAGTGTTTAGTTTAATACATTTTCAATAACTACTTAAAATACTAGCAGGACGATCCATGAGTTTGTGTGTAATATACACTCCTGTCTGTTGGGCTTCGCGGCAGCGGCCGAACGAAATGACGGTCAATCTGCATAATGACACACTTGCTTGCGCTATTGGCCTGGCCCTTTTGCAGTTGATACACTTGGATTAAAACTCGGCATACATCCCTATTCAATCAACGTCTGGGCGAAACAATCAAGTTCTTCTCGTGTAACCAGCATGCCTCGATATATGCCAATCTCTCCCTAAATATATCTTGTAAAATCCGCTTGGTGTTAATTAATGCTTAGCTTGTTTGTAGCGTTAAAGATCTGTGCTGTACATGATGTGCGGTAATTAGTTTATTTTTGAAGTGTGTTTGTTCTAAAGTTACATAAAGCTGTCAATCGAAGGATGAAGAAAGAATAAAAAAGTGTAGTAAATTGTATAACGATCGGTTTTTGCATTGAACGAATTTGTTGAATCGTGCCTATCGAGGGGAAAGAACACACCGAGCCATGCCAAAGTAAGAATCGCAACAACGGTTGAAATCGCCTAGATTGCTGTAGTCGGTGAATACGCAGTGTGTGCCAAAGTCTTGCCGGAGCTCGCCTTTAGTACCGATACAACAGTCTTCGGTGTATATAGGTGGTAGTTCTTTGCAAAAACAGTCGGCTGCCATGGCGCTTGCAACTAGCACGGTCATGAAAACGAATAGACGTAATAAAATGCTGTTGTTGTGAATGTGACTGGTCATCATTGTATATGTCGTTATCGTTCGTTGTTGTAATATAGAGAGTTGTGTGATATGATTTGTTGGTGTCGCTTTATACGGTTGGTAGTGTTGGCGTGCTGTTTGACCGAGTAATGTGTGTAGAAAGGAATGGAAAGGGTAGCAACTTGTTATTTCTTTTTTAGAAAAAAAAAAGAAGACAGTGAAGGAAAGTAAACGAAGAGATGCAAACGAAACGATCAACGGCTTTTCTCTTGCCCGAGCGTTTGTCATTGGGGTTTATATATAATATGTAACCGCACTAATCTGACCAGCAATCACAAATAGGACAGCTATAGGAGATTATCAACATCGTTTCGTTCAGGGGTAATAGGCTCATACTACTTATTCACCTTAATTGACTTAGTTTTAAAACCCCCTCCTCTCTCTTTCTCTCATATACACATAATACCCCTTTCTCCCTTTCTTTTCCAAATCCGCGCGCACAAACACACAATAAACGTGCTGATGGTGATTCGTTCATAGAAGATCGCTATCTCCACTTGTGATACGTAAGAGGGTTAAAATCCAGATGCATGGTTCATCATTTGTCTCATATCTAGTCCTCCATGGAGCAAATCAGTAGTATGATGTCTTTTTCGTTGTAATTAAAGTTGCCAAAGCGATGAGTGATATCGGACACAGTATATACAAAATGCACATGCCAAGAATAATTTCGGTATCAAGGAGATTTTCTACTTTTTGCATTTATTACAATTCATTCTCAACAAACGTATCGATAGTATTTGACAGGCACGTTCGCCATAACGAGATTGAATCAAGATGTGCGCCACTCAAAATAAACAAGCAGTAACAGTATTTTTTTTGGTACTATTGGTGATAAGCACTGAATGATCCCTTTTCATGTCTTTTCATCGCTTTACTTTCCTACTTGATTTGTTTAAATCTCTTTCACATTACATTCTTTTCTGATGTGCATACAGTATGCAACATTTGGAAGGAAAAAGAAAGCAATAATGCTTTCATTCCTACTTTCAGTATCGATGTATGATATCTTATTATCAATCGTGTATACTGTTTTTTCATGGCAACCAACATTGAATGTCTTTTCTTTTCCATTATTGGGGATGTAGAGATGTTACTGTAATCTTCACTATATATGCTTACTGCGTATACCTAATGCGACTCACGAGTATGCTTTATGGGTGATGTGATAAAGAAGATATAAAGACCGATTTTGTTGCATCTTTCTTTTCGTCAGTTAGGGAGGAAAAAACTGCTACTACGTTAATCTGCATCGTATTCTCGGTTCCCAGTAGCCGCTGTCAGAGAAGGAGGCGAAATAAATGATTTATCATATCGTAGAATAGCTTTGCGATCCGCTACTTTGAAGCCCTGAAACACTGCGTGTTTTTATAGTACATGTTCGTACTTCTGTAAACGCTACAGATGTATAGTAATCGCCAGAAACATATCAGCTTTATAACATAGTTGTTAGTACTAGGCAGAAAAGACATGCAGTGGATTTCGTTTGTAAAAAGTAAAAAAAAAAACGAATGGACATATTGCTACTGCTTCTGTTAGTATATAAAAGTGCATTTAACAAGCTTACATTTTTTATTATCCAGAAAATAAAAGGGGGTTGGGGACGGAAGCGGTCACGACCGAAGAAGGGTGGGCACATGTTATTAATAGCGGTTTTTATTGCTTACTTTGTACCGCCCATACTACTTCTTTTCGCGCGGAACCTATAGCTCCTCTTTTGGCAAGCATAACCATATAGCAGCTATACCTACATTAAGGAATCGGATATTGCTCGAGCGTCAACACGCAATAATCAGTCAATTATCAACCAGACCTCTGGACGCTGTCATTTCTTCTGATTGAAACAGATGTTGATACAGTCATAATCTGTGAAGGACGACTCTGTTGCGTGCCTGGATCTATTTACCGGTGAAGAATGAACAGCAAAGCATACATTCGAACATGCAATAACTATCATATACTTGCAAAGTCAAACGAAGTTCACACACTATTCTTATATTCATCACACATTCAGTCTGATTTCTCAACGTTCTGCCATACACCCTTTGATATTTCATGTCGCAACCAATGTTTTGACGGTTACCGGTCTTTAAAACCTCAAATCCACATACGTAGACGCACACAGACCCACGCAGACGAGGTAGCAGAAATATAGAGACAGTGTTTTCGTCAATGAATGTTTGTTAGAACTTACGACAAGAATTAATATATGATACCGCCATTTTCGTTTCTAACTACAGATGTATAACATACAATTAGGTGTTTATTCATGCCCCATCACTAACTGCAAAAGCTCATTACCGCTTCCATGTACGTCGTCCTTTGAGCTCTGCTCTGTTTGGTATTCAAGCAGCAAGCTAAAGCATACATACTTGCAGCTATTTTCAAACAAAGTCTCAAAAGCCAACTCGAGATTATTCTTGCCTAAAATATAAGAAAAGCGCTCAATAAGGTTATGTATTGGCATGAGCGATAATTATTGTTGTTTCAAGCAATCCGTACTTCTTGTAGCGTCGGAAATAAGGCGCAAATTTGGCCATCGTTTAAGAATGGTGCAGACAACAGCGCTGATATGCATTCGAAAGATACAGATTGTCGTTTATAGCCTTTCAGATACCTCAAAATGACATTTCAAGCTCCTGTAAGGTCTCAAGACCCAAATGGTAAACTGAGATTTGGGATATTACCCTGCTCATGGCATTTGTTTCCTTGTATTCACATACGCTTGCAGCAGACAGGAAGCAATAGCAGTTTCAAAACGGGTGAGCAGCGCTAGATATGATATATGTAAAGCACGCTCTCTGGGTATTCAGCAGATATAATTTACAATAACTTTGTTTTACACATTAGAATGTGGGAGAGGATCGTTTATAGAAACTAAGATGTACTACACCTTTTCATTTCTGGGTAGGAGAGTTTGGGGTAAGTGTTGATTGTCAACGACGACTTCAGCTGGCGAACAACAAGTTTTTTTCTAAAAAAGAAAAGGAATCGTAGCCAGATTCTTACGTGGATAGCATTTCACTATAGTTTAAATGTTCGACATCTTCAAGAAAGATTGTCGAGAAGACAGCAAAATGACAGGTTGGCAGCAAAAGACAGAAAAAGGAAAAGAATTAATGCGCTCCGCCTGTCAAAAGCCTTTGCTGGGGTTCTGTCAGTTCCTAAACAATTACTGTAAACCTTTTATGCCCATAAGCACAATGTTATCTTATAACACCACCTACATATTGTACTGCATACAATGTCATATCCAGATATACACTTGTACATACTGTAATAAATAAACTTAACTTTACAGTTAACCACTTCTTTTCATCCAACATTTTTACACCATGATTTTTCAAGGATGTCTTTCTCCAATGATAAAAAGTAATTGAGAAAAAAACTTGGGTGAAAGTGGTAGTATTATAATGTTTAATTAACAAAATT
Organism: Zychaea mexicana; assembly: GCF_025766255.1. Lineage (NCBI taxonomy): Eukaryota > Fungi > Mucoromycota > Mucoromycetes > Mucorales > Lichtheimiaceae > Zychaea > Zychaea mexicana. The sequence continues at coordinate 802,875 of NW_026516666.1, read as the reverse complement.
TAGAGCTTCGAGTCTGGTACTGAGGCGAGAACGCTGTCAGGATAAGCAGGGTTGCTTGTTTGAAGATAATGTCCACCATCAACGACAACAACTTGGCCAGTGATCTAAATCATTATCAGAAACTCGTTACTGACAAGAATCCTATTTGATTTTTTGCCACCACAGTCCATTGTTCTCTTCTCATCTTTATCCATCCATATTGCCTGTCCCTCCACAACCTTCCCCACAACCCCCTCAGCCACGTTCCTTGCCGATTCACTTACGAAAGTGGCGCCCTCTGAAAACAGGAATACGGTAGCCTGTGCAATATCCTTCACCTCACCCACACGCTAGAAATGATTGAAAAAAACACTTAGTGATTAAGCAAGTTGTAATTGCAGGAGTTGAAAGACATGCGTACCTGAACTGGGATTTGTTGAGGATCCGTCAAATCACCGGCCAACCGGCTTAATCCCTCAGTGGCAGCAATAGGACCAGGTGCGATGCCATTTACGCCTTAAAATCACATACAATCTTTTGTTAGAATCATACACTCCAGCGCCATCACTACCACATGTTATATTTAGACACTTACGAACACCAGAAGGACCCAGCTCGACTGCCCAATGCTTGGTCAAGGCCTGCAAATGCAACAGTTAGCTGTTTCTATCCCAATAGCAATACTCTCTCTCTCTCTCTGTGTGTGTGTGTGTATGTGTATGTGTTGAGATTAATAATAGCTTACATCAATGCCAGCCTTAGCAGCACCTGCATGCTGCTGGAAGATGGTACCGGTATAATGAAGGGTTGCACTGACGTTGATGATAGAGCCCTTGGATGCACGAAGGTGCTGCATGGTAGCCTTTGTCAAATTGAACGAGCCAAGCAAGTCGATCTCAATGACGGTTCGGAAAGCATTGTAAGAAAGACCATCGAAAGGTGCCAAGAAGTTACCGGCAGCACCATTGATCAGAAAGTCGATCCGGCCGAACTTTTCGATCGTCTTGGCAACTGCTCGTTCGACATCTTCGGGTTTACGCACGTCGGCTTGGACAGGGCTTTAAAGTATATAAAAATCAAAACATGCATAAATGATCCCGTGCCATCATCAGTCATCCTACTTGATTTAGCGCTGTTCAATTTTTCTAATTAGGGAGGAGGAGAAAAAAAACGTACATAACCTCGCCGTTGGTAGCCTTGCTCATTTCTTCCGCTGCCTTTTGTAACTTTTCGAAACTTGAAAAAAATGCACGAGCCTTTTTTTAGATGACTGGTTTTACCCCATTTCAAACACGATCCAAATGAACAATCGAAAATATCGTTTAAAACTCACTTTCGACTAATAATGACAGCCTTTGCGCCATGAGTGACCATTGCTTCTGTCATGCCACGACAAATGCCACTGCCGCCCCCAGAGCATAGCAAAACCTTGCCGTTAAACAAGTCAGTTCTAAAGATTTTTGTGGTATCGACTGCAGCCATTATTATATTAACAAAGTTGAGTAGTTGAACGGAACAAAAAGGGTTGAGTGGGGTGAGTATATGTAAAGAGACCTGGATTTATTCAAGAGAATACCACGCATTGAATTTTGTGTCAGCATTTTTACCTCATTTGGGTCTGCCATGAAAAAGGATTACACCCTCTCGCTTTCCTCACTTTTACACACCCACATAGACAAATAGCCTAATTCTCTAACGATCATCGAATCTATTTCTTAAATTTAACGCTATCTCTTGTATCTTTCACAATAGCTTTCTCGTTCGTCACTACCATATCTAATTTGTATTATTTTAGCACTGTTTTAGCGCTCAATCAACGATATTGTTTAGACCAAAAAATGCATGTGATATTTTCAAGCGGTCAATAACAAGTCCGAACAAATACCTTCACCAGCGAACCCCAGCAAAACTCGTTATGCATCCCGGTTTAGATAAAATTGCAATGTTTGACTTTTGAAAAGTTTATAGCGAGTCCATTACGTTGATGTGTATTGTTCTGAAGCGTCCTTTTTTCGCCCTTCATTGCTCGTTATCGTCGTTCATGCGCACTTTGAGTTTTTCGCTGCTTACATACCACATTATAATCATGCAAGTTGTAGTGGTACGCATAGCAAACTACGTAATGATAATTAGCACGCAATTCATAACAGCACGATAGAATGATGTACATAGTGCGTCGATGAAAAGGATTAACATATAACGCTTTCCATGACTACATAGTGCCTTATGTTGTTAAGACTATTAGAGCTCAGGTTGTTCTAGGCCTTCTTACTGTTGTTGCTGCTAAGCAACCTGATTGATACGCACTGACTGATCCTAGTAATGGTGAATTATAAAAAATAAGATATTTTAAAAAAAGTTAATTTTTTAATTTTCCTATTATAATTCTAAATAATCAGTATTTATATTGATCTAAAAGGTTTAAAATAATTAATTTATTAATTAAACCTTAGCATAATAAAAGAATGAAATTCTTTTTTTATCCAATATCAGGAATACTTAGACGAAGTACACTATTGTTCTTGATTTTGAGATAAAGAGATGTAAGAGATAGACTGGGGTAGTCCATCCTTACATGCAGGATCAATTAAACATAACAACTTTAGTTGATAATTTTCAATATCTATACACAAATTTTCACTATAATAGATGACTTTTACTATGTTGTTATGAGCGTGTAATAATTATCTGCTATACATTTTGTGGAATAAGATGGTATGTGATGCGCATAGCATAGGGGTCGCAATCGGACGGGTCAAAACTCGGGTTGACGGGTCAATACTGATTTCGATTTGGTGACGAAGGAAGTGTCAATCAACCTGAACCTGAGTACTGAAAGTGCAAAACTCCATATATACACAGCTCCCTAAGATGATGGCACGCAAATTCCTAGCAGTGCTAGCAACATTTACGTTTTGTGTGATTATTCTTAAAGGTAAAGGGTTTTCTGCCATCACAAAAGAAATGGCTTGGGATCACATGTATTAAAGAAGGCATAAAGGTTAAAGTGTGGTTGAAAATCGACTTCCTTATATGCACCTAATCCTTTTCCCTTTTCCCTTTTCTTTTCACTTCTTCCCTCTTCCTTCGTTTTTCTTTTCTCAATTCCTTTTATGTCTTCTGTCAAATCTCGTCTCTTACTGCCACCCTCTATTGTCCGTTCTCATTGTACTTTTTGCTACTTCTTAACTCCTTTTATGTATATTGCTTATAGTTTTCTTAACCTATACTCTTGACTATAAGATATAATCCTATGATAAAAATAATATAAGTACATTTTATGTTATAGTTATATAGCAGACATATTGACAACTAAATCTTTAATATAGTGATGCTTCCCAACAGAAAGATTGATACTTAAATACAAGTACCTCATACATATTATACAGTTGTACCCCGGTTTTTGCAACCCCGGGTTTGCAATTCCTCGTATATCTGCAACTTTTTTGGAAAAATCCAAAAAAAACGGCATGGGTAACATGTCCGGACCTGATGGAATTAATTCTTTCATTTTTGGCAACGCGCGCGCTTGCCAAAAATGAAAGATTGAGCTTTATCACGATAAGAAGGAAGAGAGGAAAAGCTGCAAATAATGGGGAAATATATATCCTTGCCATTTTAATTGTTATAGACAGATAGAGAAATACGGTGATATGATATAGTAAGAAGATATATGTAACTATTGTTTTGGTTTATCAATACGTGTACGGTACTTAGGCAGTTTCCAAGTAGATTGAGGGATTACTCTTGATGATGATGCTGCTGATGTTGGTTTTGGTATAACTTGACGGTATGCAGCAGGTAATTGCTGTGCAAATGCGGTCGTTGTTGGAGGCGGAGGTTGAGTTGGCGGAACGGTTGCTGTATGTGTCGATTGCGGTTGCCCATAAAAAAGTTGTTGCGCTTGTTGGTACGGACACCAAGTAAAAAGAGGTGGTGGTGGCAATGGTAGTGAGACGTTAGCTGGTGGATGAGATATGTTGTGGGGTGGTCGCTCAGAAGTAGATATTTGTGGTTGGTGATAAGCTGGCAATAATGCTGTTGACGGTGATGAATAGTTAGAAGCCGAGGGTAAAGACGGAGATGACAAATGGTTATTAGAAAATAGAGGAGGGAACATAAGCGAATTTGTGCTAGATGGAATGACCTCTGCATTGACTGGTAAATTTGGAGAGGGCATCAAGGTATTCTCCCTTCCTGGTGATTGTAGCTGTTGTCGCATTGTAGACGTTACGTTGTCGTTATTTCTGATGGATCGTACAGCAACTTGACTGGTGCACCAAGCGTTATAATGTGTTTTTAAGTTTTCGGCAGTTTTATAAAATACATCGATTCCATTTGCGTGTTCTCGATTCCACTGCTGAGCCATTGCTTCCAGTTCAATGAAACTTGCTGGTCGCCATCGCTGGAAAGTAAGGATGAGAATAGCGTATACTCTTTAGGAGTGTGAACAGGTGTCACAGCGTACTTTGTTTGGAGCTTTGATGCAATATAAATATACATTTGTCGCTGCACGTTACTGGTCGATCCCTTGGGCAATGGGATATTTACACTGAGCTTATGCGCCAGAAGTGGATCGGAACGTCGGTTATCTGGATCCGGAGAAACTTTTTGAATATTTATATCCTGAGCGGCATGAGGTGGAAAGGATGCGATACCAAATGATTCTCCAGACATTTTAAGATACAAGGAGTTCTTAACGATGAGTGTACTGGAAGGATGATTATCATCGCGTTCTCCATTATCCATGCCGAGCAGTAGAAGCTTGTCACATATGATCTGCAGCAGCCATGGATCGTAGTGACTTCGGTGTATCTTTCCATGTCTACTTTTTGTACCAACCTAAATGCGATATAAATACTCTAAGTATAAGTAAAATTTTAAATAATACCATAGCTGTCTAAAAGTTACTTACGTCGATATTATGTCGTAATCGGTAGTCCGCCAACATACTATCAGTCATTTGTGGGCCTGCACCAAAAGAGCCAAACTTGCGAATAATATTTTGGTGAACACCACCTTCTAATGAGTTTGTTCCTCGGCTGCATCGATACATTGGAAGATTGTGCTTATCGACACCAATTTTGAAGTATAGCGAGATTCCAGGCGGATCGGATACCTCTCCTGCTTCTATAGCTGCTAGAATACGGCGAGCTTGATCCCAAGCTTTCTTGTCAAACAGTGGTCTACCGGTTTTTGCACATTCTAGACGACCATACTCGGCAAACAAGTTCTGAACAACAGAATGAAGCTCGTCAGCTGGGGGGACGCTTCGTCGAACTCTTCGTAAAATCCATTCAGGTTTGCGAAGTAGCATATAATCCCATGAAAGGCCTTGTGTGCGTAAGTGATTCTCGATTCGTTGACGATCTTCATTGTTAATTATAAAAATGGCATCTCGAAGACGACGGGAAAACTCTTTTGCAAGACCATGTCGTTTTGAGATTTTGATCATATCCATTAGATGGAATATATCTTTTAGAATTCTTGGGTTGCTGATACGTCGAATGGTTTGTGATGGGGTTACTGATGCTACCAGGAGTTGATTTGCAGATATGGTGGTTGTTGGTTGTGTAAATAAATGTGTCGTTTCAGGCAAATTAGCTTCATCTTCTGAAGAAGACGACGACGACACGGATTGGCTATCATTTGCTTCTTGATTGTTGCTGGTATTCACGGCAGTAGAAGCTATTCGCTCGACGTCAACTGCGAAATCATTGACAGGTACTTCGCTGTGCAAGAGTGTGCATAATCTTGGATTCTCGGTGCGTAGGTGGGCCACTGGAGCTTGAATTGCAAATGGTACGTCTCCCATATCGGACAAGGCCTTCATTCTTGTAACATGTTTGCCGTTAACAAGCTTCTTTATCTTCACAACAGCGCCCGGCACGCTGATTCTGTTGACAGTAAATGTTATATGATCGTCGTGAATTGTCGGATCACTAACATATCCGAATGCGACTGGATTATCGAGATAATGCAACGAACAATGAAGGTTGGCTACCGGTGTGCGGATTGATTCGCCAAAGGTACTTAAGTTTTTCGTTGTATCGAATATTTGTAAAGATGCCCATGCATCCAAGGCAGCATAGTATATCTGGTCGCTCGACAGTTGTGTAGACTCCCAGTTACTTAAGCGCAAATTTGCGTCTTTACGCAAACCGGATCCGAGTACTCTTGTAGATATGGCCGATAAACCCAATGTTCCTCGCTCGATTACACCTCGCCTTCTACAGAAGCCGCCAAGTTCCAATGCTCCGTTCCAAGTGATTCCATAATCACGGTTGAGCTTTTTAAGGTCTCCCTTGACGTTGCGGCCGGTCTTGATGATGTTTGGATCACGAATTAGAGAAGCGAGAGCGGCAGGAACGCACCCAGAAGACGGTTTCAAACGAAAAAGCCATACAGCATCTTTACATGCAACCTGTACCAGCGAAATTTTTACAATTTGATGCGTGACAGAGTTGTACACCCACTCACAGTCGAATCCCACAACAAGAGATTGATCAGAATTAATAGCGCGACTACGAATATTGTTAACTGCATCAGTGGCGTCAGGAGCGTCTTGAAGTACAGTTATAGATACTGTGTCAGGTAATTGTAGAAATGGTCCTTGGTCATCGTTTTGTTGCAATTCGGCCGATCGTGTACTGTCTTTGTTATCGCTGTTATTGTTGTCATTGATGGGGCGCGTGAGTGACGGGATTGAGCGTTCTAGAAGATTCTGGTCGCCCTTCACATTATCGGTGAAGAATAGCTCTGGCATTGGATGGTTGTATAGACGGTACGATTCGATCATCTCTTTTAACGGTCCTTCTAGATGGATGGCAGACTTTGTTGGCACCAATAGTTGAAGCCGTATTTCCTCGTATTCGTTACATACAGTATACAAAGCTGTGAATGCTGGTGAGCCACCAAGTTTCGCCATATGCTTCGGAACCTTAAATGTGTGGTCTCCTTTCAGAATCAAACCACCGAGCTCTGATAACTCTTTATCGATGAGTGGGCGTAATTGTTCAATCAAGGCTGTGTATACAAGTCGTAAGTACGCAGTTGAAGGAACGTAACCAGCATATCCGTTTGGATCCTTGAAGCTCGAAAATGATGGGTACTTGACTTGACGGTTATTGTTGGCTAATTCGTAGAGAGTTGGATTCTTACGGCGATAAATAAGTGAATTCAAGTATTGCAAATGAAGTCGTGCGTGGCGCAAAGTATGAAACTCGCGAAGCGCTCTCTGCAGCCGATGAACACCCATGCCATTTTGGACAACTGTCCGCAACAAGTCACCAAGATGTTTAGAAACAGCGCTTCGATGTGTGAGGTACGCAGGGAATTCAGCCTGAAGATGTTCCGGGAGCTGCTCTATGATTTGATTATCATGCGCCATATAGTTTTTTATGCATTTTGTGTTTGAACATTTGTATCTATAAGACATGATATAGAAACATCTAAGCATACAGAAAGATTAGTTACATAATTGAAATAAAATAAAAGAAAAGTAAAGCATCGTAATGTAATAGTACCTGTCAAGGTCAACAACACGACGAGCACATGGGTTATCAGCAGGTCCCTTTGACACCAAGTGCGAATCAACGTTATTTTCCTTGCATATTGGACACTTCAACACTGCTTTTGTGATAAAATGGGGAGCTCATAAAAAAACGCGCGGACGATACAGTGGAATCGGATCAGCTTGCTTGGTGTTGTACAAAGAGAAATAAGGCGCTGGTGGCTCGATCCAAAACGTTTGCTGCTCACAGTACACTTTTGGCGGTTTGGACCCATTTTGACATTCATCAACGATACGGGCGCGTAGTTCCATGAAATACTGACTACAAATTGGAGCTTCTTTATACGTTGTGTCATCCTCCACATTTTGAGCAACGTCACCAGCTTCACCGTCATCATCTTCTTCGTGCTCGCATTCAACTTCGGCCTCCATACTTTCAACCTCCAAATCGCGCACTAGACTCCCAAGGCCCAAAATTTGATCCTCGTTGTGCTCGTCACATGTAGAAGATGGCTATAGTGAAAAGCAAGAGCCCATATTTTGATAAGATATTTAGAAATCATGTATGCAGTAACCGGTGTTATCAAAGAACGAGTTTCGCTTACCACGACGCGTTCAAGAACCGTGCGGCATATTTGACGTAGTGATGGGATTTCATTTTCTCGCGGATGAATATTCTAAATATTTGGCTCGATTTTGTAAGAGACTACTGCACACATTTAAAAGTACAGCTCACTGCTGCATCTTGTTATGACCTTACCGTTGTATTAGTGATTACATTATCGTCGACTGCACTTGCAGATTGCGCAACCCCACTAAAATTGAGTACGCTTTGATCAAGAGGTCTCGTCTTTTTCGGTTTGCGCCCAGCATTTGGGTTTTTACCACCAGCTTTGCGGCCTCTTTTTTTAAAGTTGAAATTGTAGGGCTCTCTGTCGCTCATGTCTTTTGATACAAGATAAAAAGAAGAAAAGGATGAAGTAGTCAAGTTCTCTCATGGTGTGAGAATATATTTATGCAAGAAAAAACCCAAACGGCACTACTTTACCAAAATAGGATCGTTGTACTAGTAGACTACGTGATACAATTCTCACTATCTCGAATTCTCATAGGTGAACTTAAACACTATCTCGAATTATGATTTGCTAAGGTGTAGGTCCGGCTACTTTACTCCCGCCAAAAAAACTTAGTAGTTTCGCAAATTTGCAACTTGCAAATGAGTTATACGATTTGCACGTTATCGGGGTAAAACAGCTTCAATTTTTGCAATATCAACTGAAAGAAGCATCTGTTGCGGATTATGAGGAATAAAATGATACGGTTACTGCAAGATAAATATGTAAATATGAAGATGTATTTATTGTCGATATAAAAATTATCACTTGGTAGTTGAGCCAGTAGAACCGGGACACATATATAGCACTGATTGGGTTGAATCAACAAAAGAAATGAAGAAGATATAAGAAAAAGTGAACACACTACATAAAGATATAGAAATAAAATGTTTGCTCAAATGAGCTTTCAACTACATACATCAAAGAAGTCATCAAGGGATGATTGCCGGGAGAATGATTGCTGCCTGAAACTCTCTTGAATCCTACGCAAAGACTTCTTTAAGTCGCAGTCATCGATATTATCCAAAAAGCTCAAAACTCCTGCAATTGCAACCTGTTTTTCCTTCAACGTTAGCCCTGGAATAGGCGAAGCAGCGCTTTCGTCCACCGCCTGCTCAAGTGCTCGTCGTAAGTTGGATCCTCTTGCTTAGAGGTGAACTTGTGGAACGATTTTGTCATGCTTAAAAGAGCTAATAATTATCAAACCACTAGACAGCTTAATAAAAGAACGGTCTTATATATGCAAGTAGTAACATTTAGAGCTGTATGAATATTCCCACAGAACGTATCGTACATAATCTCTGACAGATAAACAATGGGCTAGTGTTAATAGGATGACTTATCCAGTGTCTAATTGAAGCAGAATTGTTTACCCCGTTACTTGCAAATCCTCAGTTTTTGCAAAAAAAAATCGGAAAACCCTCGGTTGCAAAAACCGGGGTACAACTGTATGTATACACGGGTCACAACGGGTCAACGGGTCGGGTCAAGGGTTAGACAGGTTGACCCGCGGGTCAGAAAAGCATCAACCCGACCCGTTAACCCGTCCTTAACCCGCGGGTCAGATTGCGACACCTACCAATAATAGATATTCTGGTAATACATACAGTAACTATATCAGAGTTAATACTCGAAGAGAATGCTTTATAGACTATGCTGAACCAAACCTAGAAAGACATTGTACAGATTATATCCCTGAATTAAAAAGTATAATTATAACGTAAAAGGTATGACTTATATAAACGCGGCAATGTGCTATAGAGATGACACACAAACATACTAAAGCATAAACACTACTAATATCTTATTATTGTACAGTATGGTGGAGGAATTTTACTCAAAGAAGTCATAATGTAATAGTCTCAATAACGGACTCATCATATAAACACCTGCGCATTTCATTGTTCAATAAAGACAACGGATAAACAGTGTCAAAACATTTCTATTACTAGTCTTTTTTTCTTTTTTTTTACTGTAAGTGTGTGAGATATCACATGTACTTTTGGAGATCTAGAAAGATCACAATAGGTTAGACCAATTTGTCCTAAACATTTACTGGAGTATAAATATAGTTTCCGTTTTAAAAATTATGATGAGCACTTGTTTTCATATAGGAAAGACAGGGAAACGTTTATAACGAGCAAGATATTAGACGTTTTTGACCCTATGCAGGATATTCTAACGCAAAATACAAATCCTAACATTGTTCTGAAAACTATAGCCACGCAGAGCTGGTTTTGGAAGCTCGCAAGTCTATCGAGGAAAAGAAAGTTATACGCATGTAAGTACCAAGAGCCGCTACCGGAGCAGAACATGTACAACAGTTATAACGATAGAACAAGAGAAGTGTCTATAGACAGAATGTTGGAAAGTGCTGAAGAAAGAGGAAGAATTGTTCGATTCGCAAAGGAGCTTGGTTTTGAACTTCGTACTGCCTGGCGATGGTGGGGAACGTTATCAAGAACCAGATGAAGTGCCATACAAACTTTCAAAAAAAAAAAATAACATTGGCCGCCCAAGCTCTTTCACAGCTGAACACGAGACATATACTCGAGAACTACTTGATAATAAGTATACCCACAGTTTTTTTATTCCGAAGATATCAGCAATAAGTTATCTGAAGAGTTTATGAGCTTCTCAATTTCCACAACGCAGCTTAATCATTACCTGAGAAGCAAAATGCTTATAACGGCTAAGTAATCCACGTTTGAGCCTGAAGTTAGAAACTCTGCTGGCAATATACAAACAATATCCGAAAGGTTTACTGAGGCATGTAATGCTGTACCTGCTGAAATCATTTTTAGTAAAGTGACATTTACTTTTGGTTAAAGGACATTTGATTTTTCAAAGTGACAAAATTTGCCGTTTTCACTGTATGTAGTCTGCATCGCTTAGATCAGCTGAACAGGCTTTGATATCTTGGTCTTGTGACAGATTGCACTATAACATTACGTCGTCGTGTACACACGCGCGCACCTCCTATATACACAACAATGCATCATTTTCTTTTCTCTCGACCACGAGACCAAGAAAAGTGGCATGTACAGCATCATCGTTCGCGGCAATAAAAGTTGGTATCTTGTCGACATTATCAGACAGCCAGTACATATCAATCAGGTTGCTTAGCAGCAACAACAGTAAGAAGGCCTAGAACAACCTGAGCTCTGATAATCTTAACAACATAAGGCACTATGTAGTCATGGAAAGCATTATATGTTAATCCTTTTCATCGACGCACTATGTACATCATTCTATCGTGCTGTTATGAATTGCGTGCTAATTATCATTACGTAGTTTGCTATGCGTGCCACTACAACTTGCATGATTATAATGTGGTATGTAAGCAGCGAAAAACTCAAAGTGCGCATGAACGAAGATAACGAGCAATGAAGGTTGAAAAAAAGGACGCTTCAGTAATCGATTCGCTATCAGTAGAACTATTACAGATCGACTCGTACGGTGACAAAAATTTATTATATTTACCATGTACGGTACTAGTAGCAGTAGTAGCACTCCCTCTCTCTCTCTTCGACCCCCCATCAAGCTCCCTTCCTTTAAGTAAAATCGCTGACATTTTATTGGTGGGCTCTAGTAACTGCAAAAACGATTTTCCTTTCTCTTTCTCTCTCGCTCTCGCTCTTGCGAGAGAGTTTGAACAACAACCTTAATATTGGTTCGCTTTTCTTTTTTTGTTTGCTTCTCCTCCCTCTCTCTCATATACTTCTCCTCCCCACCCCGTCATTTTTTTTCCAAACCAGTTAAACAAGACTTTTTTTCTCTTCACCATCATGGGACAAGCACGAAGCAAAGAAAACAGGGCATTAGCACGAAAGACCCACTGTAGTATATCGTTCTCTATTAGCAAAAGTGGACTCCCAATGAAGTTATTTAACTGTTTTAAATATGTGTATGTATATATGTAGTCTCTCACCAGGAGATTCGGCATCTTCGGCATAATTTGGAAGCTTCAACGCCCAAACGATCTGACAGCAGTAGCATAACAGAAGATGTCTTTCGAGAGGTATGCCTCCTCATTGTGTTGTCTAGAGTTGTTTGTTTTGTATCTGGGGACCCTATCTAGCAATCTCGACTATTATTATTTTATCTCTTCTTCAACATACAATCATTAACCAACACCCCCAACCCGTTTGGGACCATCTGTTACTTGTAGACAGTCAAGAAATATGTGCCTTCAATGTCCCCGAATGACGATATATTCTTAAAGCGACTTTATGCTGCGTTTGATGTCGACAACAACAAGTCAATAGATTTCGAGTACGAGCTAACTCTTTTTTTATTATTTCAACAATGCAGTAACGCTCATTTTTGTTTAATATAGAGAATTTGTTGACGGACTAAGTGTGTTTATGAAAGGCACAGCGGAAGAAAAACTCGCTTGTAAGTAAAGCACTGCGCATATGATGGGACGAGAGGAGAGGTGGGGGGGGGAGGAGGAGGATGATCTTTTTTAGTGGCGGTCTGTTGTTGTTATTGTCGTTGTCGTTCATAGATCATACTAAACGGACGTCTCTCCCCTTTTCGTTTTTCGTTATAGTATCATTCAAACTATATGATGTGAATCATGACGGGTACCTGACGAAAACAGAGCTGGAACGTGTCATGTTGCAACTGGTAACAATGAAATTTCCTTTTAATATGACAGATCATAAAAAGAAAAATCGATACTCTTAAATTCCATACATACTGATACTTTATATATAATATATCCACTTTAAATAGTCGCATACATTTTCTGAAGAAGACCAAACGGGAGAGATCAAAGATATGATTGCTCGTATGTTTGAAGATGTGGATGTGGACAATGATGGCAAGCTGGTAAGTGCAGATTTATTTAATCACAAGACAACAATGAATGCAGTCATTCGGGGTTTCTAGTGTGTATATGCTACGTGGGATAGTGTTTCCAAGTCAGTGGATGATGGATGGATGGACGATTACTGCTTTTTCTTTGATATTTCCAAAGGTACTAACGCATATGCCGTGGTAGTCATTCGACGAATACAAATTGTCTGCCATGAAAGAACCCCTGATTGTCGATTTCATTGAACAGTTTCTCGCCGAACATAATCTTTCCAACCATCCAAGGGTACCTTCTCGACCGGGTTCCGTACGCTCCTTCCGATCAGGCCGTTCAATGACAGCCATCAACGGCCGTCACAGCCCCAAGCCGCCAGGATCGCCATCGTCACTCACTGCTACCGCAGCTGCTGCAAATAGTCACCACCGGCTATCGATCCGGCTTTCTCAAGCAGAACTCTTGGAATACAGCCATCAGCAGCAACATCGTCTGAACAGCGGGCCCACCACGCCAACATCTTCAAGTCACAGCCTGAAATCACAAGCAATGGGTCTGCCGCCAAGTCCGGTTCGTAGTGCAAGTCCTGTGGTATGTTTAAAGAATTTAGAAGGGGAGAAGGAGGAAAAGGTGAGATGATGATGGACTAAAAACGGTATATGTATGTGTGTGTGTGTTGGCGTGTTGGAAACAGGACCACGACGAACTCGAAAAGAATCGGCGTGAACTGCTCGCTTCAGCAAACACGGTCAATAACATCACCGCTACCAACAACAACAACAGCAATGAACAACATACCTAATCATTTTACCAGCAGAACCTCTATTTCCTGTCACACACACACACACACACACACACATTCTCTCTCTTATATAACCTTGTCGCGTCTTTGCCCTTCCCTTCTTGCCCTTCTCTCTGCTGTATTGGAAGAAAGAAAGAAAGGAAAGAATATGATGGGGCAGCATACCTACTCTTTTCTTTCTTTCTCCCTCTGTTCTGTTGACTTGATACAGTGGCTTTTATATCATGTGAAGTATACAAATGCATATATTTTATTTTTATTTATATACCTAAATCCTCTTTTATCGCGTAACCAAAATAGCATTGTCATGTCATTTTTGTTATTATGTTATTAGTAGTGGTAGTAGTAGTGATAAAAAGAATGCTGGAACTGATGGGGATGCTTTATTTTTTTTTTGTGTGTATGTGTGCTTGGAAAGGAAGGTTAATTGCTTGGAAGCGAATTGTAGATGGGCAAAGTGATACCTTGGTCCATTCTCAAACCAAGTTCCTGGACATTCCGCTCTCCACCGGGAATCTTTGAAAGGATTTGTGGTAATGCTTCAGCAAGATTCTCGTAAGCCTCTTCTTCACCGAGACCCATATGACTGAACTTGAAAGACCTGAATGGTAGTAGTAAAGGTATGTTAGAAACTATCCCTTTTTCCTCCCCCTTCCAGTGTGTAATACGCACTTTACTGGTCCATTGTTATCATGGAAGGTTACGCTGCAAAGAGTACGCTTGATAGTGTTTAACCATGCTTTTCGCTCCAATGCAACGGGTCTTGGCATCCTATACACACAAAAATCGCGTCCAAAGTTAGATAACCCACTCTTACATAGATACATGGAGAAAGATGGAGGGATACATACTTGTTTCTGTCAGCAAAAGTTTTGCCAAACAATTTTGGTATGAACGAAATGATTCTTCTGTCCACAAGGAATACGTCGAACGATGCTGCTAATTTTCTCTTTGCTTCGTAGCGTTTGTATGAGTCGCTCAGTTCCTTGAGGGTGTATACCTTTACAAAGAAAAAACATCGATACAGAACCAAATGAGTATACACATCTACACGCAATACACGCCGACAAAAAAAAAACACCACCCCGAATTGCTCTTTCTAGATCCAAATTGCTTTACCTTGACATTTTTCATATCTTCTTGACGAAGTGCCTTTTCATACACGGGTTTGTCTTCTTGTACAATCAAGCAAACTTCAGCGTCAGAAGGGAACGGCGAGTGTTTTACCGTACTAATAGAGAGCCGAGATTTAGTTTCTTGCTCGCTCGATGGTTCGAGAGATAACATAATACATAAATATATACATACAAGACAAAAGGCTTGAGCGATCGTGCTTTTACTGCCTTGAGGGTCTTTACAGTGATGCTGCCATGGAGGTAAGAAGTCGATTCCAAAAGGTCGTTGCTCGATTGCGATTCTTTATGTTGGTACAAGGCGTGAATGGCTTTCTTGGCCTACGTCGTTGATAAGAGAGTTTTTATAAAGTGAGTAATAACCCTGGAGATCACGATCTATAAAAAAAAAAGAAACCGGCATGCGTGTTCGTTCTCCTAGCCCTTCTTCTTACAAGATCAGTGTCAAGGATAGTAGCCTTTTGTTGTGGAGTGGTAGTAGTGGTGGTGGTGGTAGTGGCTGTGGTGGTCGATTCAACTGGCTTCTTCTTCTCCTCTGCCTGTTTCTTTACTGAAGCTTTTCTTGTTGCCTTCATTTTTTTTAGAGGAAATGTGTGTAATTACTTAAAAGGAGTTTCAGCTGGGTAACTTTTTTTTTCTCTTGCTTGAATTTGGTGGGTGGCTTTTTCCAAGCATTTAAGAACCCAGAAATGGTAATGCTGATTTCTAGCGACGCGATTACAAAAGTTGCCATGAGAAACTGACAGATGGCATTTATATAAGAGATATCAAAGTCATTATTAAAGTATGTATTTTGTAGCGAGGTGCATTGCGTTTTATACAGAGGATGCAAAGGGTGCGGACGTGTGTGAGCGAGTGGTAGGTAAGATTGGTACAACTATGAACAGGAAGAATGAAACGGAAAACAAAAGAGTGGACAGGAAGAAGTAATATTGATGATGTTGATGATGATGTTAGTGATGATGATGATGTCTTCATTTAAAGTGTGTGGATAAGAGGATGAAAAGGGGTTTGGGGGAACTATTTTTACAGATTGGATGTGATGTGGTTGGGGAGAGAGAGAGAGAAAGTGTAACAAGTAGTAGAAGGAGAGTGTGTGTGTGTTCTCAGTTGTCTTCCGAAACTGGTGCAAGTATTGTCTGTTGCTGACGTGCGTGCGAAGAGGACGTCGATAGTGAAGGCTGCGGCGTTGGCGGTGGAGGAGGCGTCGACTGAGGCACCGGTCTTTGTGGAGGAAGTAAGGATTGCCAGTGCGGAATCTCTGCCAAGGACTGGCGCTTCAAACTCTTGTCTTGCGACAGTGCCTCGGTCGTTGTTGTGGCTACTTGCGCGCTAGCTCGGCGATTTATATTTTCCGATGGCTGTTGCTGCTGCTGCTGCTGGGGCTGCTGATAGTACTGCTTCCACCATTGTGGCGGCTGTGGTAAGGTTTCGTTGCTATTACCACCACCACTGCTACCATTCGCCAGTGTTGTTGCTGTTCCTGTAATTCCAGCAAGCGCTTCGGCTGCCGCCGCGCGGTGGTATATTGCCGATCGGTGTTTTGCTTTTGTCATTTTTATATGAGGTTGCTGTTGCTGGTCAACCAGCGTCGAGTTTCTAGGCGATGTAGACAGTGATCGTTGCTGTGATGATGGCGGTAATGGTGGAGGTGGTTGAGGCTGTTGTGTAAGGGTCAAGAGTCGAAAGTCGTCAGTGAGTTTGAGATTGGCCAGCATGCCGGCCGACAAGGACCCGGTATGACCGAGTTTGGCACACGCGACGATTTTCTTCATGGCCTCGAGCCAAAACTTCATTTGTGAAGCCGACTCGCAGCGCAGATACCACTTGCACAAGGGCTTGCGGATCTCTACGACGTAGCTCTTTTGAAATTCTTCTGAGACGAACACAAGGGTATCATCGGTCAGGATAAAGTGTTCGCGTGCTGGGTTGGTCGATTTGGACGATTTGAAGACGTAAACGATGCGGTCGACCAGTACGACGTACCGACGTTTCCATGAACGTGCGAATGCAAACGAGGGCGTCTCGTATTTGTGCAGATAGTTGCTGTATATTGCATTTTCAAGAGCAGCTTTGACTGACATGCACCATGGGTCGACGAGTGTTCGTGTTGTTGTTGTTGTTGTTGTTGCTGCTATTGGTTCGGAGGAACGCGTGCTCGTGCTGTGATTGATTTTGTTATTGTTTGTAACGCTGCTTTTATAATGGTGATTATTAAGGTCGTTCGTTGGACCTGCAGCTGCAGAAGCTGCAGCAACAGAGGGCATGACGACAAAGGGGTCAGATAGTGCTTTGATGTGGCGTAAGGTTGATGTCGTGGTCGGGTAAAATCGACTCAGCTCTTGCTCTCGGAACGCTTCAGAACTGGTAGCACCAGATAAAAGAAACCGCGATGACGGTGGGAGGGACGAGAATGACGTTCCTGTTGGAGACGAGGGTGCTTTTATGTTATGGAAAAAAAGCGAAAAAGAATAAAAGAGTCTTGTGTAAGTCTCTTTTGAGAGTTTATCTACTTTTTTTTTCATGTCCCGCTTACAAACAAAGCCAATGAACCATTCTATCGTTATATGAGGTCTCCCTTCCAAAGAAGTGAAGGAAGGGCAAGGGTGGGGTCAAGTGGAAGGTGCGGGGAGGGAGGGAATAGGGCTGGGCAAAGCGAAAAGAATAAAGGGTATGCTTACGTTGTGAAGACACGTGGTCGGAACCGCTAGACTCTGCTGACCATCGTCGCATGGGATTATTGTTGGTGCTATTGTAATCCATCATTGTCGCGCCCGTAGCCGGGTCGACGTGACCAAGACTGTCAGCACTGCCTACGCTGTATCGCTGGCTATGACTGGATCCGCTGGCCGAAGTGCTGGAGTACTGTGATGCTAGCGAATGCCGAAACGTTGTTTTATCGTGTGTGTTCAGAATGATAGGCCGCCTGCATAAACTCGACGGGGTTGCTGCCTCGTCTTTTGTCACCATGATAGGCGTCGTAGCCGTCGCTGTTGTTGTTATCGCCGTCGCCGCCACGGTGTCTTGCTCCGCTTGATTTCCTTTCACCGTCAATAAAGGGGGCGAAAACATGAAACGGTGAATGAGGAACTGAGAGATGTGCTAATGACGTTGAATAAAGAAAAAAGCAGCCGATTTTTAGAGTTGGAGCGGGAGCAGTAAAGAGGGAATAGAAGAAGAAAAAAGAGAGGAAGAAGAAGAGAGCGAAGGGAAAGTAGGAAAAATAGAGAAGGGCAACTCAGCCTTGTGGTATAGCACACAACAGACAGCCTGTACACACGCACGCGCATACACAACAGCAAGCGAACGTTTTGGCGGGCCCGGCACGCCCTTACTTTACAGTTACATAAGCCTGCCTTTTACGTGCCTCATGTCACACTTGGCCCTCTTCCTCAATGCCCGGTCTTCTCCACACCCCCTCCATGCAGCCTATTGGAAAAGTACAGCCTTCTAGAAGTTGGCCGTGTATCTTCCCGAGACAAATGCAGACGAAGCTATTTTTCTACTCGATAGTCGATGGCATCTTTTGGCAGAACGCGCTTGAGAGCCAAAAAGAAAGAGGAGTTTTTTTTAGATTCTGTCTCGGTGATTGCAGCATCAACTACCCAAAACCGGATGTTACGGAAAGAGTTTAGTCGAAAAAAAAATAAAACTAATCTCTCAAATTTAGGCGCATACTATTATATTGATGAGAGAAAACCCAGTTCTTTAAAGCTTTTAGTTTGTCATCTTGAATATCCTGTCTGTCGTCATGGAAATTGTTACCGAGACAACCAAATAAGAGTTGATATCATCATCGTTATAGATACCGCGCACTAAGTACTTACCGAGTCAAGCACCAATGGACTAGTAGCAGATCACCTCCGCTGTTGTAAACTTAAATTAATTAGGATATCTAATCATACTACATTTTATTATATCCCTTCCACATCCGATGGACGCCAACAGCAGCTGTTGTAACAACGGCGCTGGCTTCCACCCCGCAAACAAATTGTGGTCGAGAGCATCCTTTCCCATTAATTGATGTACATTTGATTTAAAAATTGAAGGTGTATGTATTACATAGCTGCATGATATATTACTGCTCTTATTGCTGCCACAGTATTTTACAAAGACAGATAGGATCGGATGATGGCATATATATCGGCTGAGCAGTATGTCATTTATTGTGAAGACTTGGACCTTTGCCCTATAGGAATTTAATGATGTCCGCGAGACAGCCCTCGTACATGATACTACTCGAATAGACCGTTTTGGCATTTCCCGTGGTGTGTGTATCTCTAGAAAAAAAACCTGACCCTTTTTTTTCGTTTCATGTGACAACCGCTCATTACATATTGCATATGATACACTACTCGCTCTTCCGCTTGCTCCCACTTGTACATTTTCTCAACACTATATCTAACCGTGCAACTCTATAACGTTTCCGACAGATCAATTTGTATAAGAGGACAATACTATACTACCACACCCCCTGGTCCCCAACGTATAGACCCAACCCAACCTCATACCCGGATTTAAAATTTGGGAACCATTTTTCGTTTCTTCATATGGCAAAAGAAGCCCAAAAAAATTGTTTGTTTTGATGAGACTCTTTGCACCATTACATACTAGTAAATATAGCCCTATTTTTCATATGCATAACAGCAGAGGGGTTTGTTTCCTGCAGCATATAGCCACTCATTCCAATGTCAACGTGACGAACCCTTTGCAAATCCATGCTTACATAATGATGGAAAGGTGCTATATAACATTATTTGGCTAAATCACTGCAGCAGGTAGATAAAAGTTGGATCCTACTAATAAAACAAAGTGCGCCCACACCACCTGTAGCATCGGTCCATTGCTGCTAAAGTTAAGAAGAAGCTATATGTCCTAGTGACTCGGTGCACCCCCCCCCTCGGCTTGGATGTTTTGGTCACTTGACGGTTTATGAAATTTTATGTATCTTTCAGATGATTTATACCTGATTATAAAAACGAACCCTTAATTCAAACTATATACTGGGCCCTTGCTTCCCGAAAAAATGCTCAGGCACCCAACCTCAACCGCACCCACCCTTCGTGGTAATCACAAGACTCAAAGAAAACAGTTGTATTGACAATGATGATTATGATTATGCACTAAAATACAAACCTTGTGCCGTTTCTATAAATATCTGCTCAACACAAGACACCGTTAGGATGACTTAGATAAAGAGATGAAGACAGCGTGCATTTCATAATTTGATGCTTGTGAATATGCTTTTATTCGAGGGTTAATTTGTCCGTATATGTAACGGTGTTGCATGTTTAATAGAAAAAGTATATTTCGTGATTTTGGACCTACTACTACACTAAAAAATGTTATATACCTGCACGATATTGACAAATGGGGATATCTTTGCTAAAGATAGTATAAGGGACGGGGAAAGGGGGGAAAGCACGAACGGGCGTAGCATACGTTGTGCGATATATAAAAACCGAAAGGTTGGAACTTGTGATAGGTCGGCTTTTTTGTGTGTACATGTAGTACATTGTAGACATTATAGAAGAAGTGCATGCATGTGTTACTCGACCAGCAACTGCGCAGCAGCACCCGTGAATCATCAGAGCCGTTTTCACATCTATTCTATTCCACTGGTCCTCAATAAGTGAAGTACTGTATGTACGTGTGATCATTTGTAGATGGAAGCTCTTGTATAATACTGTGCAGCGTGGAATGTTATTCATTATGATATTAGATTACGTAAGTAGTAAATAAGGTGTTTGCTCCGTAAACATATATAATGATCTGGACGCACGAGATATGCCTTTCTCCTTGTGAAAACATAATGAACTCTACTCTCTAGCACAATGGACAATTAAAGAATTCTGGTAAGTATCATATGTATGATAATGTGCTACACTCAATCTGATACACTAGCAGCAGACAGGTGATCAGGTCATGAGTACCAAGTTTTGTTGAGCATCAACAGCGGGATAATGTGGAGATGGCCTGAGCAACAACACTAGTCTGTCGTAGTTGTGCAACCAAATGCGCCTTCTTTGACATATGTAAATGTAGCAGTGTAGGCTCACCTTTCAGTAATAAAAGCGACACTATCATATGTAATATGCACGTGGAACACCCAAGTGCTGCTCATGCTTGTATACATGGGTCTATCATTATCATCCTTCTGATGCTGTGCTTGATATACGGATGTACAGATCTTTCATTACGTTTTACCCACCCTAAATAGTTCATATTATGATACTACTAGAAACGATCACGGACGAAAAAGAAGAAGAAAAGGAATATCTAATCGATCATTCATGATAAATCCCACGATGACAACCATGTAATGGTAACCGACATTTTCCGTCAAAAGCATACACAGTAGTAATAGATCAGGAATTCTTTTTCTCCACATTTTTCTCACAGCAATCATCTCTTTTATCGTGGGAACTTGATCGATTAAAAAATTGTGTGCGAACCATGCAACCATCCATCATATGCCGTCTCGCCCATCTATCCAGAAATTCTTTATTGGATACTATGTAAAATCGTACCATTATCGTCGTCAACACTGCGCATTGACAGCGAGACAATATGTAACAAAGCACTTGGTCATTTTTTGTAGTACTCAGTAATTTGATGGAGTTGCCACGTGAGTCGCGAAAAAATATATCATGTATGCGACGGGATGATACTAAAGACATGCAATATATAGAGTCGTAGTGCGAATTAGTCCACGACTCATTGGAAAAAAGTCGCGCCACCTTTTTTGTAAATTCCTCCATTGCCCGCCATTCAGATATCAACAGAATAGCATTAACTTATATCATCGTAGAAACAACTAGCTATAGTACATACGCTCTTATGTTGGACGGTCCATTACTGCTGAATTGAATGTTGTCAGAGTGTCTACTCTTCCACATGACAAATCTGTCAGCGAGGACGTTTGGAACTTGGGGGAGAGGGTGCTAGTTTGTTTTATAAGCCTTTGACTTTGACTGGAGAAAAAGAAATCAATTCAATCTCAGAAACAAAAATCAAAACTGTTTGAACCCGTCGCTGCAAACAGAGTATAAACACAACAAAAAAACCCCTTGGTTATGGTCCACTTGCACTGTGGTGGGCGGCTGCACTCTGCCACAAGGCAGCACGCACATCGCCACCTATTGCAGCAATGGCAGTTATTTCTTCTTAACGAACTCGAAAACCAGTCTTTTATCTCACGCCCTGCGGTGGCCACAACAACAACAACAACACGACGAACGTTTTCAACATGTTCCTGTCGAGGTAAACAAAAGAAAGTCATTTGATTTCGACGCGTCAAAATATTAATGCAAGCAATGTAACTGCTGGTATATATAGCCGACAGTAGAGTACTATCGCAACAGCAACAACTGCAACTCGAGACAGCGTTTAGCAATGTCGAACGCTACCACCACCACAGCAATAACGGTCAACGAACGACAATCGACAAAAAGACCAGTCATCGACGTATTCCACCTCACATTAGTGCAAAGTTTGATTCCCACATTCTGCCGCCGCAATCCATGTCAACAGCAATCACGATCCGGTCACATTTGGAAAATGGTGACAGGGTCAGGGCATTAGAGGCGTTTGAAGCGATCGCCCATTTACCGCGTGAACATGGCGTTCCTCGCGCAATAGCACAACAACTGCTTGCGTGTCTGCGGGCAGACATTCGTTCTGAAGGCAGTAGTAGTAGTGGTAACAACAACAACAACAGCAGCAGCAGCAGCAAAAACACCGGTTCATCTTCGAATATGACGACGACTGGAACGACTACGACACATTCATACTACAAGGCACAACAACTCCAGCGACGGTACCATCGACAATTAGAACTCTTGCTGACCCATGTGCAACCGCTGGGCTATTTTTGGGACGAAAACGAATTTCGAGTGATTCTGGAACTGTTTGATCGGATGGATCTCGTCGAACGGGCCGAGGTCATATTCCGTAACAGAGATATGTATTGCAATCAGCCGATTACTATGTATACTTACAACAAGCTTGCAGCAGCATACCTGCGGCGGATTAAGAGTGCTGTGGATGGACGCGAACGGATGCGATATATGGACAAGTTGAGCAGCCTCATCAGGTCAGCCTCGACCAAGCATGGTTTGAAGCCAGACGTGATCACGTTCAATCTGTTGTTGGCCGCACGCGCTCGGACGACGCCAAGCTGGAAGACTCTGGAGGCAACTTTTCAAGAGATGGAAAAACAAGGCGTCAAACCCAACGATCGAACACTCAATATTGCACTGGATATTTATGGCAAGTTGGATTTGCGGGGTAATGTTGAACAGATGTTGTCGACGATTTTGAAATCGCTCGGCAAGTCGAGACAGAGTCCGGATGTCGTGACGTATGGTACGACGATACGGAATGCAGTGCTCGGTCGCGACATGCACACAGCTGAAAAGATATTCAAGGCCATGGTGGAAAAGGGCGTGGCTCCAAACGAGTATGTGTTTGCACATCTGGTGGTTGGATACGTTCAATTGGGCGATATGGAAAGAGCACATGCAGTCATTCGACTCATGCGGGCGTCACCATTCGATCTGCGACCCACCGCCCATGTCTTTGCACCACTTATTCAAGGCTATGCAAAGTCTTTTGAATACGACAAGGCGTACAACATTTTCAGCGAAATGGTTGACCAAGGGATACCCGCTAATCTAACAACCTATACCATCCTTGCCACCATGTTTGTTGACTCGCCGATATATGAAAACCCTCTTCAAGCCATCAATGTCTTGCGCGGACTCTCCAAACTGTCGGATGCCGAGGTGTTGGACCAGGCTGCGCTCACCGTACTCATTGAAGCCCATGGTCTAGCGGGTACCAGGGATTTGGATGCTAGCAGCAGCAGCATCAGTAGTAGTAACCATGATGAGGGTGATGATAAAACATGGCATCGCCGCGAAGGTTCATCGCCATCTCGACGCGATATACATGCTAAGGCCGCCCAAGAATGCTACGACACAATTGTACGACACTACAACAAACCAGACCATCTGGCACGCACTGCGTTATTGACTGCATATGCCCGACTCGGTTTACCCGACAAAGCATGGGAATTCTGGCAAGAAATCAAGGAGACAGACACGACAGTGACCACAATCCATTACAATGCACTTTTTATGGGACTCGTTGGCTTTGGCCGCTGGTTACCGACGGTGAAAAGGACCTTTGACGAAATGACAAGCCAGTACGTAAGGAGCGATGGATCCCCCATAGCCTGCCCCGACGTAGCTACATATGATCTATTAATACAGGGGGCATTTATGGCCGGTGATTTGGATTGGATACGTGCCTTGTGGAAGTTGCCTTATCGACCACGGCTACAAGAGACCGATCCCTCGCCCGACTCTGCAAGACTGCTCGTCCGCACTTACTATTATGCATTGTATGCTATGCTGTCAGCAGAAGACGCCAGTGGTGGTCGGGAGATTTACCAGGAGTACAAGAATTTGCCACTCGCCCCGGCATCGGCTACTATCTGGAGTCATCGAATCCATAAACTTGCCCTTCTACGGTTTCATCCGTTAGATAAACCTGCCCCTTTGTAAATAGCATCTCTTTTCTTCACCGTCTTTTTTTTCGCACAGTAAAGCACCTTTAATTCCTCTTAACCCCGTTGTCATTTTGTTTTCTGTTCTATCACGCAAACCAGCACTAAACAATCCACACATCCATATTACACGTATACGTTACACGCACGTAGATAAAACCATAACAAACTCAAATCTATTCTAAAAACAAGTACTGGCTAACACAGGAACGGAAAGAGCATATTCGTTTAAGCTGGCTCGTGCAGAATCTCTTGTCAATATAGAATTTCAGTTGAGAGCGCTTTCACTTGTATGGGGGTACTGCAGTGGAGAAGTACTTATTTGTTGGCATATCAAACTCCTCGTATAGATATGTGAAGACATGTTCAAATTACTTATCAGTATCAATCAGTATTTTAATCTGGCAAAGCGACCGCCTAAATGATAAATTTCTGATGAGGCATATTGATCCTAATGACAATATCCGAAGTTTCAAGACTGCTCCAAATACAATATGGCAAGTCCAAGAAGCACGTCATTAGTTTGGATGGCTGATATACTATGCATTATCATCGTACTGTATTTGAAAGGTGAGATCGTCGGTGGCGGTGATGATGATGAATCTTCCACTGCTGGTATGTAGACGTTATTATAGCTGTAGTTAATTTCAGCGATTTCGATTGCGAATCGTTTATTAAAGCTGGACAAGAAAGTATGGTCTTTAGCAGTAAAACTTAAATTGCATTAGATATTGAGGCAGTGACATGCCGTCTAAGAAAAGGTCCCGTATACGATTGCAATAGACAAGGTCAGCCATTCTGAGAAATAATAGCTAGCTTCAAGCTCTATACAGTGGCTACTCGCTATAGTAATATTCAAGTTTTTACGATATCTTATGCCGGGCTGCTCTAGTTTCTTTAAAGATGTGGAAATGGTGGAGCAGTCCCTCAGCGCACTGGGCAACATACTAGGAGAACCATTGACCGGTGTCGCTTGAATTGTATCTGATGTTGAAAAGGGATCGGAGCACCACTACTACAACTGCTGCCGCTGCTACTGTGTTGTTTACGCATCTTGTTGATCTTCTAATTCGTCGCAAGTTTATTTTCGAGATTGGTGCTACTGTTCCTGTCTTCGACGTCAAAATGCTTTTGGCTTCGCAACATCCAGTGTTTTTCGTTTCTCGTTGGTAGCCTTTGACATTTTGGTTGCCTTGGGTCTCGCCTCTTTCTGTGTATTCCGCACTGCTCTCGTGTAGCTCTTTATTTCTTTTTTTAATGCTATTTTCTCTCTCCATTTGTTTTTGCAGGGATTACCATTACTGTACTTGGACAATAACTTGCTAACCATTGTGAGGGATACCGTTGAATGTGGAATGTATAAAGTAATATACAGCTTTCTTTCGCATCGGTAGCCTTCACTTCTAATAATGCAAACAAAACCATCTGAGTTCGATTCGTATAAATTACAAATCTTGGTTGCATTTTAAACATCCATGTTGACTGTGATGGTCGTGTCCTCAGCATGTCTCCACGCTGTCTGTTGGCATCCCTTGAAATGTTCATTGTATGAGCCACTTCCACCAGAGATAGACCAGTTAAGTACTCAGGAAGTCTTGACAGCGCATCGATAGCTTTGACATACAGTCTCTAATTATCACCACCATTATGTCTCAACATCAACAACAGATGATATCCTCACACAAACAGAGCAGTATTGGAGTGCGATTATAGATAAATATTGGAAAGCATAGCTTGAGACCTGGAAGAGTACACTGACGTGAGTCAGCAGGAAGCAAAGGTAGTCTAGGAACGAGGAGCTCAGGAAGAGCGCAACACAGATCTTTCTTCTTTGGATAGTGACAAGTGATGCGTGTGTCAAACCTCGAACGTTCCAACAGCTTTCCCTTGAAACGAAAACTCCGTAGAGTGAAAGCGCATTGTTACGCAACGATTTGGCCAATTTACTTGGTACTCAAAGTGCACAAAGGAATGGCGGGTGAACAAGGTGATCAATGGAGCAACGAGTTACGCGCAAAAGGGTCAAAAGATGTACAGTAGGAAGTCATCGTTTATGGTGTTATTCTTCTGATCGTCCCAATGGATCTTGAAAGCTGCTAAAAAAAACGTAGAACCCGCACAAAAACAAACGAACCGATTAACTTTATCAGCAGCAATGAAAATCAATGAAGGGTGAGTCAGTTTCACTAGCGGCAGCGTATACTTACCATGAGCGGACAGCTTATCTGCGGCAGCACATACATACTTGGATAGAGTATGAATTCGGAATGGATGGAGGGAGGTTACACGGCGTAGTTCAGAGAACTGTTGGCGGATGGCGAAAATTATAAAGCAACAGTAGACAAGCACGCTTCACAATAAAAGATAACGATCTTTGATACACTGCAGCGTTGGAGTCAAGTGTGTGTTGTATCTATTCCCGCACACCGCACATGCAGTCAAAAGATACTAGCAAAATGGAATCGTCTGTAGACTACGCTTTATACTGTTTATCTTGTTGGGTGAAATGGAAACTGGCTGCTGGGAGGATCGTGTCCTTGATATTTACTAAGCAACTGATGCCGTAGAATCTGTTAAGTTGTTTACCTTGTCAATCACTCCTGTATTGCCATTTGATTGCTCACAGAAAAGCATTTCTTCCGTGAATCTACATGCTCATTCACATTCGTGTCTTTGTTTTTGCTCGACACGGTGCCGTGCACGGCCCCACTCACAAACAAGCGCCGATACCATCGGAGGGTACAGCTCCGCATGGTGAGAGACACGTACCACTACCGCCGAAGCACGCTTGTCTACTTGACCATCAGGTACCACTCCTCCTTTCATTTCCTTTGGTGCTGTATCTTTTGTTATGCCATAGTAGGCAGCCCACAAGTTGATACGCAACCCGTTATCTGGGCCAATGAGAATTCACGGGGATTTGAAGTCCCGAACGAGAAAAATGTCTATATAAAGCGAGCAATTTCGCCTTTCTTTTTTCTCTTCTCTTCAGTTCGTTTTGGTACAGCTTTGGTCTGTAGTACAGATGCACTGCTCTGTGCCATGATCGGGTCATTGCTTGTGCTGGCTATTGTCATAATTCTTCTGATGATCGGCAGATTCAGTGGTCCGCGCCCTGAAGAAAATTTGCAATATATACCAGTGGGAATGTGGTCATATACTCCGGCAGCCGATCGTGAACCTTCGGGTGCATGTGATGCCAACGGTATATGTTGGGATAATTGAAACGAACTTTTTTTTTATTATTTATTACACACAAATAAGAAAATGATAAACAAAATAAAAAAAATATATTTTTCTTTTTCGCACTTTCCGCATAAACGTTTTACCGCTTTTGCCTCGCCTTTTTTTTATGTGCACGACAAGTTCCTTTTTCTTTTTTCGCGAACAAAAAGCTAATTACTCCCCTCTCCATCCATTCACAGCTCCGTGCTAAACCAAAGCGGGGAACAGTGACAGTGGCTCTGTATCGTAGCCGAAAGTAACACGATCACAATGCTTTGGCACTCTTTTTCACTTTCTGTGTTCGCCTAAATTGCCAAAGCAATTGTCAAGAAAAAAATTGTTATCGAGGATATGGTCGGTTATTTTATAAGAGGCAACGCCAGAGCACACGCCAGCAGACATGTATAATTGCCAGATCTGTAAAAAATTGGAATGTTTTTTTTTCAGCTGTTCGTCTCTCTCACTCTTCCTGCACGTAGCTTATCACAACACAATTTTCTTATCATTTTGGGTTTCACCTGGATCGAAAAGCTTGCACTGATGTTTCCGATATGCCTGCTTCAAAGCGTGAATCTTGTAACAGCTCTTTCCCCACCCCCTTACACCTTCACTTCTCTCTTCCTTTTCTTATTTAACTTTACTTCGTTACATATTTTCAAGGTATGCGTCACCTATTTGAAAGTGATGATCGCTCACCAAAGATATCAGGAGGACCTGTTAAAGATATGATATAGTTGCTCTACCAAAACTTGCACACAGGGATGCTGTGTTTTCCAGGCCAAGCGATTGGTTACTAATATATGACTTTTGCGGTTTGTAAACAATAAACGCGAGTGTTCACTGAAGCCTTTTGCTTCGTATCGAGAAGTCGATGCTTTTAGAAAGAGCCCTGTTCTAATGTGTATCTGCGTATCGCTATGATAGCATAAAATTCAGGTGAGCTACCTGGTTCGACTCGCTTCTCCTTTGTCGGACATACTATTCACGAGTCCGGATTATCTTGTGCAGGCTTTGTTCGATTAAAAGCCTCGTACCTTTCACATACTCGTAATATGACTGATTTGATCTCGATTTTGCCTCCCGAAATCATTCAGTACATCTTCTCGTTTATCGGTCAGCGGCACTGTATCGAATGTGTGTAAGTATGTCGCCGCTGGTTTTACGCGATCCCCACTTACCAGACAGCTCTGTGGACACTGGTGGAAATTTCGCCTGATGCATGGAACAAAAGGAGCGACGCGATGCTTCAATGTCTGGGAGAACAAGTCGCATCAGTATACACCAAATCTCAAGCCACGTATTAAGTACTGGAACGACTTGCTTGGCGAAGATGCTGCATTCGCTTCCTTGGTAAAGTAAAACGATACTCTTTTTTTTGCGTTAAGAGGATCGCGTATTCGGTAGTACTTATTACTGCTTATGCGCAAAAGATATACTAAAGCTTTTTCTTTGTTTTCAATAAAAAACCAAGACATCAGCAACCATGTGCATAGCAAACAATTACAACCTATTTTCGACAGTAGCACGTTACTGCCAGGATTCATCAGATATTTCTCGCATACGCTAACTGCTCTGACGATTTCATTTCACACTTGCGATATCTCGCTGCCAATGCTACTGGACTTCTTGCCGTCATTAACGCATCTTTCAGTGATGTTTGATGGACGCACTAACTTATCAGACGCTACTCTTGAACAAGTTGATGGCAGAAGCAGACACAAAAGGCCACCGATACACAACATTATCTTCTTAAGACTGGACGGTGTTCTCAGTTTTAAATACCGGATCCGTCCCTTATTGCAGCGTTGCTCCCACATCAAGTACTTGATATTATCGCCTTACTCACGATTCAACAACGTATCTCCAACCAACATCTATACAGCTTATGAGCTGTGCCCTCTATTACGCTACATTATGTGGGAATGCAGCGAACCAGTCATAGCAGACAGATGGATTTCACTATCAAGAAGCACGAGTGCTTATATTAAGTAACTGAAAGGAAAGCATCGAATGATGGCGAGGAAGGCAGTATGGCTTATGAACTGCTATTCAACGGCAAAGGACACGAGAGGATCATGCCGATAGTAGTAAAATCGCAGCCGATACTAGAACATTTACGTATAGTCGCCTGTGGTCTTTCTGATATTCATTGCTGGGATGTCTTGGCACGCAACCAATTCACACAGCTGACAAGTTTGGGGTTGACGGACATCACTGGTATGTCAAGCGAAGATTGGTCCCAGATTTTGCTCATGCAGCAACAAAATGAGATCTTGGAAGTTGGAAATCGCGCTGGAATAACGCAGTATCTGAACAGCATTATCGCAACCATCGGTACGCTGCAACGGCTCCGTATACTTTCCTTGCGAAATTTCCTTCACATGTTCAGCGAGAATCCTCTTTGCGATCTTACTCCGCTTCGACGTTTGCAACAGCTTGAAAAAATGCGTCTCACGAACATACCCATCGACAACCAAGGTCTAATGCAGTTGTGCGAACCATCACAGCACCCACTAGTCAGGAGATTAAGCTTGAACCCGCACATCACCGTACAGTAATAGTGTCGACGACTTTCTCACAGAGGCAGGATGGATTGTGTGGGCACAACGACTTGAGGAAACCAAAATACTGAATCTGGAACTGACAGCCGTGAAAGGTGTTACTGGTGCTGTCCTTGAGCATTTTGAACAAGTCGAAAGCTCGGTGCTATTGCGTGTTTCACGGATCTATAGTCTCACCAATGCAGGCATCTCAATGCTTTTCGTATCATTGAAGGATCTAGTAAAAAGATTGAAGTCGTGGGGTGTTCAGGATTATCTCGGACAGATGATCTTCGTATGCCATACAACATATTTTCAATAATTGAGTACCATTGCGGTGATATTTGCAGTCTGGCTTGTACTTTTATTTATAATGAGCTGATAAGCAATATTGGCAGCATGTTTAATTAATCAGTTTTCCAGGTTGGATTGTTGTGATACTGTATCTGTATAGTCAAGCATCGATTTGAAATGTTTACATATACACTTACTAGATCCAGGATTGATAGAAAGGCAGCACGATGTGGATCTGGTCGGCAGCGAGTCTGGTGCCCTTTCAAACCTGAGCGAAAGCACAGACTAATTTTTTTTTATTACCCTATGCTTTCCTTATATATCAGAAATGCTTGTGTACCTCTTTTCGTCACAAAAGAGATCACCTCGCACTCTATATGATATAGTCTCTGTGCCAGAAGAGAGAAAAAAAATGAAGTGAGAAATATTCTTTCTTCCGTTGTTGAATAGAAAGACCATCGTCGCCTCCTCCCCTCTCCCTTTATGACCAAAAAAAAGCAGTCTGTATGCTGTATGTATGCGCATACGCGCGTTCCTGTTCATGTCGGGCAGTGGATTTTTATTGCCCGGTATTTGGATTTCATTGGCCAACGTGCTGCTGCAACTATACTCGAACCGCTTTGAGAGTTATACTACGCAGAGGACTTATTGGAGTCAAGTTTACTGACAAAGGTCAAGATTTATGGTAAGCGGGAACATTATCATCTCCCACATGCTAGGATATATACGGGATCAAGAACATCTTGAAATATAGCGATTCCCGGAAAGTGTTCCTCATATTTTCTGGGCAAATTCTAACTACAGTACTTTGTCTGTTTAAACTCTACATGTAACAAACTCATGAGCAGTTGTTCAGTAAATGAACCCAGTGTCTTAAGCTTGATGCTTACCAAACGAACAACAATACGATAGCAAGCTCAAAACGCCAGAGAAAAGGCAAGCCTGATACAAGACGCTGGAGTGCTACTGTGTGCTGTCAACCAAGATATAAACATCACCCTAGTAAGCTTCCTGGATCCCAACTCCGCTCAATGGATTGGATAGCATTGTAGTACCCTGCAGATGCGGTAACGAATAACAACAGCATTCAGGATGTCTAGATTATATAACAAAAGTCATCCTGGCAATAGCAACATAGAGAGCAAAAGCTAGTTCAGTCTTCCTTACTCTCAAAGAAAGGAAAAAAGAGATGCAAACGAATTATTGAAAAGTAATATGCAAAAGGCAACCATGACTGAATCAACCCACACTTGTGACAAGCATTTACTGTATATACGTATGCACATCCATTGGTAAATTGAATGATGGGGCATACTATTGCTGTGCCTTCTAATTCTGAAGGCTCCAATAATACCGATTTGCTGCTGCTGTTTACAGTCAATAAGTTGTAAAAAACACTACAGTTGTACCCCGGTTTTTGCAACCCCTGGTTTTGCAATTCCTCGTATATCTGCAACTTTTTTTGAAAAATCCAAAAAAAACTTAGTAGTTTCGCAAATTTGCAACTTGCAAATGAGTTTATACGATTTGCATGTTATCGGGGTAAAAACAGCTTCAATTTTTGCAATATCAACTGAAAGAAGCATCTGTTGCGGATTATGAGGAATAAAATGATGCGGTTACTGCAAGATAAATATGTAAATATGAAGATGTATTTATTGTCGAAATACATAAAAATTATTATTTGGTAGTTGAGCCAGTAGAATCGGGACACATATATAGCACTGATTGGATTGAATCCACAAAAGAAATGATGAAGATATAAGAAAAAGGGAACACACTACATATAGATATAGAAATAAATTGTTTGCTCAAAGGAGCTTTTAACTACATATCGAAGAAGTCATCAAGGGATGATTGTCAGGAGAATGATTGCTGCCTGAGACTCTCTGGAATCCTACGCAAAGACTTCTTTAAGTCGTAGTTATCGATATTATCCAAAAAGCTCAAAACTCCTGCAATTGCAACCTCTTCTTCCTTCGACGTTGGCCCTGGAATAGGCGAATCAGCGCTTTGGTCCACCACCCGCTCAAGTGCTCGTCGTACGTTCGATCCTCTTGCTTATATGTGAACTTGTGGAACGATTTTGTCATGCTTAAAAGAGCTAATAATTTTAAAGAACGGTCTTATATATGCAAGTAGTAACATTTAGAGCTGTATGAATAATCGCAAAGAACGTATCGTACATCATCTCTGACAGATAAACAATGGGCTAGTGTTAATAGGATGACTTATCCAGTGTATACTTAAAGCAGAATTGTTTACCCCGTTACTTGCAAATCCTCACTTTTTGCAAAAAAAAATCGGAAAACCCTCGGTTGCAAAAACCGGGGTACAACTGTACATTAATACATAATCACATTAGCCAACGTGACGCATGCACAGACACACAGGTTTTAACTCAATACTGGCACTTCATATTTCAAATACTGTATTCCAGGTACATCCAAAAGTAAGGGTGTAAGTGAAACTAGAGAAAGTGAATTTTTGTTATGCAAAGCTTCATTATTGAAAATAAATCATGCATCATGGAGCAGACGGACATGACCAAAGGTATTCATGTTGTAGTATTTATGACTTTGAACGTTTGCAGAAAAAAACGGATGGTATGTCAGTCGCCTCCATCCAACAGTTTGCAGCAGACTCTGTATTCCCGATCCAGACGTACCTTTTGTATATGCTGCATCTTACTATGGGCACCAGGTATTCACAAGGGCAAGATTTTCTTCCAGTCAGTCATCCTAGTCGCCTTTTAATACTGTACACCTATGGCGGTCTGCTTTAGACATTGGTAACCATATTACGGAATCTCTAGAGGACAATCATTTTTAGTAAAGTGGCATTTTATTTTTGATTAAAAGACAAATTTACCGTTTTCACTGTATCATAGCTGCTTGAATGTGTCACGTAATTGACAATAGATGTTCTCTAACAAGAAAAACCGAACGATGAGGACAGTGTAATATTAATAACACATACCATGGTAAGATGTCTGTTTTCGTAACTTGTTTACTGGCCTCGTGCATCTTATTGTACAAAGAGTACCCATGTCCATGAACTGACCGACAATTAGCCATCAGCTGCTTGTATTGGTATCATGGACGTTCACCAAAGAAAACAATGTAAAAAGTGGAATGGAGAAGAAAGAAGAGGAAAGAAGGAAGTTGGTGGGAGGATAGGAAGCAACGGAAGCATAAAAACTACGTATCATACCTCATTTTGCACTGCTCACCTCAGTTAATGTCTGCAATTGCTCACATTATGAGCGCATCGCATACCATCCTATCCCACAAAATGTATAGCAGATAGTGGTTACACGGGTTGCTCATAAGCATCTAGCGGAAGTCATCAATCACAATTAAAGTCTGTGCATAGGAGGGGATGTAAACCAGGAACTATCACTGGAGAGAATGGGCTGGTGGTTTTATTTTTTTAAGTAACGGATAAATGAAAGGGGAAGCGGTAATAAGATATTAATAACGGGATGTTGTGCCGATACTCTTGTTGTAAAACTTGTGAATTAATTGATACAGAGTAGAGATGGGCAAGCGAGGTGAGGGGGATGTAGGTGATTTTGGCAGGTTCATACTGTTGTTCCAAAACGAGCAGCTGACTCGCGCCAATGAGCATAATCTTTTCTTGGTTGTCAATGCATCAAGGTTATCCAAAGAGCTAGGGAAGGTAAATGTCGCTACTTCCACCATGATATACAATCTTTGATGTTTCCTGTATATCATGAAAAACGATATCCCGTAGCCTAAACAATTGATGGTCAGTTTATTTGTTTTTGTTTCAGTTTTTTTTGCTGTTAGTGCCTACCGTTGACTTGGAAGGCAAAGCAGATATCCTGACTGTAACGATCAATGGTGTCTTTGGATAACGTTGCTAGGCGAAGGGTGTCCATTTGTCTGTTGAAGCGTTGTCTGGTTTCACCTCGCCAAAGCCAAGAGGGCGGCCATACTTTGGTTGTATGATGGTGGAAATGACAGCATCAGGGCGGATACCAGATACTTCTTCAGTTTTGTTTGCCCAGCGGAAGACGACATTCTGTTGGGGGTTTGAGAGGAGGGGTGCCAGCATGGGATCGAAGTAAGTTGACTGCAATTCAGTTTCTCCAAAGGAATCCATGTCTACAACTTCCCGGGTAGGGAGTTTGACCACCCTATGTGGAAAGAGTTAGTATAGTCTGCGTGCTTGTTCTTTCTTTCTTCTCCCCTTCCCCTCAAATTCATGTATACTTACAGATTTGAGATACCACGTACTACAGCTGCCTTGACAGGATCCATGGTTCGGGCTTTGATTAGGAGATCCATCTGGGCATCAACGGCCAGCTTCTTGCCGGCTGGAACACCATCCACAATGGCCGCTATATCAGACACCTCTTGCATTGTGAAATCTACGTCTAAGTTGTCCATGAGCCGATCAACGGCATCGTGGCAAAGAGAGTCAATCAATTCGCCAAAGACTTGCACTTTCAAATCGCTATGTTGATTTGGTGCCAGAAAGAGTATGTTGGATAACGCAAGTAATTCTTGGAGGTCGGATTCTGCTTGAGACGGAATCTTGTCCGCTACTTGGATTGCAATTTTTTGCTGGTACTGTCGAAATAGACTTGTAACATTGGTATTGTTGAATGTCCATTTATTGACGTTGTTGCTGTCATTGTTATCAGGCTCCAACGTTGCCGATGTTGAAACAGGTGTTGTTTCTGCAGTCATTGTTGGTGAATCAGATTCTATGTGTGTGTCAAAGGACTTCAGGAGATTTTGGATGTTGGTCGTGAGGGATTTGCTGAAACTCTGAGAACTCTGAGAACCGGTGGCTTCCGAAGTACGCAGGGTACATTTCTTTCAGAATTCTGCCACGTCGGTCGATTTCATGCAGATTGCCTTTTCTTGAAGTAGAGGTTCCTTGCGATCAGTGGGAACATATTTCGTCAAGACATTCTTGTATAAAGTGCGTGCTTGCATACACTCGATCGGGCAAAGAAAAGTTGATCGCAAAAGATTTTTAAAGACAAGTCGTTGATGTTGTCGAGACACCATTGGGCATCACAAGGAGTTCGCTTGTGCTTGTTTCCGGTAGACATGTTCAGAAGTGAAAGAAGCGCCCCACGAGAGTCACCTCTTTTTATTTTGAGGGGTGTCGGCTAAACTTTTATTATTATCTAGTGTATTGTCAAGATTGCGTTGGCAATCGTTAATTGCCGTGGGTGCATACTTGTATAAGAGAGCGTTTGTTATTTTTATTACACGCGCCAGCACAGTTGTTACAACAAGACCGAGACTTTCTACAATGTCTCATTGATCCCATGAAGACGCTGGCTACGGCGTTCAGCACATATTTACTCCAAACAAAAAACTGCTGTGCATTTTATCAAACACTTTGCCCGAATATATCATTACCAAACAAGCTATTGTACACCGTCATCCTGCTAATAAAGTGCTATCCGCTATCATCCCCCATCTCCTTCTTTTCTTTTCTGGATTTGAATTTGTCAATACATCCATTCTTTCAATTGCATCATTAGCTGCCCTTCTCTTTGTAGATAATCGTATAAGAGATTAAGAGACCACAAACCTCATACACCTATGCCTCATATCGCGTCAGTCCATATCGGGTTATATCCGTTCATTGTAAAAACTCTCACATTCATGATTTACTGACAATCGTACTGCTACTGCTTACACAAGTGGATCATCCGAGTGTAATGTTTCCGTGCTTTACACAATTCGGATGGGTTGTCTCAAGGCTACAGTGCTTAGCTGGTTGCCTGGTAATTGTCTGTGTATGCTTTGCTTGATATTATATTGAATATCTTATTCTGTTGATGTCTTAGGCAGTGTAATAATGTGCTTTACCACAGGAACACGTTTAGATCCCGCTTCTTTATTTATTTTTTCCAAAAAAAGTAAAATAGTAAAAATACCCCCACTCCGCACCCACAGGTCCGTGCCAACAATGCAGGGAGCAAGAGCAGATCTTCTGTATCGTAGCCGATAGCAACACAATCACAACGCGCTTTATCACACTTTGGTACGCGTTTACACCGTTTTTCTTTTCTAGTTTCTGTGTTCGCGTAGTTCTGCTCGCCAAGATAATCGAAAGGAAAAAAGTTGTTCGGAGAGTACGAGCCGACCCATCCTGTTTTTTTGTTTTGTTTTTTTCACATGTATAATACACCCCCCGCACATACGCCGAGGAAGTAACGCAACGTCTGATTGGCTTTGCGTCAGGCTGTGTCTGTTACAATAGCCTTTTGACTTGCCCTGCTACTTTTCCCTTTTGCTGGAGACCCGTTCGCAAAATTACCATACATGAGTGCGTGCAGAATCAAAAGCTTTGATAAAAAACACCCAGTTGCTCATGCTTTAGGCCTGGGTAACGATCAAGGTGTGCTGAGGATGCTGTATGCACTGCTGTTGGCTGATGAGCTGCGTAGCGATGAAATACATTTTCATGCTTTTGAATGTCACCACCGTTTTTCTCCAGTCAACTATCTGATACTGCTATCAGGGTTACACCACCTATAACATCCAAATGAGATGGTTGTTTCAGCATTTTGAAGACATACACGGATACTTGCCACGGTAGCTGGCTAAACACTATATTTAGTCATGGAAGCACTCACTATACTCAGATTTCTATCCCTTCAATGTGATTGGTACCAATAGTTGTGAGAGGTCGGAGGACTGTAGTATAAAAGAGCGGTTTCGTCCACGTTGTAAACGTCGCACGGCTTGTACTTTATTACTTTGTCAATGAATTCAGGCAGCTGAGTTAACATGGCCGTTGTGTCAATGGTCCCAGGTTCTTCATGTGTTCGAATTTGGCCGATGGCATATCGTTTTCTGAAGCAGTCTTGCCAGACATTCGATGCTTTAAAAGTTCCTTGAGGGTACCCCATCTTCTTTGCGAACTTATCCCTGCAGTGGTGATGGCTTTCCAGTTTAGCGGCAAGCTTCGGCTTTCACATTCTAGCATCCAAGGGTATATTCGCATCCTCAATATCATACATAAGAAAATATCAGTATGCACTATCAGTAATAAATACTAGCGGTCCCTGCCTCGCTTCGCTCGGCTGAATGAGCCCCTCCGCTTCGCTCCGTGTCATTCAACGGGAACGCGTCGCAAGGGGGTTCCTCCCTTGACCCCCAAGTGGGGGGCAAGCCCCCCCAAACCCCCCTGTCAAGCGAGGTTGGATCAATGTTTTGGTATTAGATGCTTATTGTCTGTTTTCAAAATCAAAAGCAAGATTATTGTGCAGTGAGAAGTAGCCTATCATAGAAAGTCGTCAAAGTTGGATACTTAACTATCTCCAGTTTAGAATGCAATGCGAAAAGAAGTGTTGACAAAGATGATGTAGTGATATTGATAAAAAGAGAATAGGCGATGTAGAAAAAGAGAATAGGCGATGTAGAAAAAGAGAATAGGCGATGTAGAAAAAGAGAATGGGCGATGTAAAAATAGAGTAGGTGACAAAAAGAATTATAGAAGAACTTCGTGAAAAACAACATTTCTTGTGCTTTGGCCTTGCTGACCTGCGATACGTGAGTTCTCAGGATCTAACATGATTCTGATGGATGAAGGGGTGCGGACGCGCGACATGGCTACATAGAGTAGACCATACGTGAACGGAGGTTCAGGCAAGTAGAGGCCGACAGTGTTGAAAGTTTGACCCTGTGCCTTATTGATGGTCATAGCGAATGCCAGGCGAACAGGGAATTGGGTGCGTTTGAAGAGAATGGGCGAGCGTGTTTGCGATGGTGTGAGTGTTATGCGAGGGATTAAGACAATGTTACCGGCATGAGGCCCAGTGGCTATTTCAGCTTCAAATACATATCGCTGGAAAGAGCGTACAATCAGCCGTGTCCCATTGCAGAGACCACTTTGGGTGTGCAAGTTTCTCAAAAGCATGACTGGGCAACCGACTTTGAGTTTTAGCAAATGCGGAGGGAGGTCGGATGGACTCATGGAATTGAGCAGCTCTGGTGGGTACGTTATTTGCTCTTCAGGATCATCCACGGTATCTGCGCTCTGGAATTCGTGAACAGTGCCTGGGAAATGGTCGAGTACCAAATTATCATTTGCTGTAACATAGACGTTCTTTGGAGTCAAGATAGAGCGACTGATGAGGTAATCGCGATCTACGTGTGATGCGTTCAGGTCGCCGTAAATGGCTTCTATAAGCTCGTACGTGTTGTAATGTGGCATGAGCATCCGATCTGGTAGCCGGACTCTGTCGTCAGTGGTTGGCACCTACAGCTCAGCACCATCACCGATGCAAAGTAAATACTGCAGAAACTGGCCATGCTCGTTTGTGTCATTGGTGTTGGCAGGTTATTGGACGCGCATGTTGGTTTCAAGGCGGTGGACGGTGACACTGGGCCAAATTGATGAACGATTGGGATACTACTGTATGATTTGCGAGCGCGATGCATTTGGTATGATATCATAGGAAGGACCTATCAACAGGTTTGATGCACATACTTTGGTGTAAGTACTACCGCTCGATAGTAAAAGGATGCAAAGTAGAAGAGAGGATACAATGTTGTATACCTGGCGAAAGGCAACACCAAAGACCATGATTTCTTATCAAATGGAACATCGGCAAGTGCGGGATCGTCATGTCTCATGAGATCTTGGATACTCCTGTATACATAGTGTAGTGAATACGTTGATACTTGTATTCAGCGTGTTTGTAGCGATGACGCTTCTCAGATGATGAAGGATTTAAAGTGAGCTTCATATCGTGTTAATGACGGTTATCCTTTGAGTCTTTCCTTAATGCGATACCCGTCTACTCACAATGACATACATTCACTGTAAAGCAAAGTTTCTGACCTGGAGGAGCCACACACCTCGGCGCGTCATAACCATGAGAGAGCAATCTGATTGGATAGAATGAACTGGCTCAAATGCCGCGTAGCATATGTGTTCATTCTACTATGTAACCGCGCATCCGCAGCAATCATGCCACTCTTCTTCCTCTTCGTCAACTTTTCTAAACCAAAGCTATTCAAGGTGAGTGTCATTGGAACGGATTAGAGGATCGGAGAGTGTATGTTTATGGTGGTGAGTGAGAAGAGTGTATGCAACCGGTTGTGAGTATACAGTGATTTCTTTAAGATCCGTTTATCTCACTTTCTTTCTTTTTTGACACAGACCTTCTTCTCGTCTTAACCTGGTCCTTCTCCCCTTCACGTTGGCTCTCAAAGCACAAATGCAAGAGTAAGTACAATATGGAAAGTGTGAAGTGTACTTTGAGGTTTTGCATGTGGATGTGATATACGAAAGAAGATATGAATTTCGAAGTGTCTAAAGTTGTGTGTGTACAGCATACAGTCGCTAATGTTATCCTCCTTTCTTCTCTGCTATGATACTACTATAGGATTCTGACTTTTTGAAATGGTTGGTTCGGTTTGTTGTTTGCATCCCACCCTTAAACATAAGCAACAACTGTAAGTACGGTAGGGAATGAAATGTGAGGATGAGTTGGAGAGAAGTCGAGTGTCTGTTGGAGGCGCTGATGCCATGACGTGTCAGGAATAGTTGCATATTAAGAACAGCCTGCTCATGATCATTCTTCTTTTCATTCTACTTCAGGTTTCGCTTTATGCTGGTTGGGTTAATTGTGTCCTGCGGACAAATAACAGATAGTAAGTATAAGCAAAAGGGGACTTGAACATTGGTATGATAGGTGAGTAGGATGACATGGGTGTTGGGGATGACGCGTCAAAGGTGTGCAGTGTGTACAGCAGCGTGACGGGAAAGGGCTCCTGACCATGACGTATGCAATATGGCAGTCTCTCAAAAAAGTTTCCTTTCTCTCCTCCCCTTTCTTCTCTTATTCTTTTTTCAGAATTGGTCATCCCCTTCTTGCTTTTCCTCTCTCTAACTCAAAGCTCTCTTCCTCCAAGCCAAGGATGTCATAATAGTAAGTATCGCTGTGCTTGTGTTTGTCTTTGCGTGTTTGAAGAACCAGGAAGATGTCTGCCGTGACATGTCAAAAAGTGTATGCAGCTGCTCATAGATGTTTTCTTTTTTCTAATAGAGGATGGCTCTGCGGTGATCTGTTTGGACTTGGATTGGCTTAGACCCCATCTCTCTCTGTCTATAACTTTGCTGTAAAACGATAAAACAAATGTAAGTATAGCTGGACTCAACTTGGTAATGCCGTGTCAAAAAATAAATATAGCACAGTGGGTGCAGCCCTCTAATAATCATTTTTTTTATCCAGCTAGAAGAAGTGTTTCTGTTCTGGCTGCGATTCTCTGCTCTACACTGGCCGGGTGTTCGGTTATCCTGTGTCTCATCGTAGAAGTATGGGTAAGTATAGCACGATAGAATCTTGTGTGTGTGGTTTGACAGTTTCCCATTAACTATTCGTCTCTTTTGTTTCTCGGAATGGCGGTAGTGCACAGACACCTGCATGCTGGTCAAGATTGATGCTTCACTGTCATCCCGCTCCTAGAAGCCGACCTGTCAAGTAGCCCATCGGCTGTGGTCAAGTTCTATCCATCCATCTGTGGCGTGTGCTTTTTGCTTTGAATGGACCTGAGGAAGTCCTTAAAAGCCTCATCTTCTTCTTTGCGTTCTTTATATATTTTATACCCCCCTCCCCTCCTCCCCTTGCTCTGACCCAGGAAGTCGTTAAAAGCGTCTATTGCGTTTTTCATATAGTTTATCCCCCTCCACTTCTCCTCCCCCTTTGCTTTTCTCTCGCAGTTCCTAGTAGCCTCTGTCTCGACCCATCTTCGGATGTTGCATCGTTTCACGCGAACGGCTGTTATTTTACTCAGGCAGCCTCCGGGCGTAAGTCCTGCTTCATCTACAATTTCCCCGAGCCCACGGGTAAAAAGTGCGGCCGAGGTCCCCCATGAATTTGGGGAATGCTTTGCGTTAGTATTTACTTTCTCTTTTTCTGTCTGTGAATTTACATGGATGAGAGTTTCCTTTTT
Organism: Zychaea mexicana; assembly: GCF_025766255.1. Lineage (NCBI taxonomy): Eukaryota > Fungi > Mucoromycota > Mucoromycetes > Mucorales > Lichtheimiaceae > Zychaea > Zychaea mexicana. The sequence continues at coordinate 761,427 of NW_026516666.1, read as the reverse complement.
GGATTTTTCAGCTAACTTTTAAAGATTTTAATAATATAGATACTGATATAATATATGGTATATTTACAATAATGAATCGGCTCAAGTTCAGAAGACGACCGTTCGTTAATTCAATATGGTTCATACATCGTCTATTTAAAAGGCGGTGGAACGAGATGGTACTTTTAACCCAGGTACTGGCTCTGGAACAACCTACTTCAGCTCTTTCAGCGACTTGGCACCACTAGTACGGCAATATTCCTCCCAGATACGATATTCCTGGTTGGCTATGGGCTTTTTGAAAGAAGATTTTCCCATATAAAAACAAGTGATTCAAAGTACTGTAGAGAAATAACAGAACACAGAAGGACGACAAAATCAAAAGCTAGGAAGCTACTTATCATATACGTACACATTTTATGATAGTTATGTTGAGGATAACTATCATCTTTATTATGCTACTTAGTCATAGTTACGATCATCAAATGACAGTAGACGAAAATGATTCATGATTAATATTTACGACGGTGTAGACACTGCGTCCCAAGGGACATGCTTACTCACGCTTTAGATCTGGGAAGGTTTGTCGATCTAAAACAACCCTGGCTGGGCAGCAGGGAAAAAAGGTTGAGCGTGGTCAGATGACAGTGATGCATGCAAAGAGACCAATTTTATCAGTGCTTAGAAGGCTACTACCAACTTCGTCTGGAACTGTCACTGTTTCAACTATATACGTTGGGTGCCAGAGACATGCGGCGTGTCAGTATCTGTTGCTGTTCTTCTTGCGGTGAAATCTCAGAAAAAGTTTGGTTTCAAAAACTGGGGTCTGGCTGTACCCCTATGACACATCACGGCTACGCGCTGTGTCTCGCCATAGTTACATTAGTTTTGAGACAGGTAGAACGGGCAATTGAAGGACCTCAAAGGAAGATGAGAAAATTAATACTGTTTAAAGAAGCATCAGAGATCCACGAGTGACTATATACACTACTATGTCATTCGGGTTTGGACGAGAAGTTTGTGGCAGCAATAACAAGAACATTGATAAAAGACATATGTGCCGCTTCGAGCGGTGATTATATCTTACTTGCATAACCTCAAGTAATTGGATATTTAAGCTTGTAATTACAGTATATAGTGTTCTTCGACCATCTACATAAGGACATGTATTCGAAAGTTTCAAAAGACATTATCCAGGATTGGGTGATACCATCACTACTACTGCCGAGGACTTTGAAACCTAACCCTCCTATTGCGCTACAGGTGGATCGTAACTTGAATCTTTGTGAAAGACATTCAACAAGTGAATAGAGGAGCAGTTACTAATGTACAGTACATAGCATACAACGAGGCTATATTGAGATACGAAGGTGAGGGGAAGGATATATAAAGGGTTCGCGTTGGAGGAAAAAAGAAAAGGTATCATATATAAAAGCAATAGGAGGAAAAGAAAAGGGATGTTTGAAAAGGTACAACTACTGTATACTACAATACAATGGTATGCGGTGGGTTTTTTATACTTTAATCAGATTGGTGACCTTGACACTGCCATCTACACTGCCTAGTAAGCAAGTATTAGATGAGCTGGTCCAATCTACTGTTGTCAGCTTTTGATAAATAGGCTGATAACCGAATTGTAGCGACGGTCGACCATCCGCAACCCGATAAATGGTTCCTTGTGTTGTTGTATTGCTGTTACTGTTGTTGCCGTTATTCTCAGACATCATTGATGACAAAGACGATACCGATGAAGATGACGAAGCAATCACGCCTCTGCTAAGATCAAGTAGCGAGGATGATGCACATAGACAAAAGTCGGTATCTGCACTAAATGCTACCATTTGAGGTCGGGGAGAAACGGAAAGTAAGGACTGTGTGACGCTGTCATCCACAGCAATTCTGGGTAAACGTGTAGAACGACTGGATGAGATTGAAAGACGAGATCGTGAGGACGTGGATGGATTCGATTTTGGACGTGGTGGGAGTGTTGCAGCTGCTGTATTTGTTCCACCTGCTGATGGCTTTTTCGTACTAGTTGAATGGCTGCTCGTCAAGTCAATAGAATCACTTCCACCAGGTGATGGGAATGCCGCAGGTGGCGGAAAACCTGCAAGTTGTGTTTGTGATAGACTAGCACCACGCTTATGGATGGACCACTGTGAAAGCTGGCCGCTGTAATCGACGGTATAGATCGAATTCTCGTCAAAACTGAACTGGGCGACGCAACAGGGTCGATTAGATGGGTCTTTCCATTCCATAATAGATTTCATGCTTCGTACATCTTAATTCATGTTGTAGTAGAACAAAAAAGCAGTATTTAACACATTTGACTGTCTTGAACACGACTACGAGCTGGAACAACTGAAAAATAAGTAACCTTACCAAAAATGCGCACTAATCCATTATGATCTCCAGAAACAAGCATCTGACCATTATGATTCAAGGTTATTGTGTTGATATCCGCACCAGTATCTTCCTCAGCAGAATCAAAGCGGAACGTTCCCTAATAACACACCAACAGCAGTAGCATTAACGAGCGCGACATACATATAACTCTTCTTATAAATAGAGAAAAAACGTCGCGCAGCTTACAATGTCAGTCATACTCTTCATACTCCATGCAACTAAAGCGCCTGGTCGGTTCTTGTTTTCTGCAGAAAGTTTGCTTCCCGTTCCAGCGCAAACGAAGATTGGCTCGACAGGACTGCATGAAAGGTGTGTAACCCTAAAAATGACAGGCGAGGGCCACGTAATTAGTATTCTTGGTAAGTCGCAAAGCCAGCTTTTCTTCTTACCAAGGATATTTGGAATCCATATTGAATTCTTGGACTATGGATTTGTTTTCCACGTTGTATACTCGGATGGTTCCGACATCCGTACCGAGAAATAGCTAAAAACAAACATAACAGGGAGCTGTTGAGTTGATGGCAATCGTCCCTTTGTTTTGAAAATCGTATCTAACTCACGAAACGGTCTGAGCGAGCTTCCCACTCCAAGGATAAAATGTTGGAGGAATTGTTGTTGATTTTCACTGGGTTGAATGATTGGCCCTTGTGACTCCAAATTCTATAAATAAGGTCGTCTTAATACAATTACTCTAGCTGTTACCAAAATATGTACTAGTCAAGCCTACCTCACAATATTATCCATGTCACAGCTTGCTATGAGATTGCCTTCGCTGGAGAACTTTGCATGAGTAATAGCGGACGCGTGCTCTGAATACTCTTCCTACAATTGTTACCATTTTTCTAAGCCGTCCTGGGGCGGGGGTTTGTTTCCCTACCTCTCCCACATCTTTTCACTTTAAATGTGTAGCATGCTTTGTATCTCTAAATAATTACCTCGCTGACAACGACAAATGGTTCTTCGTCATCCACAATAATCACATCCGAGCCTGCGCTACCGTTTGGATCCGACGGAGAAGATCCTTGGTTCACCGATAAAGTTGCTGCCGCCTTGTCCATACTACTGCCGCCACCGGCCATCATTGTTGTGATGGTACTTGTGGCTTTGTCAGTCGACGCCGATTTGGATTTTGTTGCACCGTTACCAGCCTTTAACTCGTTGGTCATAGATGCAGCTCTCCTTCGAATTAAGGTGATACCGTCTGTCATTTCACGCCGAGTTTCAGCAACCTACCATCAATTTCGACTTGTCATGTCATAATTCGTTTCCACTTTATAAATATTTACGCCAATGACTAACCTCGTGCTTTAACTTTGCGACTTCGTTTTCACGTGCTTCGGCAGCTGCTTTCATGTTTTCTATTGTACTTTTCAGAGATTCAATTTCGGTCTGCTGCACTTTTCGTTGAACGCGATCCATGTTGAACGATAACAAACTCGGTAAAGCTATTAATTACCGTTATATGAAGAAGAAGTGCACAGATGTAAACAGGTTATATTCCCTCTCACGTATATGCACACATTCACAACCCTTTTCCTCCTTAACCATTGCACATCATACATACGCATAAACTGGAAGGTCGTTGCCAGGAAATTGTGTAAGGATATCATATAATTGTCTGTCCATTGTTTCGAAAAGAACGTTTCAAACGTTGGATCGGTGGCCGGATTCTTGACATAGGGCAAAGCTACATATATAGAAAGCAGCGTGGAAGATTCAATATACAGCCGCCGATCCTTTGATCCTTCTCAGTTTCCTTCTTTATCTTTTGTATAGATATCATGTACTCTTTCCCGCATATCTGACAATGCCAAATAATATATTCTATATGTGAATATGAAAAAAGACTGACCGAACCATTGCGACCATTCGGGCTTGCCGTGTAAATCAGGGCCGTAGAGATCAAAGAACTCGATCACCTTGTCACGTTTTTTATGTTGTATTGCTATGTTTAGAGATAGAGTCAATGTATGGGTTTCCAAATTGCTGGGAAAAACTATAGAAGGACGAACCATAAACCAGATAATGCCGCAACAAGCATAGTTCGAATTTTTTGACCGTGCGCTGAAACCGACTATCCAGACGCGAGAAAAACCGTAAATCGAGATACCGGTAATAATCGATCAAACGCTGAATATCGCTATTGGATATGTAACCGAGCAACTCGTCGAGAATCTTGTCGACCTACACGATTTATCGTTGGCAGAAGTCATGTGAATAATGGAAATCCTCTTCCTTTTCTTTCTCTTCATTGTGTTTTAAAAGCAGTAACGAAAACTACTGTCGTTGACTCCACAATTAACCTGATAACTTTTGTCCTTGTCTACGCGGCACTCATTCTCAAAAGCTCGATACGTATTGGTAAAGCCGCGAAACTTTAAAGCATAATTGTAACGGCATTACAGTTTTAACATTGTAAAGGGAACAGGTTAATAAATGTTGGTCTTTTCTTTCCACTAAGTTTGCTTCTCCTTCCTTCCATTCTCTATGAGAAGAGCATTGTCTTTAAACAACGAGAAGGAAAGGGAACCAAAAAGCACTGAGCTCTCAAGGCTTCAAACACTTACCAAGAGATACTCTTTGACAAGTTCGTCTACTTGATTTAACGAGTTCATCGCTTGTTGCCCAAGTTGAAAAGAAGCAAAGAAAAAAAATTAATGGAAGAAATAAGGGGTTCGGAAAGGCCAATGCGTCGGGTCTACAAAAATTGCTCATTTGTAGCATTTGTACAAAGAACAGTTATTTTATACCGGTAACTCTATCAATTAGGGCTTACAGGATGTTGAGACAACAATTTAGAGTTATCTCGCATCGTCACAGACTATTAGTTTCCAGTTGCTTTATTTTAGATCACTCATGAAACCTATCAGCGTACGGAATTCATTTTGATGATGGGTAATAGTGGTTCCCTCCGCCCATACTACAAGAGCTCTGTACACGTATAGCATATGCAACTACCTGATAGATCTCATTGGTGAGGAAGACAGAAGGATATGTGCCATCTGATCATGGTATCATACAAGAATCACATCATTAGGCCGAGAGGTGCTAATACGCTCATAGGATAAGAAACCAGGGTATACATGATCTTTACGAGCAGGAATTATAATGTGTTGTCTTCAAATTGTCGTCTAAATAATGTATATTTGATGCTCTGAACCTTAGTTCTTTATTATATTCTCGATGCTGCTGCTATAGGTTTGGGCAATATCCATCTATTGGGATGAATGGTGGTGCTTATTAGAATTAGCAAAACATATCGATTATATATCACTCGTTTGCGATATATATACTCTATGATGTGCTTAGCACTTTCTAGGTTTGTATTGACAGAACTATGTAATTCCACGTACTGTAGCAGCTGATCGAGCCCACATTAAATAATGAAGGGTAGGTTTCCTCGAGGTGCGGACATTTACAGCACTCTCTGCTACCATTAGAGATTTTCTTTGGAACACCGCTCGTTAAACCGATCACCTCTGTTTTAAGGATCATCTTATGATGTTACACTATTACATGTAATATTTATATACATTTCAGGTTGGGATGCAAGTTGTTGAGGGGTGAAGAAGAAGAAGAAGAAGAAGAACAGGAAGTCATCAAATAGGCGATAGCGAAGATTAAACGAAAATACCAGCAATTGGTAGACGATCTTCCTATTACTGTTGAGCCATTGAGACTCTGAACATCTGTGAAGAGAAGAACCAGGTCTTTGAAATTGATGCAATCTCATAACACCAATTTCGCCAATCAAGCTATTAAGCTTAATAACTTAACCAAAAATAACCGATCAATCGTGGGACAAGTGATCGGTGATCGGTTTAGCGAACGTCCGATATTTTACTGCTTACCGAGCTGGTATCTTGGGGAAGTGATTGGTTTAACGAAATATCGGTTTAAGGGTGATCGGTTTAACGAGCGCGTACTGTAGCAATTTCTGCTTTTAGGCGAGGGCGACCTCAAATTGGTTGTAACCACTTATTTTTACAGTAACTGGAAATATGCAACTTGGTGACAAAAGGTCTGGAGTGTCATGCTGTTGAAGCCAGTAATACTACATCATTACTATCAGACGAACTGTGGCACTGTAGAGACCACAAGGGAAAATAACATGATACTGCAGAAACTACAGGGGAATTTCATCATAACCTTACTAGAGATGGTGAAGAGGGACAAATCTTTATAGTGTACATCAGGTAAACTTTTTAGTACGATAATTCTGCCTATGGATCCAGAAAACAACAAAATCTATGTAAATGGAACTTTCATTTTTCAGGATCAGGTACTATTGCTTCATCGCTATATTCCTGTTTACGAGATAAAAAGCGATTTGGGACATGGTGCCTTCAATACGATGTTTAGTGGGTTACTGCTTATATAACGCTTGCTGGCAATAAAAGTACGCGCGAAAAACATCTGTTCTTTGTAATGAAGCAAAATTGTGAATGTGAGTTGCATTGTGGATAAGGTAAAAGCCTATTATATTTTACTAATGCTAAGCAATCGCACCGAGTCAATTAGCTCTTATCGCCGAAGGTGTTATGGCTCGTTTGCATAGATATAATGAAGAGCTTCAAGCCATACGAGATGAGGAGTTCATAAATGCTGGCCATGCAAGAGAGTCAATGTATACGGATGGGACCGACGGAAAACAGGTGCAAAGAGCGTTTAAAAGTACAACATCAGGCGTAGTATGTAACAGTGTTGTGTAATAGTAAAGACCCTGTGGACGCGAGAAATATGCTCCGCCTAACATTGCTTGACAGGATCAAGAACGTCAACGGGACCATGCAAGGTTAGACTTCAGATTATTCTGTACTAACAACACGGGCTTCTTGCGTTATAAGCAAATCTTCCAATCCAATAAGGTAACACCAAGCAGCTGCAAATGCACTAAAGTAGCTCTATTGCTTTGCGGGAATAATGCCTATACCTAGTAATCGATTTCATTAGAGGTAAGTAATGATTTGCAGCTTGACTGTTTAGGAAAATGACAACGGTGACACATCTGTCATTCTTAACACAGACAAACCCGATGTCAGCCTGTTTATCCCCCGATTTTCCCGATGCATCAAAGTTTTGATGTCTTCACCACCATCGCCAAGTTTGATGGATCTCGAGAAGGTGCATTAGCTTCAGTGATCTGATTTATTACTTATTGCATGTTCTAGTAACAGTACATATGCGATGATGCCTTCTTCCTTTCAAATGAAAAGGTTCATGAAGTGATATTATTTAACCTGTGTAGCAGAAAGTATGATTTGCATCAATAACCACAGCAATATGTTTAGTGCTATTGCTGCTCTGAGCGTAGAAACATCAAAATCCGCGGGTTTACAATGGCTTGAGCTATTTAAATAGCACAGTTTTTATTTTTCTTTTCCCCTTAGACTTAGCTCCCCACCCTTTCCTTTCTTTTTTTATATCGCACGCAGCCCTAACCGTTATCGTTGCTTGGTTTGTTGTACTTTGTCATGACAATAAGTGGTTATTCAGGATCTAAATTTTAATTTCGTTTCCTCCCCTTTGCTATGATAAAATAGCTCAAAATTATGCGTGCTTTTACGACCACCACACTCCTTTCTGCGATTGCTGCAGTCGTTCCTGTTCTTGTAGCAGGTCAACTTACTGGCTCTGTCGGTCCTGAAACCTCTATTGCTGACAAATCTGCCAGGAAAATATGTAACGTTCTTAATTATGGTGCTGTAGCAGATAAATCTACAGACGTTGGCCCTGCCATTTATGATGCTCAGTTGGACTGTCGTGATGCCGGAGGTATCGTTTACATTCCCGAAGGCGACTATGCAATGGAAACCTGGGTGACTCTTAGCGGCGGTGAAATGGGTTGGGCCATCCAACTTGATGGTACAATTCATCGAACCGGTACCGATGGTGGCAACATGTTTATGATCAAGCGTACACGCGACTTTGAAATGTTTTCGAGCACTGGCAAGGGTGCGATCCAGGGCAACGGTTACGAGTTTCATGCAGATGACGGCAATTTAGGAGGGCCACGCATCCTTCGTCTTACTATGGTTGACACATTTTCAGTCCATGATATTACCCTCGTTGACGCTCCTGCGTTCCACTTTTCATTGGATACATGCACCAACGGTGAAGTTTATAACATGGCTATTCGCGGTGCTGATCACGGTGGTTTAGACGGTATCGATGTTTGGGGCGAGAATATCTGGATCCACGACGTCATGGTAACCAACAAGGATGAATGCGTCACTATCAAGAACCCATCGCACAATATGCTGGTCGAGAGTATCTACTGTAACTGGAGTGGTGGCTCTGCATTTGGGTCACTCGGCGGTGGCACTAACATCTCTGACATCACATATCGTAACATCTATATCTATAAATCAAACCAAATGATGATGATCAAATCCAACGGTGGCGACGGCACAGTTTCCAATGTCCTGTTCGAGAACTTTATTGGCCATAGCAACGCGTATTCTTTGAATATCGACCAGTACTGGAGCAGCATGAGCACTGTTGATGGCGATGGCGTTCAGCTCAATAACTTTACTATTACCAACTGGAGAGGTACATGCGAAAACGGTAAACAACGTGGGCCGATCAAGGTGCTCTGCGCCGATGGTGCTCCTTGTACAGATATCAAGATTGACGATTTCGCCATGTGGACAGGTAATTTTGTCATATATATACACCAGGATGGATAAATCATTAGAATGTTTCCCTCCCTTTCAATTTTCGAAATCATTGCTGACTATGATACGAAACTATACATTTTACAGAGTCTGGTGAAATCCTTGACAACATATGTCTATCTGCTTATGGTACCGGAGCCTGCTTAAAGGACAATATCCCTACTCCCACTGCGTATGAAATAATCCATGCTACAACGACGGTTGCCCCTTCCAATTACGCTGCTCCGACAATGGCTGAAGATCTTGAAGATAGCTTCGGATTTACCGTCAGCATTCCGATTCCCACCATTCCCGCATCTTTCTTCCCGGATACTCCCCCGATCAGCCCTCTTGCTGGCAAAGAATCGATAAAGACGGTTGCAGCAGCTCAATCTGTTTCAGCCGAAACTATACCTACCACTACCACTACTACCACCGTTGAACCTACTACTATCACCACTACTACCAAGGAAGAGAGCGCAACCGCTACTCCGACCGAGTCTAGCACCAAGCGTAATCATCATCATCATCGCCAAAACAAGCATGACAGAAAGAGGCATCATCACTGAAAACAATGCAAGAAGTCTCACTAGCAAGAATCCAGAAAGGATGAAGATGAAAACTAACGGTGCTTTGTTGTTTGTTTAATGCTGCTTTTTGAATATCCAATCAAATGATATTGTAACATGTGTACACTTTTTCATAACTATAATAAATTGTCAGTAGTAGAACAAGAAAGCTGTTTTTGATCTGCAGCGGCATCTTTTTGTTTATATACATAATACGTTTCATGGGCGTTATACATATCGAGCAATTCTCTTGTTTAATCGGCGTACACAGAATTTTCTATTCTGTGATTTGAAGCACGTATACGATCATGCGTATGGCTTACTTTATATACTTATGTTGATTAGAAACAGTACGTAGATGAAGCATAGAGAGACGGGTGTGATAGTAAGTTTTATAAGAATGATTTTCTTTTTGGGGCGAATTTTACAAACTAACTAATCAGATGGGGTCTGATATTAAGGAAGGAAAGGAGGAATGTTAAGCGGTAAAAGATATTTATAATGATGTATGATATGTGGGTGAGGGATTAAAATTTTATGATATACGTATGGACTTGATACTTTTAAGTTTAGAATGTAGTTGATTTTGAGCTACTAACAGCTGCCCACTGCCACTGTATCACCAATGCTTCTTCCTTAGCGCACCTGACAGAAAGGTTATCGAAAAATTCAATCTACTATAAGAAACGATCGCCACTACATATTGTACACCGAAGCCCGATACAACTTGAACTCGTGTATGGTTCATACTTCAGTCGACTCGGTTTAACTGCACATCTACTAAATTTCAACCTTCGATAACTCCAAAGACTTAAAAGGTAGCATGCAAATACATTTTCACACTGACTTGACAAAAGGAACGGGAGCGAAGAAAAGGGCGATTACGTGGAATCCCGAGTGCCAGGTTGCTTTGATCAGATTAAAGCACACATGTGTGACGCCCCCATCTTGATGCCGCCTAATCCGGATAAGCCTTATATCATTGAAACGGATGCATCAGATTTTGGTGTTGCTGCTGTGCTATTGCAGGAAGGATCCGATTTGGCTTGTTCGTTTTCTTTATCATTTGTCTTTATGATACTTCCATCTTCATCCGTTCATGCTCTCTGCATCCAAAATGCACTGAATAAACTGTACTCGCCTGCTTGTAATGCGTTGCGGGAGCTGCAGCTATATGCCAGTCTACCTATTACTTTGGTCCTTATTGCACAATATTAATGTTCCAATTGAAGCAGTACAATTGACCCCGGTATTCTCTTTCAACACCTCATCAATTTTCCTCTTCAAGACAATCTTTATCGTCAAATTTAATAGAGGTGAGTACTGATCGTATCTTTAAGGGCTCTAGATACAGCTTTTTCAAGGGTGATTTATGTAGGTATCTACTTTTTATATTCTTCTAATGGCTTTGTGTAATAAAATGAAGTCAGGGTGCTTTGTAAGTAAGCTACTCTCGGCGAAGTCTATCTGTAACGAAGCCCTTAGTCCGTCGAGCGAAGAATAATTGGAAGCGTATCATAATGTTACGGGCAGTTTTTCTAAATCCCTTCGATCAGACATTTGACAGGTAAAATCTGGACTGTAAATCCCTTACAAAAAACCAGCATATTATATTATAGTAATATTATTTAAACTGACAAGCAAGTATATAAACGTACTAATATCAGATTCAAATGATGAATTTAATCATAAAGGTTCGGTAAATTGCTAAAAGTTTATCCATAAGATTGCTTCTACCTGGCCGCCGATGAAGTCCAATCCCACCGTATTATGTATTTTCAAAGGTTGCTCAGGATTTGAATATGCTACGTCTTAGACGATGAGCGTTGTGTGCAACGGAGTTCTAGGATATTTGTTGATTTGGTAATACTTTGAAACGTCAATACGAAGGCCGTGAACCCCGCGTAAAACGCTCTATAAACTAAGATCCAAGTATTATACTGTACTATGTTGAACATGCCCGTTTCATGTTCCCTTTCGATGCTATCCGAAGCCTTACAATCAAACGAATTTGACAATACAGTTCAAGTGCTACACCGGAATTTTATCATTGGGTGACACAAGGTAAATTTTCAAGCTTTCTTCTGCATAAGGTCGATTTAACCCACTGGCGTTATATATTTGAAGGAACAACTTTTTGGCCAGATGATGTGGCAGCCAGCACCACATTGGCGCTACGCCAGATACATAGAGAAAACACATGTATATCCTAGTGACATTATCTAATTATGTAAGTATCTTTGCGCCTTCATATATATCGATAACAACGTCACGCTATATCAATAAATCATGTCCATCTTCACCACAAAAAAGTCGACATAACCCAGCCTGTTTAAAATTGACGTAAACTCATCAGCAGCTCGAATCGTGTAACACTTTATTTGATGAAATCGTAGATGCAGTGCTCTGAGGATTATAGCGTATATAAAAGCTTTCTTGTAGCATAAACTCGCCTTCAAGGATTTGTAGTTACTTAGTATAGAAAGAATAGTAAAAAAGCTCAAGGCTCTGCAACTTTATTTGAACCCGATCGTTCCATGTACAGTACCTCCCAATGCAGAACCTTACCAAATAAGTAAACAGAACGCGTCATTTTTTGAGCAAACTGAAAATGTTTGTTCCGCAGCAAAAACACTTCCAGGTATATAAAACAAACATGAAATTGCCTTCTGCCTTTTTATTATCTTTCCAAAGTACGTAACTACTATTACATATGGCTCAAGCATGCGAACTCGGAAAAGGATCTGCAGCTTTTGTAAATCCGCTCGGTTTAGGTTGTATGGGGTAGGTCAAGGAAATCTTTCATGACAACATTGCGCATATTTAGAATTATAGTCATTATTGCTTTGTTACTGTTGCTGGGTTGGTATGCTTAGTGGGTGATACGAAATGTTCAAGATGTAAAAACACCATAGGGCACCGGATAAGCTCTGATGACTGACTTGAATATGATTGATTACCCAAGCATGAGCGAGTTTTATGGTGCGTCAGACGAAGAAACAAACATGGCTGTTTTGGATCGTGCATTGGAGCTCGGTTGCAGTTTTTGGGACACAGCCAACGTCTATGGGCTGGGAAAGAACGAAGAGTTGCTCGGACGCTATTTTGCCGCGAGAGGAAATCGCGACAAGGTGTTTTTGTGCACCAAGTTTGGTATCGTCAGAGACGAGGGTGGAAAATTCTTGGGCTTCAATGGAAAACCTGAATATGTTCGCCAGTGCTGCGAGGATAATCTAAAGCGTCTTGGCGTGGACACCATCGATTTATACTACCAACATCGGCCGGATCCTAACACGTAAGCTAAACTTTGAATATGCTACTGTACTAGCCATTGCTGTATACCACTAAAGGAATTAAGGTTTCTTGTGGCTCACTTTTTCTCAACTTATTTCATTCAGCCCGATCGAAGAAACTATGAAGGCTCTGGTAGAGCTGAAAAATGAAGGGAAAATTCGGCACATCGGCCTATCGGAAGGTGCTGTCGATGAGCATTGTGTAGACAGAATGCGTCGCGCCCACAAGGTCCATCCTATCGCCGCTTACCAGGTCGAATTCTCGCCTTGAACTTTGGATATGGTGCATCCCGTTTATAATCGCCAAAAAGTGAACTCTAATCAAAGATCAGTAAGTTGATGCTTTGCTTATTTGTTAAATATCATTCTTTAGCATCTTTAGAATAGTTATTGAACTCGGGTTTAGTTATTTTGTTTGTAGAAAAAAAAGTTATCAGCCATCAAAGTTGGCTGCTTTTGCTGGTTTTTGGCTGAGGTGGTATAAATTTGAAACACTGGACTTATGCCGGAGATCGGAGCTGGCTTCTCTTTTATGACCGCTGATGATTGGAAATCGTGGTGTATCGTATACTCGCCCTTCGTCTTGCAAAATCATCTGCCCCGCCATCTTCTCGCTCACTGGCTGAGCTTCGTAAACGCCTGTCGATGGCTGGTCAAGCCTTCCGTCACCATGAACGAGATAGAAGGAGCCAACACGTTTTTGCTGGACTTTTGTCGTGGTGTCGAACGCATATATGGCAGAGAGCAAATCACGCCAAATATGCATCTGCATATGCACTTGGACGTAACGATCGAGGATTTTGGACCTTTATATGCTTTCTGGCTCTTTAGTTTTGAGAGATATAATGGATATTTAAAGGAGATCGATACGAACCAGAAGGATTCATTCGAGATGACGTTCATGAAGAAGTTCTGGCGCCGATGATGGCCTTGCAGGCCATGGGTGGGCGTATGGGGGCCCACAGGCCGGTGTAGCATGCATATGCTATTCTGGTGAAGGCAGCGAGTTTATATCGTCTGGGTCGGTGATCTCGTGGTGCCACTCACCGAAAACGCAACCACGGATCCCATCGTTGGCTTGGGTTGAACATTTGGATCAATCGGAGCAAGAGGAACACACCAAAAAACCAACAATACCATACAACTGGGATAATCAAAGGAGCAGCAACCATGAACCAAGAAGATCTCTTCGACATCAATCACCTATGCATCACATTATCACATACCTTCAACATACATCATCAATGGTAAGTTATTCTCTGAATTATCTGAACGGCATTTAAGATCTAGTTGACTGGTTTTCTAACGCTATGTTTGTTTCGATCTTGTAAGGGAAGCAACAAACAAAAAGAGAAAAAAGGATGAAGCTGCCGACGCATATACAGTGCGGCTTTACGATCCAAAATCAATGAACAGATGTAATCACCGACACATTTACAGTGTGATTTACAATTCTGGATGCTATTTTCCCAAATCGCAAAAGCAAGATGCAGTACATACAAAAGGTACGTGAGGATCGCGAATACAAGAGGTTAAGACGAACATTTAAATGCAAAAACTGACAGGCGATCTTTGTTTCTCTAGGCTTTTAAAGCTATTTAACATCAAGTTCACGAGATTCATTGGTCATGTTTGCCGCTCCTGGGTTTATTTCATGAAGTTTGGTATATCCTTTAAAAACAATAAATCTGCATATGTTTTGCTCTCTGTACTATTATCACGCATTATAAATGCGATTTTTAGAATGCGAAGTGTCAATATATTGAGTTGAATGGTATCTGTGTATGCGACAAGTCTTTTATGCAAGGGTAGAAGCAGTAGCAGCTTTAAAATACAACGTATATAAGCGACAACAGCACCGTCAAGGGACCATGGAGACTCTTCATATTATAGTATATATACTGCTACAAAGAGCATCCGCCACATGAAGTCCTACTAAAAGTTCAACAGCTAATTTGGGAACTTACGGTATATAAATTACATAACAAAAGTCTACGTAGAATCTGAATGCGAGGTCGAAGAATATTTGAAATGTTGCCTTTCTAACAGACTCTTCTTGGTTGGTGCATAGCTCATACTTACGTTTATCGCTATCTTTCGCATGATTACAAATTACTACATCTTTTCTCGGGAATCCTTCTTTTCTAAATGCATTGTTCATATACCATATCATTTGTCTTCCCTCTATTTAAATGTAGCACATGATACAATAGCCTTGTTTTCCTACGCACCATTTCTTTGTATACCTTGAGCGTAAGTTATGACTGTGTACAGTCGCTTGAGTGTTTTAAAGTTTTATTTAAAAATCGCATCTGTAGAAGAAATATAAGCCATAATTCACGGCTTCCTGATCCACTCTTTCTGGCCTTCTATCAGCCCTCTTCTTATATATCTTCGCTTGTGATGCCGTGTTTATAAGCGAGTCATTATAAAGTCGGTCCTCCCTCTTCACTATGAGTAACTGCTACATAATAACATCCTCTTATAGAACTTTTATGGCCTAGAACGCATCTATCATCCACATTTTTCGGCATAGATTAAAGTATTTTATACTTTTCAAAGCTACTAGTAATTGATGCAGACAGTGGAGAAGAACGCATCATACGCGGTATGTAATTTCATCAAGAAAGCAGTCAGTTCAATAAATTTGCGGATATGATCCTTGAGGGACAAGTATCGAACGGAGTAAGTGAAACGTTATGATACTGGCAAGTAGAAAAGGAATACGACAATTGTTGTTGTGTATGTTGGCTGCGCGGGTCGCTCCGTATGCGTCTTTCCCCGACCGCCTTCCTTTCTTATTTTTATACTTTTTTACTAATGGAAAGTGATTCAACCTCCACTCCTAGCACAACTGTGGAAGCGCTTAGAAAAGCATTGCAAGATCTCGGCCTTGACACTCGTGGACACAAACCCGAACTCAAGAAACGATTGCGCAAAGCGAAAAAGAAGCTTGCAGCGCAGAATGAGAAACAGCAACAAGAAGAGGAACGAAACAAAACGCGACCTTCGCCATTGCCTTCTTCTTCTGCTGGCGCCACCTGTATTGATGGACAAAAACAACAAGAGCAAAAGTCGCAACAAAAGGAAGATTCAGAATTAACTCAAGATCGCGACGATCAGCCGCTTAAAAAGCAACCTTTCGACTATTACTTGTTCTTTGACGTAGAAGCAACTTGTGAAGAAGGCGGTAGCTTTGAATACCCGAATGAAATTATCGAGTTTCCTATTGTTCTTGTCGATGGTCGCACGTTTGAAATAGTATGTTTACAATTTTGCAGTCTTTGTTCTTCTAATTGCATGTGATGATGATATTAATTGCTTCGATGTATGGATAGGTGGATGAGTTTCGTTCCTATGTCAAACCCGGAACCAATCCAATTTTATCAGACTACTGCATAAAACTGACAGGCATTGACCAGGTACGATAAATAGCAATAGCAACACAAAGTGCAATTTAGGCCGAGGAATCGGATCTAAATCGAACTGTTTCTTTTTATAATCATGAAGCAAACTGTTGACGCAAGTCCAACATTTATCGAAGTACTGAATTCATTTCAAGAGTTCCTCGCCAAACATTCATTGTTTCAGAAAAAGAGTGCTGTATTTGTAACAGGTATATCTAAAAGATTCCAGAATACAAATAGCAGACTTATGTGTAAAGCCGAATGCGGGTCGTAGTAGCACTAACTTAAGAGCTCGTCTTCTAGATGGACCTTTTGATATTCGTGACTTTATTACTAAGCAATGTGCTCATAGCGACATTGAACGGCCCTCGTATTTCAAGCTGCCATGGGTTAACATCCGCAAGATGTTTAGAGAGTTTTATGGATTCAAACAAGGAATGAATATCACCAAAATGTTGGAAACTTTAAGCATGGCATTTGAAGGCCGTCAACATTCTGGTTTGGATGATGCCCGGAACTTGTGTCGGATAGCTCAAAAGATGCGAATAGACGGCTGTGTGTTTAAGACAAACATGTATTGGGAGAAACCGAAACGCAGAAAAAGAAGATGATTTTCGTTACCACACTAAATCCGCTAGAGAGCACATCCTTCTATTACTATTATCATAGTATATCGGGGCAAGATGGCACAGTAACTCTTACTGTCGTTGTTGGTATAAATTGGGATAAAAGACGGAGGAAGTGATGAGGAAATTAAGGGAAATCGATTGTATATACTGGGAGATATTATGCAAAGGTGTACTGGCAGTGGGTCTAGATGCAAGGTGATGTTTTCTACTGCTTCAAAGAAAATGTTTTTTGCTCTTTTCAAGATCTATCATTGCTTGAACGCATTCCAAGATCGAATCCCCTTGTAAGTCCGGTCCAACTCCATCATACATGTCCGCTGGATATATCTTTTCTTCCGTAGTAAGGAACACAGTACGGAACGAAACGTTCTTTGCGCCAGCGAGATCCCATGCATGCGATGCAACGAGGTAAAAATTCTAGTTACGTCAATGTTCACGGTTGCATTAATGAAAAAAAAAAATTGAGCAGCGAAACGTCTAATCCCGCCCACCTGCCATAAGCAGATTATACACAAGGAGCAAGAATCCACAATTAAGCATACCTCAATCCTTCGAGTCCGATGAACGTTGAGTCGCATGAGCTCCGAATAAACCTTGGGATGCGGTTTGGATATCATCAGATCGTCACAACTCAAAACGTTGACTTCATCGCCTCGACGGAAATAGTCCAAAATTTCGTTTTGTCGTAATAGTGAGACGGTGCCTGCATAGGCTCCGTTTGTGACGACCCAAATATCCCAATTGTTTTTCTTGAGCAACTCTAAAGCCTCTATCGCGCTGGCGGCTGGCTTGATATCTTCTATGAAAGCTCGCATCACTTTTTCTGTTTGCTCCTTGCTCGGTGCAGCGTATCCCTCAATAATCATGGCGCGTGTCAGTGTGCTTTGTAAAACAGTCATCAAAGGACAGTAGCGACCAGCTTGGGACGACCCAAAGTAATCGCGCAGACCCGACCACATCCATTGAAAGAATAATCGTTCGGCATTCTGTCGCATCGGTAGTACATTCTTTCCAAACACGTCTTCGAGGCGATCAATAACGGGCGCAAAGGAAAATAGCGTACCTATTGTCGTCGTAGTCGTTGTTGCCAACAAAAATAAAGTAGGCCGTTAAATTATCACATTCATAGAGCAACAAGATATATACGGATATTCACCAAGAAAGTCAAAGGCTACTGCAGGCATGAGTAACAGAAAAGAAATTGTACGTCATAGAACAAAAGGAAAAGAAAATAAAAAGGCATGCGACGCATTATCTATCTTTTTGTGAATTTCCAACATGCATGGTCGGCTGACATTTTTATATCGTTCTCATAGCTGACATATTCTGCCCGCCCAGTCTATGACGGAGTTAAAGAGGCCGGACCTGATGGTCTTCAAAATGGTCGTCAAAGCAGCCTTTGAGTTATCGAGAAAGGGAGAATTAGTGATCTGCGATTACTGAGGAGAGATAACGTCGCGCGTGCTTCACAAACAGATAGTTGTATGAACTACAAATATAAAAAAAGGAACATACACAAAAAGTAGTAGCTACATTTCATTTGCGCGTGGCAAAAGAATTCCTGCTATCGATATGGCATTTTGGCTCTGGACTGTGGTATATAGCAGTATTGATGGCCCGGCACATTTGCTAAATGGTCTATATAACTGCTTTGATGTCTTCTACTTTACCCTGTGCTCACCCACAATTAGAGCTAACAGTCAGTACGTTGCAATTTTTTCTCCACTAGTTAAGAATGTGCTATGTTGTTAATAAAGAAGGGGGAATCTAGAATGGAGGATGTTTCCTTGTAGACTGTAGACTGGTTCAACCTTTATCATCGAGCCGGGGATACTTCGCGGTCACGCGGTGCTGACCGAGACGGGGTGTGTACAAGTATACTATATAACATTCCTTCTATTTATTTTCTTATATATACAAAGCAAGCACTGTCGAGCAAGCACAATAGACACTGGTCAGCCTCTATCCCTATTCAATTTACAGGTACGCAGCATCACCGCAAACGTCGACGACGACCGTACAGATACCAAGTGAGCTACCCTTCTTGAATTCTCCGGATCTCGCGATATGCTATACCATGATACCATCATTGCTTTTTGCTATACTATACCTACTGTGTGGATGCGGATCTACCTCTCTTTTCTGGCTGTCTCTCCAACCAGAAAGGCTCAGCGATGATGTTCTTGTAGCAATTGTAGGCATAGATTACTAGTGTAGCTGTTGGATGTTTGCTTAAGTATTGATCTTGCAAAACTTCTTTATTGAAACATTTTGTCTTCACGTCATCTCGATAGCAACGAATGGGTGGCATAAACGCGAAGACAGCTCGATCACGTTGCAGTAGGGGATAACATACCATGGCCTTGCGTATGTATCTACCAACAAAATGTGCTTGTTGTGACTATTACATATGCCATATTACTGAGCAGTTATAGAACAATCTTACTCAGAGTATTATAGCTGTTAGACTTAAATTGATATGAAAAAAAAGTGCTTAAAGATATAGCAGAATTTACTGTTAGGTGCGCAATAAGGAGGCTATTTTTTATTTTCTTTGTCGATTTTGAAAGTGTATATACGGTTGTCAATGTAGTAATAGCTGTTGTTGTAGTATATAGAAACGGTTGATAGGTTGGGTCGGGTAGATAATGCTTTTGATATTAGTCAAGGTTTTCTTGTTGTGGAATATGTGCTTTTTCTCCTTGTGTGTAAGCATATGTTTTGGCGTTTGTTTCGTCATAGGAATAGAAATCTTCTACAGTCAATGGTCGAATGTTTATGTTCTAAAGGAGGTGTTATCACCGTTAGTTTCCAATGAATCCTCCTTCTTTTTCCTTTGCCCACCCTTTAGCCCATCATTTTCACGATCCCTGCTTTTCCAGTCCTTTAACCAAACACTTACTGATGTGTCAATGTTCAATAAATTATCACTTGATAATCCAGCAGTGTCACCTTCTCTCTGTACCGAGCGAACGTATTCACGGATAGGTATCATTGCAGCATTACGGCAAAGCTCCTTCAGATCACTACCAGAACAATCTGCAGTTCGCTGTACCAGTTCGCTTATGTTGAAGTTCGGTGCAAGGTTTATATCGTGCAAGAGCTAATGCATAAGATGAAGGTACATCCGTTATTATCAGCATAGCAGTCCATTAAAACCCATTTTCTTGACCGCCGTTGCTGCAGTAGTGATGAGACAACTTACCAGTTCGAGGATGCTTCTTCTCTGTGCTTCACTTGGCAATCGTACAGCAAATCGTTTTGGCATTCGTCGAAGAATAGCAGAATCGATGTCGTTGGGTCTGTTGGTGGCGCCGAGAACAACAATGCGGCTATCTTCACCGGTAGTCAAACCATCCCACATACTCATAAATTCGGCCTTCATCATACCGGTTGTTTCATGATCCGTGCTTCGACGTTCTCTCAAAAAGGAGTCGATCTCGTCAATAAAGACGATGGAAGGTTGCAATTTACGTGCCAATGAGAACAGTGCAGCGACGAGTTTGTTGGATTCGCCATAATACTTGTCCGTCAATGTTGACACATGAAGGTTGATAAATGTAGCGTTGCTTTCCTTAGCAAGTGCCTTTGCCAACATCGTTTTGCCACATCCAGGAGGACCATACAGCAAGACACCCTTGGGTGCACCCAATAAACCAGAAGCAGAGGTAAAAAGCTCTGGGTAACAGAGTGGATAAATGACACTTTCGCGTAAATCCTGGACGATATGATCAAGTCCACCGATTTCTAAGTTATATTTATATGCGTGGTGAGATACACATATTTATTCGCCAATGTGTATTGCCCAAAACAACCACTGATTTTACCTCTAAAGGTGACCGACAGCTCATCGGCATGGACTACCTCGGCTGCAATAATTTGTTCGTATTCACTCAACTTCAGATCCTTGACCTATGTTCAAAAAACCATTCATAATCATAAAAACAAATTAGCAACCACTTTAAAAGTCAAATCTAGGAAAACTAAAAGACAACGATGACATACACCAAGCTTGCCAAGAACTTTTGAGCTCTTGCTCTTGGCTTCCTGACGCTTGGCTTTATTTGGATCCAAGGAGCTGACAATCCATTTGAACGCAAAGTAGAATGCTACTTGCGACAGGGCAAAAACGGCCACTATATATGACACGCAACAATTTAGCAATGTAAGAAATGAGCGTTTGCATATATACGGTTTAGGACGATCTATAGTATAGTCAGCATGAAAACACACCATCAGCGGCATATTTCTTCGTTTCTGGACGCATGTTTCCCGAGCGATCAAATAGACCAGAAAGTAAACCCATAACGAAATAACGGAAGGAACTGATATGTGTATTATACAAAGCGAACGGAAGAAACCTCAGCAAAATCAGGTTACGCCCCAATTCGGAAGTCGCTGCTTGGTCACGCTAATTTCTTGTTTGATAATTTGATAGGCATACATGCCCCCCTTTTATTCAGTTACGTAAAAGGTAGGCCTGGCGTTCCTGAGTTGAGCAACTTGTATGAAGTTGGGCGTTTGATGACAATATCAGTCATTTAACTACGTAAAGATATAGCGAAACAGATTGCCAGCGGAAGCAGTTATGATTTCTTGAATTTCTTGTTTGAGCTTTCACATGTTTGACATCAACGGTTATAGCAGTTGGTGCAGCGGGGAGGGAACACCACACTGAATAACATACTGTTGTAGGCTCGAACGAAAAATCATAATAAGAGCTATTACGGTACTGCTGTTTAATCTACTATAGAAAATTCACGCTTAATGAAAGAAGACAATCGAGACCATCATACAGAGATATAACGGCAGCCAGTCATTCTTGAATACGCGTCCCACCAGCAATCTTAGCCAGTTGAGCGTTCTGTCCCAATTGCCACAATGCCCAAACTCAGATCGGTGGAGTATATTGGCTCGCTAGTCTTCAGCACACACTAGGCCATAGTTAGTCACCCAAGTATTATAAATTGTCACCTTAGTTTACGTAAACGGAGAGCCGAAGAAAAATAGGCTTTCATTCTCCTTTGGGCTGTCCCACCGAATTAGCGAGCTCTTTCTGCCTTCTGCTTTTTTCAGTGGCATCATCACAACTTCGCAAAAACAGATACTGTGACCATTAAGACTAAAATAAGTACAATGAAGGCAATGGGCGTATCTGCGGCGTACAGAATACTGAATGATTTTAATGCTCCCTTCTCTTAGATCAACAATGGCACCATAGAATAACAATGGGTACGCAGTAAAATTGAATTTTATACCATGGAAACTGATATTGCTTGTGCTTTGTTGCCTTAGTGATCATTGTTGTTCTGGTTGTTAGTATGGGCTCCACAGCAGTCCGCCAGTCTTCGTGAAATCGAGTGCATCCAAAGAGCTGGAGATGGCTCCATGAGTTATGCAGCAAAGTGAAATGCAAGCGGATTAATAGGATCGTAGGCACTAAAAAAAAGAAAAGGGTTGTCATTTGAAGTGTGTGGTTATAGCGGAGAGTCTTGGGGGGGAGGGGAAGGGGGAGCATTATAACGCTCTGTGTAACCAACAATTAGAATTATCCAGGTGTTCTGCAGGGGAAACTAACCTCTACGCAAGAAGCACAAAAAAGTGGATCTCTTTTCAATTCATAACTTTTTTTTATTCGGTCTATATACTCGAACGAATGGACATTTTTGGTCGAAGCAGTAAAGCAAAAGGGAAACGCGATCCCGTTGCTGCTTCTCGACCCACAGGTTTGTCAGCAAGCACGAGTACAGGCAGTAATAATAGCAGTAACAGCACTACTGGTCACCACAACATACGATCGCCATCACCATCTTCTTCTCATCCCGCCTCACTGTCAAGTTTATATGCCTCGACCATTTCTGATGCTGCAAGCGACGATTACAATCAAAGTACGGGTTTCGTATCTTCTTTATTATTTTCACCGTTGGTTTTCGAAATGAGGCGAATTGAACGAAAGTAAAAAAAACCTAATTTTTGGTGCTTCGGGGGATGGGGTGATCTCTCAGGTTCTTGGGAAGGATCGACCTTACGCAGTTCACAAGCTACAAACTTTTCGTTCATGAGCAGTACGGACTCGGTGAGCGAGTTATTAGCCATGCATCCGGATATGTTGAGCGACCACGAAATCGAAACACGGTTCGAAAAAATGCTGGTAACTAATTGGCTTTGTTTTATGCACGGACTCAAGTACAACTTGGATCAGGCGCATTGGATATGTTCAGAATGTTAAATAGCGGGGAAGGGAAAACGCAAAGCTCATAAGTTTTGTTTATGGTTTTAAAAAATCGATAGACGCGTCGTGGTATCAATGACTCGAATGCACGAGCAGTAATGCAAGGATTTTCGATCGAGAAAAAACGCCTAATGGTGTCCCAGGATATCCAGGCGGAGGCAGGGGCTATGAAGGCATCCGCTCAGGCAGTGTCCAGACGAGGAGCCGTGGCGGATAAAGACACTTCGGAGAAAAAAGGGCCCGACTTTTATGTCAAAAAGTTGTCAGAACCGGATATGAAAGGGATTACACATGGAAAGACATTGGCGCATTTAAGCGTGAGCTTGCGGACAATGCCATTGAGGTAAAGGAAGACGAGGATTGAGTATGAGGGGAGGGTTAGTTACTATATCATATTCTCAATTGATGATGGTGTACTAATATTTTGAGGGATGGGGGGCTGCATTCATAGTTGGGTACGCCAGTTCATTGACATGCGCGGCATGCAAATAATTACAGCAGCACTCGGGGTACTTAATAAATCAAAGCACAAGTAAGTTTTGCATTCTCACTTTCTCCCTTGCTTTCTCTGCGTTGGTCCAAAAGAACAACTGGACATTAACAAGAACAACATTCATGTTAGACGCGAAGAGGATCTGCAGGCAGAAGGAGAAATATTGCGATGTTTCAAAGCACTTTTAAACAACACGGTATGACACTATGTGTAATTATTTGCCGATAGTAATTAGAGTTCAATGCTCTAGGCGGGGTTGGAGAGAAGGTACTCACATGTTTTACCTTTGTTGAAAAAACAGGTTGGTGTTAGAGAAGCCCTCAAGAGTCCTCAAAGTGTTCAAGAGATCGTCAATTCCATCGTATCACCATCAATGATTAATCGTCGACTCGTCTGCGAAGTGTTGGTGTTCCTATGCTATTACAAAGTACCTGTTGGTCAGGAGCTTGTTTTAAAAGCAATGGATCAACTCAGGGATGTGCGAAGGGGCTATGGGCGATTTGATGCATGGTTTCGAGAATTGAGACTATCCCTAAGCGGACGAGGACGAATGGGGAGTCTAGTTGGCGCTAGTGATGACTATAAACAACTTAATGCTCATGGGAGTACGGCAGATAGTCAGCTATGTGAATATGCGGTAATGTATCTAGGAAAAAAAGCGAGGACGGATTATTTTTGAGGAAGGTATACTCATTAACCAGGGCATACAATGATACAGCTATACAACATGCTTCTTGTCAACGCGATCATCAATGTCGTTGAGGATGCTGAAATGCGAATCCATTTACGTAACCAAATGAACGCTTCGGGTCTCGAACGACTGATGGATCAAATGCTCGAGCTGCGCAACGATCAAGTGGACATCCAAGTACGCGAATTCCGGATGCAGGCAGAAAACGATCAGGATGATATAATGGAGGTTTATCACGACCGAGTGTTACGCGACTTGAACGATCCGCGTGATGTATTCGAATGCGTCCTGGCGAGCGTCGAAGGAACACGAAGCTACGATTTCTTCCTCAGCTGTTTGCAGCACATATTGTTGATTCGAGACGAAGTCGAACTTAAACCTCGTTATTTTCAAGTGATCGACAACTTAGTTACCCAAGTCGTTCTCGATCATAAAGGTCTTGTTGAAGACTTTTCAGCGTCCTACGGCACATCGGTCCAGCACTTGATTGATAAGTTTGCTGATCAAGATCAGCTTCAGGCTACGTTAGAAGAAATTCGAAACTTACAAGATATGTATGATGAGTTAGCGCTGGAACGTGACGAATTACAACGACAATTGGAGGAGGGCGGTGGTAACAATGGTAACGTTTATTATACATGGTTGATTTAAGCTATTAGTTTCTTGTAGTAACGACATTAGTATTTAACCATGCTTTTTTCTGCAACATAGGCCTAGAATTGAAGCAATTAAAAGAGAAAACGGTATCTTTGGAAGACCTCTTACGTATGTCGCGACACACAATTTCCACGCTCCAACAAAAGCTGCGTAACCTTCAGGGCGACTATGAAAGAGACTTGGAGGCAATGCAAAAACAACTTGACATGTTCCACAAGGCAGTTGATGATATCCACGACGAAGACGATGAAAATACTGATGGTGATATTGTCATTTCACGAGATAGCTTTGCAAAAGCAGTTGGACGGATACGAGCACATGAAAGTTTGGAAGGCAAAGGCGGTAAAGACGATGAAGCAAACGATCGTAATGGTACAG
This sequence comes from Zychaea mexicana, assembly GCF_025766255.1. Classification (NCBI taxonomy): domain Eukaryota; kingdom Fungi; phylum Mucoromycota; class Mucoromycetes; order Mucorales; family Lichtheimiaceae; genus Zychaea; species Zychaea mexicana. The sequence continues at coordinate 736,037 of NW_026516666.1, read as the reverse complement.
CAAAGCAACAATCACAGGTACGTAACACCATATGCAGAAACTACGGCAAAAGTAGGAAGTTCTAAAAACTCCCAATGATTCGTGTATAACAGAGTCCTTTAAATGACGAGGAAAAATACAAGTCCATGGCCGTCAGTTTATCTGAGGAATTCAAAAATCAGTTGGCGATGCAATTCGGATCGAGCAGTGGTCTTGCTGATTTTGTCGTTCCCGGTGCTATGCCATTGATGGGCTCTTCTGCTCGTTGGGGCAATGGTAGACGTCGCAATGGGCCAGCTCGTGTTTTCAACAACAATAGCAGCAATAGAAATGCATTGGACGAAGCGGTATCTCCAACGATGACTCTCCAAGAGGAACTCAAAGCTACTTTTGCTGGATCAAAAAGGTAGCGTCTCTTTGTGGTTTCCATGTACGATATCTTCATTATATGTTATTTACTTTCCTTCTATCTTTCATCAAGATCATCTACCAGCTCCATTGACGAACACCATATGGATCGTCATATTGCTAGTGATAACGATGATAGGAGCGACGACGACGATGACTTTGATGTCAATCAATATACACGATTCACGCCACGACGAAAATTGTCAAGCGATAATAATGCCAGTCGCGCGCCACAGCTATCATTGAAGCTAGATAATGAATCCTTAACAACAGCAGCAACAGATTTTCTAAGCAGCATATCTCCTCAATCTCCTTCTCCAATCGAAACATCACAACGACAATATGATTCTATCACCGATAGAGCTGTAGGCACCGCTGCCACAACGCAATCGCCATCACAACAACAGCAACATCCCACCGAGAATAGGCATAGTACAATCAGTAGTACGCGTCACAGCATCGACTCAGATAACCGGTCTCGAGAATCTTCCTCTTCCTCTTCCTCTTACTCAAATCGACGCGGACGATATAGTCCTTCGGCAACCTCTTGCACAGGATTAGAGAGCTTTGTCAATAACGCCAGAAGATCCTCCAACTCCAGCTCCAATAACAACTTAATGTCCGTCAATGAAGAATCAGCAAGTAGCGAAGACGATGAAGAACCTCTCGGACTACTAGCAGAAGCAATTCGCCACAATTCAGCCATTGATGTTAACGATGGTTACAGGCAGAGAGATAATTCGCTGCATGCAACGCGTACATCCCCAGAAGCAGGTCAAATCAACAGTAACTGGGTTGAAGACGATGACGACGAGCCAGTTATTAGACAAAAGCGATTTGGCAGTAATGCTTCGTTGGTCGCACCGAGACCAGTGAGCCGGAGAGCATCATCATCTACGGACCAGATTTCCGAAGAGCCTAGTTCTAAAGATATCCCTGCTCAACAACCATCTTTTCCATTACCTACAACTACAATTTCTACATCATCAAGGGCACTTACTCCTTCATCTACTACAACAACCACTAGTGTGTTACTATTGAATGAACCTGCTCCTCCATCAGTGGCCACTGGTGTTCCTGCACCGCCTCCGCCTCCTCCCCCTCCTCCTCCTCCTCCACCATCGCTTCTTCCATCTGTTGCTGCCGCAAAGCAAAGTTTAGGCACTGATACTGCAGTGATTCCACAGAGACCTACTTCAACACCGATATCAGATACTCCTCCTCCGCCCCCTCCTCCCCCTCCACCGCCACCGCCACCTGGATCACACACGCCAACCAAAACCAATGGCACAGCAACACAATCCAATGGCTCGAGTATGGTCTCGCCACAAGACTTATCACCCACTGGATCAACCCAACAAGCTTCACCTGCTGCGCCAGCGCCTCCTCCTCCACCTCCACCACCCACTAACGCACCCGCACCACCGCCTATGGGCATGGTCACAGCTCCACGTAAAGCCATGAACCATCTTCCTGGAGTGAAGACACGCGCACTCCAATGGCAAAAAATGACAATGGACCGACTCAATGCAACCATCTGGTCACTAAACAATGAAGACGACGAAAGATCACTTGAAGATCGATTGGATACCGAGGGTATCTTTAACCAAATGGAGGCCCTGTTTGCTCAAAAGGTTATTGCCAAAGCCAATCAAGCTAAAAAGGAAGCCAAACAAGAAATTTGTATATTGGACCCTCGCAAGGCTCACATCATTAGTAAGTGTAAAAACTATATACTTTGTCTCCAGCAGTAATTTCAGGCTGTTTGGGTGGACATTCGGTTGTCCAAGTATTCTTTTGTCTTACATGGTTGATCTCTAAATTACATTAGATATTGCTATTCTGGCAAAGCTCAAACATATACCATTCCCAGAGGCCAAAAACAAAATCTTATCCATTGATGATCGATTCTGTACTGAAATTTTGTTAAAGAATCTTTTGGCTAATGCCCCAACGCCGGATGAAATGGGAAAACTCACCGTGTTCTTAAAAACGGCACCAGAGGAAGACTTACAAAACTTATCCAAATCGGATGCTTTCTGTGCTGAGGTACCCATATATTATATTGAGTTTCATATGACTATATATGAAGAAAGTATAATGTGCTAACAATTATATTAACTTAATAGATTATGACCATACCTCGATTCAAGGAGCGGATAGATACGATGCTTTTCAGAGTAACGTTTAACGAACGGATAACGCAACTTGGGAAGGTAAGGGATAGTTACACTTGTACTTTGATATATGAGTCATCATCTTTTAACAAATCTTGAATAATAGAACATGGCAAATGTCATGGATGCCTCGACTGCTGTTAAAGATTCCAAGGCGTTCAAGGACTTCTTGAGTGTAAATAATGAGATGCTTTGATATTTGTGGACGACACGCACATATTAACAATACACTGGCCTATAGCTTGTCTTGATGGTTGGAAACTTTTTGAACGGCACAAATTTCCAAGGTGGAGCTTTTGGTATTCGTATTGCCAGTATTAATAAGGTATGATAAGGTTAGAAGGCCGAAGATCATATCTATACAATATATACTCAAGAGATATGTTGCCGTTCTGCGCTATAGATAGTCGATACCAAGGCTTCTTCAAATGAAACTACATTGCTGCACTTCCTTGTCGGCATTATTGAAGAAAAATTTCCAGATATCAGTGAAACCTTGTTAGAAGATCTCAAGCTGTGCGGTGAAGCATGTCGAGGTACCAAAAAGAATAATAAGGAAAAGCTCTAAATACAGAGTACTGTGTACTAAAAAATATTGTGGGAACCCTTTAATATACACTAGTTACGATCCAGGATCTCATTAAAGACTATAACGAACTACGAGTGGGCTTACAAAAGCTAGTTCATGAGCTGGAGCGAATTGAAAACGATGATAATGAGCTTATTCCTCACGATCGATTTGTGGATGTGATGACAGCTTTCCGCGATACGGCCATTGAAAAGTTCGACCAGCTTGAAGTTCGATACACATCGATGGATGTTGCTTACAAGGATGCTGTAACATATTTTGGCGAGAACCCTCGAGACATGAAACCTGATGAATTCTTTGGTGTGTTCAAAACGTTCACATCCAGCTGGGAGGTAAATGATTCAACAATGCGATGATACATATATTACTCTAACAGTAAATGGCGCTTTTAACAAATCATATACCCATTGATTTAGCGTGCACGAAGTGATATTATTGCACAGCGCAAGAAGATGGAGCAATTGGAGCGCGCAAAGCATTTCGAAGAACAACGAAGAGAACATGCCAAACGAGCTCGCAAACAGTCAAATGAATCGCATGGAGATGGTGAGAGTTGTCCTCATTCTATCTCATATCTTTTCTCTTTATCCTCTCGTACTAAAAACGTCCTATCTTAAAAAAAAAATAGATAATGAAGCTCAAGAAGCTAAGGATATTATGGATACCCTATTACACAAGTTGCGCTCAGGTGAGCTTTCATCGGCAGCAAAACGGAGGAGTACGAATAGCAGACGGATGTCGATGGCAGCACGACGCGAGCGACGCAGAACACGAAGTGAATCGGTTGCTATGCGCGCTGAGGATCTGCTGAAACATATTCAAACTGAAGAAGAGCAACCACCACTACCCACAAGTCCACCTGTACCAACAACAACGAGATCGCGGTCACGTAGTGGCTCAAGGAAGTTGGCTGCATCAGAACGAATGATACGTCTGGCTTCGTTGGCCGAGGAAAAAAGCAGCGACATTGTTGGTCAGCAATCGTCGGATGAAGCCACAACAAGGAGATAAACTTAGATTAATATACCACCATATCACATCACAATTCAATACAATACAATGCAACACCACCACCATTGCCATTGCCATCGCACATACACACATTACACCACATTCCGCAACAACAACAACAACAACAACAATAATAATAATAAATGCATAAAATTATCATAGTCGCATCATATACCTGACGTTATGAGCAGAGTATACCAACGGAAATATAGTTTCTTCAGGAGGAATGATGGCTCTACATTCTTCAGAGCAGTAATAAGCAACATTTTATCTTGTCTTTTGCTCTTGAAGCTATCGTTCGAGAGGATTGGTATTTACCTCGGCACCGTTATCTTCTGTCATTAATACTTCTCTTGTCAGTAAAGTAGCAATGCAGTAATGGCGTTTTGTTGAATTTAGGAAATGTTACACAAATTTCATGCAGGAGGTATTTTTATAGGCTATACATTTCTTTTGTGAGGGATTTTTACTGAGATGGGAGTCAAAACTATAATCAATGTGAAAAATAAAATATGAAAAAATTGATATAAAGGAAGGGATAAGATATGACTTGAGAAAATGAAAAGTCTTAGCTTTACATTCAGGTGAGGATAGCAGCCTTGTAAGATTACTACGTAGAGCGCCGACATAGACGGATGCAACATTGAGAACCACGAGTGAGGTGATGGTGCTGAAAGAAGCGTCAGAAAATGGACCAGATTAGTCAGATGGTGGAGCTGTCGGCGCAAGATAAAGATGCTTGAGCGTATCTTGGCTATATCGAACGCGAGCTGCCACGTTCGTATCAGCTAAAGGAATGCTGTCGAGAACAAGGATCCGCAATCCGTTGACACTGGTACTCAGATGATCTTCCCGTCACATCAAACTCGCGCTTTATCAAGGGTAAAAAAAGTGCCACGGCAATAGCGTCCTTGAAGAATGCGTAGTCATGGCGAATGATTTAAATAGCGGCTCAGGTACATTCAGTGGCGTAAAGCAGAGGAGGACATATATGACAGTGAGTGATGTTGTGTACAATACTCTAGCTCAGGCCATTGCTCGCTTCTTTCGATAAGTTCGTAGGTATGATTCTTAAAGTTTATGAGATGAACATTTTATGGCAAAATACGGTTCATTGAGAGATTTATACGACGTGATACAATGGGTGGCAGTCTGGCAAGATCCTTGGCGCAGTTCAAGTCAGATTGATTCGTGAGTTACTGAGGGTGTGCAACTGTCATTCATTTTCTTTCTCCCTCTTTTTCTCGTTTTCTCTCTCGTATTCGTCAATGTATCCTATCAGTTACTAGGACTATGTTTAATCTAGAGTAGCTGCTAGGGCTTCAGTAGGCTTATTGAGTTTCTATTGAAGCTGGATACAGGCGAAAATGGTTCCATCTTTTTTTTCCGCCTATACTCAATGACTTACCTTTTTGCACTTCTCCCGTCCGTCCATGAGCAAAATGGTGCTTAAGAATCTGCTTCATAAAATATATTAGTAGATCTATCATCCTTTAAAGTGAAGATAAAGCTGGTTTCATTGGACAATCGGAAGGACAACGTTATTTTCTTAAGATCTCCTTATATTAGCATGCAAGTACAACCACCGACGCGTCAAATTGAATAAGGCAAAAGCTCTAATGCCTTGGCGCCCCGCTTCAAGTTTTTTTATGCTGCTGCTGCACTCGCAATAACCTTTTCTTACTTCACGTCATGAGCAGGAATCGTATAACTGCTGGCCCTAAAGCAGTAATCTGCCACGAAACTGACTTACGAGGCGAAATCTCGATTGGTAATTCAGTTTCTTCAATTCTCCCTTCTCTTTTTTTAATCGTTCGTTAGATATTAACCATCTTTATTTTAGGTGCAGGTACGAATTTCTGCTGTTAGTGATGCCATCAATGACAACTAAGTAGACAAACTAACATATTGCCTGCTCTCTAGGCACTGTGCTTCATCCGCAGTGCCGAGTCATTGCAGAGAATGGGCCTATCTACATTGGCAAGAATAATATAGTCGAAGAAAACGTGATCATATACAACAAGTATGTTAATATATCATTTAGCAGAGCGCATATTGATTTCCCAGCGTACTAACTACATGTTTGCAGGAACTCCTCACCGCTGGTTATCGGTGATGAGAACGTCTTTGAAGTTGGATGTCGTAAGCTCAAAACTGAAAGAAAAAGATGGGCTGCGCGTAGCGGTTAGTATACTCATGGTTGATTGTTTAATGATATTGGATTTAGACGTGGAAGGAGCACATATTGGAAACAATAACATCATCGAAGCTCGAGGTAAACCCTTTCGTAATGATGGATGAAAGAGGTTGAAAAAGCGGGAGGTTGGTGAAAATCCTTGATAAAGGAAGTAACTAAACAGCGGGTATCGTACGCGTGTTCTTTTATCTAGCAAAAGTGCTAGGCACCACTTCAATCGGCCACAATTGCATCATTGGAGCCGCTTGCGCGACAGAAGTGAACGAAACGATCTCGGATATGACGGTCGTGTATGGCTCAAAATCAAGTAGGCGGCAACAGAGCGAAGTGTTCCCCGTAAGTGTTTCTTTATTGGCTACGAAGCGGACGTAATTGATCAAACATGTCAACTCATTAATAATTGTATTTTGTTACAGACACAAGCTGCATTACACGCACGTCATTTAGACTATTTGCGTGAGGTATATATTATATCCAAAGCTGGGAAAAGTGATATGATCGTGGTGATGTGGGACGATACGTTAAACTAAATTCTGCACGGTTACTGTAGGTGTTACCCAAGTACAACCATTTGAAAAAGTTGGAGAATGCATAATAGGGTGATGGTAAAGATTTTGGCTCATATACCTATTTAGTTTGGGAGCAGGATCAAATTAAACTAAGAAAATGGATGGACATACTTGTATATTGAAACACCATCGAATGATGAAGAGTTATACCAATCACACCGTGAACGCTGTGTTGTATATGCACACATTCTTGTTTGTTTCGGCAGTGTACAAGTAATCGCCCATAGGACTCCATGAAACTCCACACATGACTCCCCTAATTTTTAAAGAATCTAGTTAGTTCATAAAAACGCATCAAATATATACTTCCTCTTTCTGAGCAATGTAGGTCTTAAAAGCATACCTGTGTTCTTTGATAGTTTTTTCCAGATTACGTGTCAATTGGTTCCAGATATGCAGTGTGCCATCTTAAAAAAAGTTGCAATGAATGTCAATATCATTGCTTAACTGACATTCTGCATGGACTTTTACAGTATGCATATAGGTGATATTAGCATGACTTACCGGATGATCCAGCAGCAATGTAAGATCCATCAGGGCTATTAAACATAGAAATTTTGTTATGTTGAGCCATCATTATTCACATTAGTATTCGGGCACATATTCTATTATGTGTACCTGAAGCACGATCGCGACCAATTGGCCCCGTTTCGATACGTTGGGGCTCTATTTAAATCGGTATCAACGTATGTTAGTAAGTTCTTAGGCTATGACACCCATATTTCCCTCATTAACCTCTCTGAACAATATGAAACTTACTGGAATGTTGCCACAATGTCATACATGCGTAAATCGATCAGTTTCAGCGTGTTATCTCTTGAATTAGTCAACAGCGTATCACCACCTTTTCAAATATGCGGTTTAGTCTTTCCTTCAAAATCCCATCCAATGGTTATTATGTCTCTCTTACCGGGTGACACAGATACAGAAGTAACTTGGCCACTGTGAACACCTGTTAATTCCTTGATTCCGTTGCCTGTTCGTGTATCCCATAATCTGATATTGTTATCCAAGTGGCCACTGACAAGTGTTTGTCCCTCCACATCTGCAAGTGTCAAATCATTGCAGCTTGAAAATGTGAATATCGTACGGATGCCTGATAATTTGCGAAAGCATATTTAGCTAAGTTACTCCTCAGCCTTAAAGATCATCATTACGTAAGACAAAGTCGATAAATTTTCTTACAATAGCCTCTCTGTAGGTCCCAAACCTTGAGTGTTCGATCATGACTTCCAGATACCTATTTCAATATAAAGATTATAGCATTATGTTTCTGTTAGAAATTTTGCAAATAGAATGGAGAACATAGATCCATTCAGATAGTCAATTTTACTAACCACTCGCTTGGAATCTGCTGTAAATTGGGCAGCAAAAACTTTACCGATATGACCTGTTAATGTGTGCTGCATTGAAAAAAAAAATTAGAAAAAAAGATTGCATAGCTTAAGTGAAGAAAAATAATCGTATGTGTTTCAATGTAAAAAAACCATACTCGAATTCGCTGTGTGCTTAATTGCCATATACGTGTGGAGTTGTCAGTTGATGACCCAAGGACAAGTTCATCGGTTGGGTTGAAGCAAACGGATGTTATAGACTGCAAAGATCCACCCAGCGTCATGGTTACGTTGCCTGGAAATTAAATCAATAGACATCAATAAATCGATATCCTGGAAACAGGTCATCTAGATGACCAGACTTTCTATTGATTTGGAGCAGGATCATACCAGATTTTGCATCGTATACTTTTAGCTTTTTATCAGATCCACCTGTGGCAAACATATTCCCAGCTGAAGAAGCTTTTATACAGAAGATTTCACCATCATGCACTGTCTATAACAGGGTGAAAAGTAAGTAAGATATGTTAGATGAGATTCTGTATATAGTAAAGAATTGTGAAGGGAAGGAACTACTGTCACCATTTTTTTAATAGGAGCAGTAGGCAATACGACAGTGGCTGCACGAGCACGGCGGTCACTTTTGCTTCGCTCAGTTGATGATGATGGCCGCATAACCCATTTTCCAGTGCTTGTTTTCCGGATCGTTTGTCCCACATTTCGTGCTTGTTCAAGAAAGCTTACCAATACCGGTTTTATACCAGTTAGCACATAATGAATGCATCAAATCCCCTACTCACTCACTTCACATCGATAGAGTATACCTCTCATAAAACTCAGTTGCCTCATTCATCTTTTCGGCTTCTTGATTCATTTTATCCAGCCATCGTTGGAGTAACTGTGCGTTTTCCTTTTCTAACTTTTTGTTACGTTCCTCAATTGTTGTAATCTCCAGTTGAATTGCAGCCAATTCGTCTTGTAAAATCTAGAAATAGAATATCAACCATATAAATAATCAAGCACTCAACATTCTTCTCACTCCAATCGTCACTATCAGCAGCAGCACATGCAAACACTCTCTTTTTTTTTCCATATTCGGCATTACTTGGATTGCTGCATCCTTTTCCCGTAACTGTTCGACTTGCAGATCACACTTAGTGCCGAGTTGCTTGACGCTAGCCGTCAACTTATTTATCCTTCACAAATCAAAACTATCCATTAGTCCCTGTTATTTTTTCTTTCAGTTCCTTCCATCTAAGTATCACTATCAATTGCTTTAAAGGATGAAAAAAGAGTTACTCTGCCGAATCACGCTTCTCAGTTTCCGTAACCTTGCGCAGCTGCTCGTTCATGTGAACCAAACGCTGCGCATTTTCACTCTGTGTTTTGTACATTTCCGCACGCTCCTCGTTCAGATCATGTATCCGTCGATCCAACTCGGCGACCCGCTGTTGATGCTCTGGTGAGCTATTTAAAAAAAGCAGAACAAGAAAAGCCAACGTTTTCCATACATAAATAACCCCTCCCTTTATTCCTCGTATTCGATGGTTTACCCTTGGGCTTTAGCATATTCTGCAGCTTGGGACAATGTCTCGTTTTGTAACTGAGCAGTTTTCACGGCAACTTCGAGCTGTTTTTCTTTGTTCTGAAGCGTAATGACTTTTTGTACAAGTTTTTGGTCTATGTAATTTCATGGACACATGGGACTCTTATTAGAATGTTTCGCTTGACACAAAATATCGAGAACATGTCAAACAAGGCAAATCTTCAGAGTAGGTTGTGTCATGAATCGCAAGCTGGAGGGAAAAGTAGATACAAATATTTACTTGCAAAGATTGTGTCATGAAGAGCATGTTCTTTTTCATTACGGGCTATTAGACGCTCGACGATCAGATCTCTATAGCTCATGACATCAGCAGCCATTGAAAGGTTGTAAAATACAGAGTGAGAAGAAGAAAAAGAGGACCAGCATCGCAGCTTTGCCGTCTGCATTTTCTGAATTTAAATTAGAGCCCGGTCCTCGACATTTAAGCGGAGCGTGCCAACAAGTCGATGAAACTTGCGAAATCTTGTACATCCAAATGAATCACTAGTAGCATTTAATCTGCGAAAGTCTAAGAGCATCAAGAAACCTAAAGATGATGTACATCATAATTCATCACTGATGGCTCTCTGGATGCGCTCGGAAAAGGTGAGTGTCCAGCAACAGATGCAGCAGTAGTTTCTGAGGGTTCCGCAACTATAGAAACTCGTGTATGTGTATATGTCATGCTTATATTCGAACTTGTTATTCCTTATCCATCCAGTATGGTCGACCTTGACTCATCCCAGCGTCCCAACTATTCGCTGTCATTTGTCTGCCATGCAAGTTACTATCGTCGTAGTCCTGTTGAGAGCTGATTGGCTATACTAAAGCGGCATAACACTGATGCTTTCATTGTCTTCCAACTCTTCTTTCATCTTGTAAAAACATACAACTACGTTTGCGAAAGCTACTGCTTCAGTAATAGTATCGTATAGCATGAAGTTAAAATTAAATTGCTGTCCTTATCCCTGGCTGTGGTAAAACGTAAAAGATGAAAGACGACACGCGTTCTTCTCCCCATTGACTCGTATTTTTGCCTCAACCGTCTTCCCTAAAACACATGTCGCTATGTATAACAAGACAAATGGCTTATTCGATGAAGATAATCTTTGTCACAAACTATTGTAGCCACAACAGCCACGAAGTTGGGGAAAGTATTTTTTAATCCAGTTCTCTGTAAGAAAATTCCACACTTGTGGGAACACCTCCTTTAAAGATCCTTATTTTTGCAAATACACTATGACCTGGGAAGTTAGCAACCCTGACAGTGAAAAAGGGCCGTTTATTGCACACTTTTCATACGATGTTTTATCAAACATATTCTCTCAGCTCACATTTAAAGAGTGTATCCGGGCAACTAGAGTTTGCCGTACTTGCTACGATTCTATCCTTCGTCTACCTGATGTATGGCGGGAAATATCTGATGAAGATTACGATGTCCCACAAGACCTGGCCCCATACGGCGATTACTTTGCTGGCTCAGAAGTTCGTACCCTTCGTCTAATGACAAGAAGAAGATCACCTCGTGCCCAAGCCGTCCAGTTTGTGGTCGATCACGACTGCCTCGATATCGAAGAGGGTAAATAATGCAACACAAGTGTACCACAAAAGCTGCCATTTACTGCTGATATGATAATGACGGTCATTTAGCATAGAGCTTCCTGAAGATCGACACTTCTTTGCGACTACCAAAGCTTTTTGGCAACAACTTGACCGTGCTTACGCTGAACAACTTCTTGCATCTTACCATCCAGGCTGTACTCGAGCATTGTCCCAATCTACAGAACCTCAAGTCATCTTGTAATTTTGAAGGACCTGTGCGTACGACCTCTAACATCCAGTTAAAGTGGACATTACCCGAAAACTTTAAATTATCCCACTTGTACAGCTTCAACATAGACCTGCATGGCAATCCGCCCAATGATGCGCTGCTCTCCGGGTTTCCAAAATTGCGATGATAAGGCTCAATGCATCAAATTACCTAAATTGTGAAGCTGTACTGCAGAGTCTCCATCGCTTTCAGCAATGCCAAATCATGCGTTTTTGGAACACTGGGGCCATGACCTATACCGTCGCAGACCGGAAGCTGTGCCTATCACTGTCGTGCCTTCGGGAATGTACTCTCCTGACGTACAAAACGGACTGCAAGAATTGGATCTGCGCTACAATAAGGGTGTTGGCGACATTCGTCAGATGTGTCAAATTGTCTACACTGCTGCATGCTGAAAGTATTTCTGCTACTGTTACTGCGTTTTTATTGTAGCCCATGTCTAGTTCGCGGAATGTCAGTACATGCTCTGCTCCATGGAATGCTCTTAGTAACAAGGATGCATTATCTCGCGCAGCTCAAGTTGCGTTAGCTCTATTATGACGTATATTGATGGCCTGATTCATAGTATATCACACAGAGAAGCAAGATAAGATTAGTGTAGCGTATTTACATTCAATTCTAAGATGATGAAGGTTTCTAGAGTTCCCAATCGTTAAGCTTTGAAAATAGACAGCAAAAGCATGAAATCGATGATAGTCAATTGCTCGGTCTGATAGGCGATATGACGGGTTGCAATGGCAAGTCATGTTGTCGTTGACCATGAAATTCTTCCATGTAAGCATATTGCAGTCCGGTGCTCTTTTGGAGTCATCTGCCAGAGACGCGAGAACATACCGCTCTCGTGCTTATGGGTAGAAGCGGGATCACATTATACACGCATGTAGTTGGAAGTCTGCCCATACCGTGGACAAGAAGCAAGTGAACTACATGCGACGCCCGTTCTTTAAATCAACAAAGGTCACTCATAAAAACCCGTTTAGAAGATATTAGAAGTTAAACAGTCGTCGATCCTATTCTAAAGCCTTTACTATTAAAACAAGCATAAATCATGAGTCATGTTTTTAAAGTACACGGCATTGTACTCTTGGCTAGTCTATATGTCGAGGGTGTTTTAAGAAATTTTATGTTACTGCAGGTCCAACCTCCGTTTGCATGAACGGAGCTTTCATTGGACAAAAGATATCATCGCCGCGCAAAAAGAAAAAAAGGCACCATTTCGCCTTGTGATGTGGAGAACTCAATGAGCTGCTAATTATGTACCAGTGACTAGCTTACTTTACGTATACAGCATAGACAAGGGAGCTCAGTGTCGCAAAATAGCTCTTACAGAGAACACATTAGGGAGCGTGAGGTAATGGTAATGCGCAAGAAGAAAAGGGTTGAAGCTCCGTCTGCCCAAACAGCGGGGCAATAAATTTCGAGATTGACGCGTGCCTCTTTTTTTCTTCTTCTTTAGCTCGCTACCATAATGTTCCCGCCCACAAAGCTACAACTCATTTACAAGGAACCGCAACAGCAGCAACCCCAACCGCAAAGCATGACTGACAGAGTCTTTAAAAATCCTGTCAGACGCTTCAATCGAGCTCGACATGGAGCATTAACGGCATCATTGCAGCCACCTCCTACATCACTCGCACCCGCAATTACCCCACCACCTGCAGTTCCATCAGCACCTGCAGCTCCCGCAAAGCGTGAGGAGCCCTCGGCTGCCCCAACGCCAATCAATACCGTGCTTGGAAAGTTGATGGCAAAGAGAAATGAACAGGAAAGTGAGCGCAAGCAGTTGCGGATTGAGAAAATACAGCAGGTGCAGCAACAATGGTTGCATGTCTCGCCACCGCCACTCTCCCCTTCCCCTCCCACACCAACACCACCACCGCAGCAACAGCCTTATTTCGACGAAGATGTTGAAATGGAGGATGTTCTGCCAACAATACCACCGCAGCAACAGCAGAAGGAGGAACAATATGTTCCCACCTTGCTTGATTTCAACGAAGATGTTGAAATGGAAGACGTTGAGGAGCAGTCGGTGGATACGGAGTGGAAGACCGGTGAAGGAGATGAGATGGAGTGGGAACCCACCCCGCCCCTCAAGGTAATCTACTGGCCGGTTTATTCGTGGTAAAAAAAAGTAAGTACTTGACCTTGTTTTATCAGTCTTGGTTAGATTGACGAGTACCTGTTATAAACTAATTGTTGACTCTTTTAGGCTCTTTTCTTCTTTTCTTTTTTTATTGCAGTGCCGTACGACGAGAAAACACCAGAAAACCCGAAAAAAAAGCAGAAAAGCATTACAAAAACCTCTGAAAAAAAAAGCAAAAAAGCATCACAAAAAACCTCTAAAAAAACCACAAAAGCAAAAACACAAAAACATTTTAAAACATAAAAAATACTGGTAAGCTTATCTCTCACACTTAATTTATTGGCTGTGGCGCGTATAGCGTGTATCATGGTTACTGACTGCGTTTCGTTGACTTTGACAGGTCATTCCCCTTTTGTCCTTTTTACCGCCACTCTGCCTCCGCCATGATCAAAACTTCCTCCGTTTCCGCCCTATTTATTTGACAAAGCGCCTTCGTGCGCTTTAGCTGGACTCCATGCCCAGAATAAGGTACGTACATCCGATACACTCCGTTGTTACCTGGTATGATTACAAGAGATGAATAGCTAATGTTTGCCATATCATTTTTTCATTAGACGAGAAGCGTCTTCAAGTGGCAAAGACAAGTTTTGAAGTTTTGATGGTGTGAGGTATATATTTTTCAAATTTCAATATACCAGATCATCGCTTCATAATAGTTTCCTCACCCTTCACTCTTTGTACTCTATATAGGAGCAGCGGTGGCCGACCAGTGTGCGGCGCAGTACGGGCGTCTCAGTAGTTGATTCTCTAAGACACATGGCAAGTGTTTCGGTGGTGAGCATTGGCATTGGCGTTTGTGCTGTATGCATCTCAGCGTGTCTGTGCGGTAAGTGCATGGCAGTGGAGATATTGACGGTGTCATTTGGGAACTGTGTCCTGCAGAGAGAGTTGAGGGGTGTGAGAACAATGCGACTTGGATCTGAGGGGGTTGGGGCAGTGGAAGGGAATGTGATCTGGTGTGGTTATCTGCGCTTTGGGATGCAACATCATCTGTTTTTGTAGGTAGTCCAAGATAAGAAGAACAGCAGAGATATACAAGGCAGTCCTTTGGCGACAATGATGGTATGTACAGACTTATTTGTTTGGTTGGTAACTATAGAAAAACGTGTGGATCTGTACTATTATCGGTATTACATTCAGAAATCACTAACGATAGATGTTCTGGAAGCATCCCTTATAGCGGCTCTTCTTTCTTCGCAGCTGAAGCTCGGGAAAAAAAAGTCGTTATAAGGGATGAGTGTTCTGGCTAGGATGTTCAAGCCATTCTAGCCATGTGTAGATTTTTCCCGATTCCCGGTCTTGGACTACCTACAAAAACAGATGATGTTGCATCCCAAAGCCCAGATAACCACACCAGATCACATTGCCTTCCACTGCCCCAACCCCCTCAGATCCAAGCCGCATTGTTCTCACACCCCTCAACTCTCCCTGCACGACACAGTTCCCAAATGACACCGTCAATATCTCCACTGCCATGCACTTACCGCACAGTTCAAAGACACGCTGAGATGCATACAGCACAAACGTCAATGCCAATGCTCACCACCGCAACACTTGCCATGTGCCTTAGAGGTCATCTGCTGGGGCGCCTATGATGGCCTTGCAGGCCATGGGTGGGTGTATGGTGGCCCACAAGCCCAGTGTAGCACGCGTGTGCTATTCTGGTGAAGGCAGCGAGTTTATATTCTTCGGGTCGGTGGTCTCATGGTGCCACTCTCTGAGAACACAACCAAGGATCGCGTCGCTGATTGAGGTCGAGCATTTAGCAAAAGAAATACCATACCATACAATTGCGATACTTGAATGAGCAGCGGACATGAACCAAGGAAATCTCTTAAACATCATTCATATTATGCATCACATTATCACATACATTCTACAAACAATATCACCGGTAAGTTACTTTCTGCATTGTTCAAACGCCACTTTAAGTTTCGATTGACTGATCATCTAACGCTATGTTTGTATCGATCTTGTAGGGGAAAACAACAAACAAACAAAAAACAGAAAAGGATGGAGCTGCCGACGCATATACAGTGCGGCTTTACGATCCAATAGGATGGAATCACCGACAGATTTACAGTGTGATTTTCCAATCCATGATATTACCCTCCCAAACACCGCATAGTGAGATGCAGCATATACAAAAGGTACGTATGGATTGCGAATACAGAGTCTGCTGAAAAATGTTGGATGGAAGCGACTAACATACCATCTTTTTTTTTCTGCAAACGTTCATAGTCATAAATACTACAACATGAATACCTTTGGTCATGTCCGCCTGCTCCGCGATGCATTACATTTCATTTTTAATAATAAAGCATTGCATAACAAAAATTCTGTTTTCTCTTATTTCACTTACATTTTTACTTTTGGTTGTACCTGAGATACAGTATTTGAAATATAAAGTGCCAGTATTGAATTGAAACCTATGTGTGTATGGTATGCACCACGGTGGCTAAAGTGATAATGCATCAATGCGTTGCTTGATACAACTTATTGACTGTAAACAGCAGCAGCAAGTCGGTATTAGAGCCTTCAGAATCAGAAGGCACAGCAATAGTATGCCCCATCATTTATTTTACCAATGGATGCGCATACGTATATACTCTTCCAGGTCTCAAGCTATGCTTTCCAATCTTTATCTATAATCGCACTCCAAAACTGCTCTGTTTGTGTGAGGAGTAATAGTGGATATCATCTGTTGTTGATGTTGAGACATGATGGTGGTGATAATCAGAGACTGTATGTCAAAGCTATCGATATTGCTCTTCTTGTTCTTTTGTTCTTGCGCTGTCTCAAGACTTCCTGTATACTTGACTGGTCTATTTCTGGTGGAGGAGACTCATACAATGCGCGTTGCAAGGGATACCAACAAACAGCGAGACATGCTGAGAACAATAGACATATGTACACGACCATCACGGTCAGCATGGACGTTGAAAATGCAACTAGGATATGTAATTTATACGAATCGAGCTCACGCGGTTTTGTTTGCATTAAGAAGTGAAGGCTACCCATGCAACAGAAAGGTGTATATTACTTTACACGTCCAACGGTACCCCTCACAATGGTTAGCAAGTTATTGTCCAAGCAATGATAGCCCCTGCAAAAACAAATGGAGAGAGAAAATAGTTTAAAAGAAATAAAGAGCTACACAGGAGCAGTGCGGGAGACGTAAGAAGAGGCGATACCCAAGGCAACCAAAATCTCAAAGGCTACCAACGAGAAACTAGAAACACTGGATGTTGCGAAGGCGGAAGCCATTTGGACCTTAAAAACCGGCAACAGTAGCATCAATCTCTAAAACAAGCTTGCAACGAATTAGAAGATTCACAAGATGCGTAAACAACACAGCAGCGGATGCAGCAATTGTAGTAGTGGTGCTGCAATTCTTTTCTAACATCAGATACAATTTAAGCGACTGAATACGGGTCGATGGTTCTCCATGCATGTTGCCCAGTGAGCTGAGGAGCTGCTCCACTATTTCCATATTTTAAACTAGGATTGGTAAGCGGATGAGGGTTATCTTTTTATGAAAAGTCACCCATCATCAGTTTGGATACACTCTGCCACGATTCGTAAAATACGTCACATTGTCTACACTGCTGCGTTTTGAAAGTATTTCTGCCACTGTTCCTGCGTTTTTGTTGTAACCCATGTTTATGATAGTTCGCAGACTGTGAGTACGTGTCTCGCTCCATATAATGCTTCTGATTACAAGTATACATTATCATGCGTAGCGCGTAAGTTGCGTTATTTGCTAGATGATGATGTTTATCAATGGCCCGATTAGTAGTTCAGAGAAGAGCGAGATAAGACTAGTGTAGCGATTGTACATGTTATTTTGAAATGTAGAAGATTTTCAATATACCCATTCTTTTAAGTATTTTAAAAACAGGCAAAAAAAGCCTGATCGTCTTTGTACTTGATGATAGTCAATTGCTTTTGCTTGGTTTGATGTAGGCGAAATGACGCGTTGCAATCCAAGCCGGCTGCTGTTGCCGTTGACCGTAAATTCTTCCGTGTATGCATATTGCTGTCCGGTGCTCTTTTGGCGCCAACTATCAGAGACGCGTAAGCATGCCGCTTCTTGTTTATGGGTAGCAGCAGGATCACATTGTATACAGTACACATGTAGTTGGAAGTCTACCCACACTCTGGACAAGAAGCAAGTGAACTACATGCAACGCCTGTTCTTTAAAACATAAAAAGCTCACTCATAAAAACTTGTCTAGAAGATATTAGAAGTTTAAACAGTCGTCGATCTTATTCTTAAGCCTTTACTATCAAAACAAGCATAAATCATGAGTCATATTTTTAAAGACACGGCCTTGTATTCTTGGCTAGTCTATATGTCGAGAGTATCTTATCATTATGTTACTGCAGGTCCAACCTCCGTTTGCATGAACGGAACTTTCATTGGACAAAAGATATCATCGCCGCGCAAAAAGAAAAAAAGGCACCATTTCGCCTTGTGATGTGGAGAACTCAATGAGCTGCTAATTATGTACCAGTGACTAGCTTACTTTACGTATACAGCATAGACAAGGGAGCTCAGTGTCGCAAAATAGCTCTTACAGAGAACACATTAGGGAGCGTGAGGTAATGGTAATGCGCAAGAAGAAAAGGGTTGAAGCTCCGTCTGCCCAAACAGCGGGGCAATAAATTTCGAGATTGACGCGTGCCTCTTTTTTTCTTCTTCTTTAGCTCGCTACCATAATGTTCCCGCCCACAAAGCTACAACTCATTTACAAGGAACCGCAACAGCAGCAACCCCAACCGCAAAGCATGACTGACAGAGTCTTTAAAAATCCTGTCAGACGCTTCAATCGAGCTCGACATGGAGCATTAACGGCATCATTGCAGCCACCTCCTACATCACTCGCACCCGCAAGTACCCCACCACCTGCAGTTCCATCAGCACCTGCAGCTCCCGCAAAGCGTGAGGAGCCCTCGGCTGCCCCAACGCCAATCAATACCGTGCTTGGAAAGTTGATGGCAAAGAGAAATGAACAGGAAAGTGAGCGCAAGCAGTTGCGGATTGAGAAAATACAGCAGGTGCAGCAACAATGGTTGCATGTCTCGCCACCGCCACTCTCCCCTTCCCCTCCCACACCAACACCACCACCGCAGCAACAGCCTTATTTCGACGAAGATGTTGAAATGGAGGATGTTCTGCCAACAATACCACCGCAGCAACAGCAGAAGGAGGAACAATATGTTCCCACCTTGCTTGATTTCAACGAAGATGTTGAAATGGAAGACGTTGAGGAGCAGTCGGTGGATACGGAGTGGAAGACCGGTGAAGGAGATGAGATGGAGTGGGAACCCACCCCGCCCCTCAAGGTAATCTACTGGCCGGTTTATTCGTGGTAAAAAAAAGTAAGTACTTGACCTTGTTTTATCAGTCTTGGTTAGATTGACGAGTACCTGTTATAAACTAATTGTTGACTCTTTTAGGCTCTTTTCTTCTTTTCTTTTTTTATTGCAGTGCCGTACGACGAGAAAACACCAGAAAACCCGAAAAAAAAGCAGAAAAGCATTACAAAAACCTCTGAAAAAAAAAGCAAAAAAGCATCACAAAAAACCTCTAAAAAAACCACAAAAGCAAAAACACAAAAACATTTTAAAACATAAAAAATACTGGTAAGCTTATCTCTCACACTTAATTTATTGGCTGTGGCGCGTATAGCGTGTATCATGGTTACTGACTGCGTTTCGTTGACTTTGACAGGTCATTCCCCTTTTGTCCTTTTTACCGCCACTCTGCCTCCGCCATGATCAAAACTTCCTCCGTTTCCGCCCTATTTATTTGACAAAGCGCCTTCGTGCGCTTTAGCTGGACTCCATGCCCAGAATAAGGTACGTACATCCGATACACTCCGTTGTTACCTGGTATGATTACAAGAGATGAATAGCTAATGTTTGCCATATCATTTTTTCATTAGACGAGAAGCGTCTTCAAGTGGCAAAGACAAGTTTTGAAGTTTTGATGGTGTGAGGTATATATTTTTCAAATTTCAATATACCAGATCATCGCTTCATAATAGTTTCCTCACCCTTCACTCTTTGTACTCTATATAGGAGCAGCGGTGGCCGACCAGTGTGCGGCGCAGTACGGGCGTCTCAGTAGTTGATTCTCTAAGACACATGGCAAGTGTTTCGGTGGTGAGCATTGGCATTGGCGTTTGTGCTGTATGCATCTCAGCGTGTCTGTGCGGTAAGTGCATGGCAGTGGAGATATTGACGGTGTCATTTGGGAACTGTGTCCTGCAGAGAGAGTTGAGGGGTGTGAGAACAATGCGACTTGGATCTGAGGGGTTGGGGCAGTGGAAGGGAATGTGATCTGGTGTGGTTATCTGCGCTTTGGGATGCAACATCATCTGTTTTTGTAGGTAGTCCAAGATAAGAAGAACAGCAGAGATATACAAGGCAGTCCTTTGGCGACAATGATGGTATGTACAGACTTATTTGTTTGGTTGGTAACTATAGAAAAACGTGTGGATCTGTACTATTATCGGTATTACATTCAGAAATCACTAACGATAGATGTTCTGGAAGCATCCCTTATAGCGGCTCTTCTTTCTTCGCAGCTGAAGCTCGGGAAAAAAAAGTCGTTATAAGGGATGAGTGTTCTGGCTAGGATGTTCAAGCCATTCTAGCCATGTGTAGATTTTTCCCGATTCCCGGTCTTGGACTACCTACAAAAACAGATGATGTTGCATCCCAAAGCCCAGATAACCACACCAGATCACATTGCCTTCCACTGCCCCAACCCCCTCAGATCCAAGCCGCATTGTTCTCACACCCCTCAACTCTCCCTGCACGACACAGTTCCCAAATGACACCGTCAATATCTCCACTGCCATGCACTTACCGCACAGTTCAAAGACACGCTGAGATGCATACAGCACAAACGTCAATGCCAATGCTCACCACCGCAACACTTGCCATGTGCCTTAGAGGTCATCTGCTGGGGCGCCTATGATGGCCTTGCAGGCCATGGGTGGGTGTATGGTGGCCCACAAGCCCAGTGTAGCACGCGTGTGCTATTCTGGTGAAGGCAGCGAGTTTATATTCTTCGGGTCGGTGGTCTCATGGTGCCACTCTCTGAGAACACAACCAAGGATCGCGTCGCTGATTGAGGTCGAGCATTTAGCAAAAGAAATACCATACCATACAATTGCGATACTTGAATGAGCAGCGGACATGAACCAAGGAAATCTCTTAAACATCATTCATATTATGCATCACATTATCACATACATTCTACAAACAATATCACCGGTAAGTTACTTTCTGCATTGTTCAAACGCCACTTTAAGTTTCGATTGACTGATCATCTAACGCTATGTTTGTATCGATCTTGTAGGGGAAAACAACAAACAAACAAAAAACAGAAAAGGATGGAGCTGCCGACGCATATACAGTGCGGCTTTACGATCCAATAGGATGGAATCACCGACAGATTTACAGTGTGATTTTCCAATCCATGATATTACCCTCCCAAACACCGCATAGTGAGATGCAGCATATACAAAAGGTACGTATGGATTGCGAATACAGAGTCTGCTGAAAAATGTTGGATGGAAGCGACTAACATACCATCTTTTTTTTTCTGCAAACGTTCATAGTCATAAATACTACAACATGAATACCTTTGGTCATGTCCGCCTGCTCCGCGATGCATTACATTTCATTTTTAATAATAAAGCATTGCATAACAAAAATTCTGTTTTCTCTTATTTCACTTACATTTTTACTTTTGGTTGTACCTGAGATACAGTATTTGAAATATAAAGTGCCAGTATTGAATTGAAACCTATGTGTGTATGGTATGCACCACGGTGGCTAAAGTGATAATGCATCAATGCGTTGCTTGATACAACTTATTGACTGTAAACAGCAGCAGCAAGTCGGTATTAGAGCCTTCAGAATCAGAAGGCACAGCAATAGTATGCCCCATCATTTATTTTACCAATGGATGCGCATACGTATATACTCTTCCAGGTCTCAAGCTATGCTTTCCAATCTTTATCTATAATCGCACTCCAAAACTGCTCTGTTTGTGTGAGGAGTAATAGTGGATATCATCTGTTGTTGATGTTGAGACATGATGGTGGTGATAATCAGAGACTGTATGTCAAAGCTATCGATATTGCTCTTCTTGTTCTTTTGTTCTTGCGCTGTCTCAAGACTTCCTGTATACTTGACTGGTCTATTTCTGGTGGAGGAGACTCATACAATGCACATTTGAAGAGATGCCAACAGACAGCGTGGAGACTTGCTAAGGACACGGCCATCACAGTCAACTTGGACGTTAAAAATGCAACCAAGATATGTAATTTATACGAATCGAACTCACATGGTTTTGTTTGCATTTAGAAGTGAAGGCTACCCATGCGCCAGAAAGCTGTATATTGCTTTACACATCCAACAGTTTACTCACAATGGTTAGCAAGCAATTGTTCAAGTAATGATAGACCCTGCAAAACCAAATGGAGAGAAAAAGAGCATAAAAAGAAAAGAAAAAAAGAGCTGCACGAGAGCAGTGTGGAAGACACAGAAAGAGGCGAGACCCAAGGCAACCAAATTGTCAAAGGCTACCAACGAGAAACGAAAAACAGAGGATGTTGCGAAACCAAAAGCCATTTTGACGTCAAAGACCGGCAACAGTAGCACCAATCTCGAAAATAAATTTGCGATGAATTAGAAGACCAACAAGATGCGTAGACAACACAGCAGCAATAAATCTCTAAAGGACGTATACAAATATCCGAAAACCGCTTTAAATTCAACCAGTCGAGTACAACACAAACATCAACATCAAGAATCAACATCAAATACAACCGGACAAAAACTAGCAGACAACTTTAGTCAAAGCAATTTTTAGCTAATACCAACAATATGTGCAAGTAATAATGACAACATATGGCCGTATTTGAAAGTATTGATATCTAATGTCAACTATGATGTCTATAATGTTTTCAACAATCCAGATAGTGATAACGGGATCAATGTAAGAAGATACGACATAACAAGCAAAACTACTCGAACTCTTTGCTTGTGTCAAGATCCAAAATAAACATGATGTCAAATCCGATAAAGGAGAGATGACGAGTCCAACACACAATAGACATGAAATATGGATATGAAGCCAAAAGAAACAAAGAAACGGGCAACCAAGCAATCAAGGATGTTATCTACCACGACAAACAAAGGTAACATCAAAAGAAGCAGGAAGAACCGAAACTGCGGCACCGACGAAGCACTCAAATCAAAGATTTATCGTAGAAACGAATATTGTCAGGAAACAAACAAAAAGAACGAGAGGTTATCACTACCACGGATGTAACCTTACTAGCTAACATTTGCTAGATTAATACATTTTTTTCATCATTCTTTCAGATTTACTAAGTATTACAAATATAAATCGAGAAAAATATTCAACTATATTCGGAAAAGAGCAAATTTTTTTGTTCCTTAAAAAATGTGCTCCGTTATCAGTGGCTGATAGATTTACGCGTTATTAACATATGGTATCTACTAAGCTCTACACGCCACAGTTTTCTTTCTATTTTCCGGTCAGATCCGCCTATCAGTCCACTGCTGGTCCGCATGAATCATATATTTATACTAAAAAAACATCTTAAATATGCGAACACATCAATAGACAGACCACTTGTATCAGAAGCGATAGTGCGTGTCATAAGACTTGACATGTATTTGGCAGCCAGTTTTCGTTTTTCACATTTTCTGCATAATGTACTAGAGCTGGTCACCCATCTTTCTGATAAGAGCTTTTGGTGCTTTCCGTTAATATTCCCTTGCACTGTAAATCACTTCTTCACTGTAATAAATAACAAAAATAGGCAACAGCAGCTGTTACGTGGTGCCAAATGCATCTATGAGCACATAAAATCCGGTACGTCTGTCAAACTGAGCTCCGCACACGCTTTTACAAACCCACACTGCTTCCTATGGAAACCCCGTTTGACGGATCAAGTTTGATCGTTGTTGAATTCTTTGGTAACGCCCACGTACTATATATTTTGACTGAAAAAGGACTAAATGGAAAGGGAAAAAAACCAACGTTTACTGAACGAAACTAGAATACTATGTCAACAGGTAACAAAATGGCTGCAAACTATTACCACAGGAAAATAAAAGAGAGTTCAAACTGACTTAGTCACAACAATTGGATTTTGTTCCTATAAACATCAAAGCAACGTGGTGTGTACCAGCGTGATGACTTTGAAGTACGACGAAAATATGACATGCCGCTTCTCGTAAACAATAACGACGAATTAAAACATTATGTTGATCAAATTATGGAACAAATTCTGGGTAAAAGGGAGATTTAAAGAGAAAAATGGAAAGAAACAGTAGACCAGAGATAATCACCTGTCTTATATTATGTAGTATGGCTATACAAGGGCAAGCTCAACAAGTTAATTGTGGTGATTAGATCCACAGATACGGGTGATATTCTAAAACGATGGCAGTTCAACGCTGAACTCTACAAGCAGCAGCAACAGCAGCAGGAACTACAACAACGTCTTGACTATGATGGCGAGTTAACAAACGATACCAAAGCTCAGATCCGAGCTATTATGCGCAAGATTTTTGCCTGCGTGACATTTTACCTGAACTGGATACTGATGATGGTATGTTATGCGTATGCGCGCGTTGAGAAAGAAACAAAGGAAAAATCTGCTTTCTTCAGTCACATTTGTTATACTCGTTCATACAGAACAGGATGTGGATGTACCAGAAACTTGGGAGACAGATTCGAAGCTGATAAAAAGCGGTGGCGAGCATGTTCGATTTATACCACTAGAGACCAGCAAACATAAAGTCCTTCCTATTGTTGCATTTTGGGTGACCGATGATGAATGATATATGCATGTATAAAACCTAGTCCCGCTTGCCCCCTTCCTACTTCTTCAAAGATACCGCTTCTCTCTCTCTATCATCCTTCTTTTTATGACTTTTTTATATAAACTTGCTTCAAGTACAGGAATACAAAAATAATGTGTGTTAATTGGGAGATAGGGAAAAGGCAAAGTGTGTACATAAATAATGTGTTTTGGCTAAAGAAAAATATGTAGAAAGAAAGGAAGGAAGATATAGTAGCTAATCCTCTTGCAGGAAAGATGAGATAGAGGGGGAATATAATAGAAAGAGAATAACCCAAAACACAGTATTCTGCCGATTTTCTGTCCATCTTTTTTGTTTGTTTCTTATTTAACCTTCTTGACCTGGATTATACAAATAATAAGTAACTCCTTGCTCCATCAACCCTAAAACGTCACAGCATAGAAGCAAGAGAATGAGACTTACCAAAGTCGTCTGTGAATTTAATATGCTGTTGGATATCTTCTCCATTCACTGTTGGACGTGAGCTTTGAACCGCTTTGAGGAAATCTTGTAGAACAAGCTCGGGTTCCTGTAGCTGTTCGGCTTCAATATCGACCCATGTCATCTCTTGTGCATCCGGATCGCCAGGGGAGCAAGGCGTCAAGTATCTCTTTGTAGTACTTGCGTCCTCACGTCCAGGTGCCTCAATCCACTTAAAATGGGTTGCACTTTGCACCTTTCGAATTGGCTGCATCAATGCATCTCGGACAAGAATAGCAATATCAGAGCCAGAGTATCTATATGAAGATAGCGACAGAGTAAGCAACTACAAAAATTTAATTCATTCCGTTAACGAGTTGTACCCTTCAGTCATTTCTGCAAGGTGCTTATAATCAGCGGGAGTCAAGTGGCATGGAGTCGTTCCAACGTTCAGCTGGAACATGGTTGCACGAGCGTGAGGATCAGGAAGAGGGATATAGATACGCTTTTCGAATCTTATAGTTTCCAATGTTCAAGTTATAATCACACATTAAATTTGACGTCGCGTAGACAAAAGGAAGAGGCGCAAAAGGAATCTTTTCAATTACCTTCTTCGAATAGCCAAATCTAGTTGCCATGGGATGTTGGTAGCACCAAGCACCAAAACTCCGTCCATATCGTTACCAACACCGTTCATCTGGACAAGGAACTCAGTCTTTATGCGTCGGGCAGCCTCTGATTCACCATCACCACGCGAGCCGCACAAGGAATCCACTTCGTCGATAAAGATAATAGCCGGTTTGTTCTCACGTGCCATCTGGAACAGTTGCTTGACCAGACGTTCACTCTCACCAAGCCATTTCGAGACCAAGTCCGATGAGGAGACCGAGAAAAACGTCGAGTTGGCTTCGGTTGCAACAGCTTTGGCAAGATAGGATTTACCCGTGCCTGGTGGGCCATAGAGCAAAATACCTCGCCACGGCTTGCGCTTGCCAGTGAAAAAGTGAGGGAATTTGATGGGTAAGATCACAGCTTCCTTGATGGCCTCCTTGGCGCCTTCCAAACCCGCAACATCCTCCCAGCGCACATCAGGTTTCTCTGTTAGAATGACGCCTGTCAGACTGGCCCGCATCTTTTTCATTTCGGGATCGTCGTCGTCATCATCGCCTTCACCCTTTTTCCTATAAGAAATGCTAAAGGTTAGTCCAAGTTCTTCAAAGTAGTACGCGTGTGTGCGCCCTTGATAAAAGGATCTTCTTGCGTTCCATCGAGCGCTCCTGGCGATAACTAGCTTACTTTTTCACATTTTTACTTGCGCCATTGGTCCCCACCACTTCTTCTTGTTTCTTTTCTTCTTGTCCATTCAAAAACTCCTTAAGAATTTCCGCTCGATCCAGATACTCTACAAACCGCTTCCGGATCGAATCCTTTAAACGATCGTTCTTTTCATCTTGTCTATTGATGAGCCTGTCTTGACTTGACTTCTGGAAGAGAAAAACAAAACACATCCCACTTCTCTATCCCACCCCCTATCCAATCTACTTACACTTTATCGCGGTCATGAAATAATCGAGCGAGTTTTGATAGTAACCATAGGCTTCCTTGTAGTTGCCCTTGTTGTCCTCGTCCGTCGCCTTTTTGACGATTTCAATCGCTTTCTAATTTTTGTATTTCCGGGAAAACAGGATTGGGTACATTAATTAGTTGAGTCAAGAAAAAGAAGAGGTAGCTAGGGCAAGGTGGAACCTAACCAGTTATATATGTGTATGTAAAGCAGCGCACTTACGGCAAGAAACTCGGAATTCGACATTACTTATGTAAGTGATAATAAACAGTGGTAGATGGGATCGGGTGTAAGTTAGCAGTAATTGTTTAGGCACAAGCTGGTTTTTTGAAGTGAGCAACGACACCGCTCTCTCAAAGGCAAATACGGTTCTTGGCGTGGGCCAGTTGACAAAAGGGTGTGTGTGTTAGTGTAAGTGTGAAAGAGAAGCGAGAAGGGAAACAAGATTGTTGGCGTACTCCCTCCGTTCTCGGAGTTCTCGGCCTTACTTAGAAATTGTCGCCCAGCTTTTTTGCTTGGCTTTGAGCATAAATTCTTCGCTGGTCTGCTATCTACTACTAACTGGTCGAGTTTCATTCGAATGATATTTAAAAAAAGATTTCAGGTACTGATAAAATAGTGCCATTCTCTAAATCTCCGTGGAAGCAATATTACTCTATGTCGCTTAACATATTGAATTATCAAGGATTGTTTGCCTCAGACTTTTGAAGAACGATGTGTGAGGAGCGTGGTGGTGTACATACATACATACCTACTTACTTACCTACAATGCAGGAACTGCTATTATAATCCATCTAAACGGAAAGAAGTCGCTTGGCTTAAAATTGGGCCAGGCCAAGCAAATAGGAGTTATCCATCCGTAGAGATGATTATACAGACATAGGAAATGTAAAGTCGATCAGATGCAATATGCATCAATACATACAGTTCTTTTGCAACACCTATCAATAAATGCATGCCCCAGGCTTCGTACATTTTTTTTTCAAGAATTATTAGGCTCAGGTGTTCGCTTAACGAAATTGCTCGTTTCGATACCATAGGTCGCACTTCCAAACTGACTGAGAAAAAACACTACTTGTATTCACCAATTTGAACGTCTCCGAGTAAAAGTGGTGTGTCAATACAAAGACAACTTTGGAAAAAGAGACAAAAGATATAATTTAACAAGCTGTTACAGCCTTGATATTAATGTTGCATCTTTACATTGTATCACTTTACACAGACCTCGTCCTTTCATGCTGCCTTGCCTTGACATAGGCCTCGAAGAGGTAACGGTTGCTAGTAGCATGCATTGACGTTTAAACAGAAGTATCTTTGCGAATGAGTTTATAGCTATAGCACAGTTTTACGTTACTAACGCAATTAGCGTCGTCTTGCATGAAAGTAATTTGCATAGTATTCTTTTACGTAAGTTCTACATCATCAAGTCGTAACGTATTACCACTCGGTTACACATATACACTATAGCTGTTGATAGATTCTACAAACTGCCACCTTGCATTTGATCGATTTTACATATATTCATTTCAATCCTTATAAGATGAACCAATTGGGCAGCTGTATTCGTTAAGTTGGCTCCTTTTCAATTTGGTACGCTTCCAATGTAACTTTGTGTGCTGTATGGACATGCACGAGAATCAACACGACGCAGTATTATTTGTTCGGTATGTTTGCAAGTTGCATCAAATCTGATTATATTTTATACTTTTTCTATATAGTATAATTATATATATGTACACGGTGTTTGATATAAACTACGTGAGATTATTGCGAGCAAAATAACGTAGAGGGACGCGGACAGAAAAGAGAGTAGGTGTGGTGATGTGTGTGGGTTTATAAAAATGTTAATGAGAATAGATGTGGTGGTGTGGTTTTGCATAGAATGGCAAGTGCGTGGTAATGATAATGACGGTGGTAGTGGGATGATTAGTTTACATGGAGTGGTTCTTCAAGAGTGCCAAGAACAGCATCATACAGTTGCCTGTCAGTCAAGCTATCCGCATCTATATCCAGCACTTTGGCTAAAGCTTCAATTGTCCGCTTGTGGAGCTGTCTCTCTTGTTGAATTGTGGCTAGGCTGTCACCACTACGTGTATATTGTGGAGCATGCTCTTGTTGCTCGATGAAGTACTTTTGTGCCATGGCAGACGCTTGCTCGGCTCTACCGGCTTCTGCGAGTGATGCGAGGTATCGATTCCAGTTGTGATCGTCGAATGGATACTGCTCAGCTGTCAGTTCGGCCCAAAGCTGTTCAATAGCGTCAAACCGTCCTTGTTCGGCCAGTGTATCGATATAGAGGGAAACAGCAAATGGAGAAACTGTGTCAGATGTTTCGGAAGGAGAAAGCTGAAGAGGAGTAGTAATTGCCTTGTCGTCTCTGGCGAACAACAAATCGCTGTAATCCTTGACTGCTATTGGCAATGGTATGCTGCTTCCGATTTCAGGGTCCAGGTCGGCCATGTGAACAGCATCAGTTTCACGCGTGCGCAGGTGCTGCCACATTTGTTCCACAATATCCAGCCGTTCTTCCTTTTGGTACATCTTCATCAGCGATACATAGACAGCCGTACTGACCACAACGTTCAGGTCCCTCATTTGGCGAAAGATGCGCTTGGCTTCTGTAAACTGGAGTCGATCTGTATATGCACTGATAAGTGGGGCGAACAGATGGGGCGGGAGCTTGGATTCGGGAAGCTGCTGTTCTTTGCGCTTCTTCAACAAGTCGTCAACCAAAGTCGGTAGATTGCTAGTATAAGCTTCAGATGAGGCTACAATGCGCGCATCTGCCAAAGCTTCATGACTATCGTCTTTGTATTTCTCTTGTCGATCAATCGCATTGGCGACAATAGATTCGGCTAGTTCAATGTCGCCTGAGCGTACGCACGTTGCTACCAGCAGACTGTAAGTAACGTAATTCGGCTTGATGCCAGCTTGCTTCATCCGGTCATACACACGGAACCCATCTTCAAAGCGCTCGGCTTCAAAATAGCTCTGCATAAGAATAGTCCAACAGGTCACGCGGGGCTCGATATTGTTGTTCTTCATCGTATCCAGAAGCGACTCGACAGCCTTGGGTTCTTTTCGGCGCGAAAAGTAGTACATCAAAATGCCATAGGTATACTCGTTCACGCCAACAAAGGATTTGAGCATTTGTCGATAGGTAGCCAGCACCATATCCATTTCATTTTTCTTTATGTAGCCGTGCATCAGGACGTTGTAAACTTGGGTATTGAGTCGATGTTTCTGCACCATCTTCTGGAACAACCGTTCTGCGCCTCGTAGGTCGCCAGCCTTGGTATGTGCCTCGAGCAATGCCGTGTTCGTGAACACGTTCGTCCGTGTGCCGATATTGCCCATCATTTTCACCACCTTGTTAGCTCCCACGACGTTGCCTTGGTCAGCAAGGAGACCGAGCAGTGGAGTAAACGTTCTTGGTTCTGGCCGCAGCTTTGCATCGACCATCAAGTCTATCAAATCGAGTACACCTTTCATGTAGTTGTTGCGGATGAACGATCGTATCATCAAGTTGTACGTCACTTGATTCGCCAGTGCACCACTGTTGCCACGTGTATTGCGCATGCTCTTCAAGACCTGGAGTGCCGCCACCTTGTCGTCGTGCTTCAAAAAACATTCTATTACGGACGAGTAAATGTGCTGGTTGGGTTTGAGATTCTGGTTGCCGATCAGATCGCGAAACAGTCGTCGCACCATATCAGTATCACCCTTTTTGGCAAACATGTCGATCAATGGGCCGAGCGTTGCGATATCCGGCTTCAAACCATACTCTTGCAGCATTGCGTACGCGCGACTTGCACCTTCAATGTCCGGCTCAGGTGACTTGTGTGCATGAATGTCGATGAGCGCGTTAAACGTGACAATCGTTGGCTCGACGCCATCGATCCGCGTCAATTCATCAAAGATCTCCATGGCCCGTTCTATGTTGCCGCTACGGCCGACCTTGTGTATTAACGCCGTACCAACCCGCACGTCCCGCTTGATTTTCTTTTTTACCATCAGATCATTGACCTCGAGCGCATATTCTGCACGACCTGCGCTGGCAAAGTACAAGACCATTTCCCGGTAAAGTGATGGCTCCAAATCAACCGTTTTGCCGCCAACGTTCATACCCACTTTGTTCCAAAACCATGACCACACCGCCTCGACTAGATCGTAGCCGTTGCCACCACCGCGTACGTTTTCCATGAGCAATCGAGTGGCAGACGGACTGGGCCGTACACCAAGCTCGATCATTTTCCCGTAAATATCCAAGGACTTTTCTGCAACGCATACGGGACCCATAACATCTTTGTGCATCTGGTACATGTCGAACATAGTATTGAATGGCTTTTGCGCATCGTCGTCCACGAGCAGCATCTGCTCTTCTTTCAAATCGAGGAACACCTGTTCCATTTCGTCCAGCTTGCCGTTCATTCCCAACAATCGCATAATGGAAATTTTTTCTCTGCGACCAATGCGGTACCCAAGCGCTGCCATGTCGTCTGCGAGTGTCAGTACATATTCCAGGCCTTGTTTATGGTTTGATTTATGGTTAAACAGCCGTATCAAATCGCGGTATTGATCCCGTGTTAAGCAGTGCTGCATGTTTCGCGACGTCAGATCTGTGTAGCATTCCCAAGCCAACTTTGGGTTTTTGACTTGACGTAAGGCTTGAAACATAATGTCGAGCAACGAGTGCACTGTCGACGCAGACGATTGTTCCAAAGCAGCCGCAAGTACCATTTCGCGATCTGTGGCTATATCTTCTGCTGATCGTAGCTTTCGAGAATGATGTCTCGTCGTACCGGCGACACGTGTAGAGTATCTTCGTTGTTGTTGTATTGTTGGTATTAACCATGTTTGTTGGCATGTCGTTGCCCGCCGAGATCCAGAAATCGATGATCGTGATAATTGGTGCTGTTCGTGTTGTCCCTGACGACTAGGGTTGAGTTGCCAACGCGTAGAAATCGCGTGCCGGCTACTATTGCTATTCGTATGGTGACCGCGATTCTGAATTACAGACGCGAATCCGTTTTTCGTGGTCTTCATCGTTGTTGCACCATTACCATCGATGAGGCCTTCTACCCATATATTATGACATAACCGTGCAGCAGACCAAGCGTACGATGCGCTGTCGTTCTTTAATCGACCACTTTTCTACACAAACAAAACACGAATACACAAGTTACCAACAATGAAACCATTCTCTTTCTTTCATG
The DNA here is from genome assembly GCF_025766255.1 of Zychaea mexicana. NCBI lineage: Eukaryota > Fungi > Mucoromycota > Mucoromycetes > Mucorales > Lichtheimiaceae > Zychaea > Zychaea mexicana. The sequence goes on along the minus strand of NW_026516666.1, from coordinate 704,091 downwards.
ATTCCTTTATTTTTTCAAAGAGTTTTATTTTCTTTACCTTGCACTGTTTACACCTTCCTATAACGAACATAAAAGTTTTGTTGTCACACTGGACGCTCTAGCTGTTTTACACTTCAAAGTGACGAAAGCAAAAAAAGAAAAATAGTGCTGGGATTCAAAAAAATAAAAAGATGGGATGATTTCAGAGGCAGCGAATTGGAGGCTTCTGGCAGTCGGGCGGTACCCGTAGAGACCTAGCCAGTTAAATTTACAGAATAAAGTGCGGTATAGAAAAACTGACCAATTGCTTGTAAAAAATAAAGTGCGGCATTGTTATTTACGCCAATAACAAAGGTGGAATAAAGTCTGTCCAATCAGGAATAAAGAATAACAGCCAGCGTTACACAAAAGCTTGAGTGCGTTCCGCAGTATATATATAGCTGCTGGGAACCCTAGTGCAGGGTGAATACTCGGGTTACTGCTGCTACAACCACTTTGACACGACACTGTCAAAAAGTACTTTTTTACGTTTGACATATCTACACACAGTGAAGTATGTTTCCACTGCTCGACTCTCACTTATTGAGGGACATTCTCTCAATTTTGCTCATTTATTTTTCATCAGTTTAACGATTTAATGACACCGATGGTGGGACGCGATGAGGAAACCTTGGCAACGCCTAAAGTATTTGAGCCGTACCTGACAAGTGTCCGCAACAAAATTGACAGAGAAAGAAGAAGCAAAGGAATGCCAGCTTGCTACGAAAACAAGACCTTTTGGGTTTTGCCACCAGCGCCCTTTTTCGCTATGTACAAGAAGAAATACTTTGAACCAACCGACTTATATTTGCCACGTGTGTTCGTTTGGCTTGTCCACCTTTTGGTAGAAGAGCTCAAGTGTCCCAAGTGCAAGCAAAAACTCACAGAGCTTGGATTTCCATCAAACCCACTTGCCAGACGCATCGCAGACGACGACGACTTTTTTTACATCCTATCCTATCGATATCAATGCAAAAACGACGGATGCGACGTCAACACAATTATGGGCACAGACGAGAACTTGATAGAAAAATCGCTACCCATACAACTTGCGCTCGAATACCCGGCCACACTTTCACATAAAAGTGGTGTATCCAAGGAGTTGATGACAAATATGCGGCTGTGCTTTGGTAACGGAATGGGGCCCGGTCCATTTGCAAAAGCATTGAGCACTAGACACCACCTGCGACACGACAAAATTGAATGGCAGTATGCGGAAGGAAGACCACAGCAGCAAGAACATTCTAACGAACAGCAAAATCCATCACCCACTAGACAGTCAGCAATCAATTCGTTTTATAAACCAGTGCACTCGGCATCAAGGCAGTTCAAGAATTTCCCATCATTCGATGATCGAGATGGATATGGTGGTTCGACACCTGGTCCTAAGTATCTCACAAAAATGTACAATGAATTTGTTGAAATGCATATAAACGACCACTACAACCACATGAGTTCTCTACCAGCCACCATAATCAACATTGACCACAGCCATAAGGTGAGTTTAATTTATTTGCTTTTGTGTATATATTCTGACAAGTGCTTTGTTTGTTTTTGATAATAGGTGACAAAGCATCTTTGCAAACTGGATTCGTGCAAAATTTTTGAAGGGTTGGTATCAATGACAAACGAATACGGAGAGATTCGGTATCAAGCTTTTGTGCCTACTACATCCATGGATCACATAGAACAAGGAATACAAGGTATACTATACTTTCTTTCTTACAATTTCCTCTGATTGCATTACAGTAACCGAAACTAATTTTTGCGATTAGCCATGCTACAAAGTCTTACTGCCCATGGTCATCGTCACCCAGAAATCCTTTTTACTGACAAAGTCGAGGCCGATAAACAGTTTTTTGAAACACAAATCGAATCTCTTCGTACTGAAGTTCATCCACGTATAGTCGCTGATCCATATTATCATCTGCCGCAGCTACAGCTACCACCAACAATTTCAGTAACAATTCACAGCTCACCTTTGCAAATCGAAGCTGCTTTGACACCACTACTCGAACAAAATGGCACTGAACAGCAACCGATCGTCGTTGGTCTTGACGCAGAGTGGACATTTCATGAAAATGATCCAACGTGGCATCCAGTATCAATAATACAAGTTGCATATGACGACCGAGTATCAATATTAAAGCTGGAGAAGTTATCATCATTGCCACATGCTATCTGGACGCTGCTTAATCGCAAAGATATCATCAAGGTTGGGCGTAACATCGCAAATGATATCACTCGGCTTTCACAATCTTTTCCTCAACAATTCAATAACCTTCAAGCATCCAATGTCGTGGACCTGTTGACAATATGCAACGAGTACAAATGCAAACCAATTACTGGAACAAGTCTGGCAGATATGTGCGCAACAATTCTACAACATCGTCTATCCAAGGATTTACAACAAGGCAATTGGGAAGGTCGACTTACTGACGAGCAAGTACACTATGCAGCTTTGGATGCCTGGAGTAGTCGGCAAATTTATCTCCAAGTGACATCGCCTAGAAACGACATCATAAATCGACGAGCTGGTGTACATGTAACAGTACTAAGCGACGATGGTACTGTGGAGGTGGCGCGCGGGAAAATCAGCGATGCTAGACAAAGTGGGTATGTACATATTCTCTCCCTTACTTACTCCTTGCTTGCACCAATTCATAGTAGGAATAACACAATAAGTCAAATCATATTACTAATATTAAGCTAACCCTGACTTTTTTCCAGAATCTTTAATAAGCGGACGATAACGGAAAATCGTGCACTGGTTGAAGTTACTACTGTCTTGGTCCCTGCGGCAAAGTTGCAATTATGTGATAGCCAGCCACTTTCGTCATTTGGTGCTGCTCCGTTTTGTATATTAGTGCGTTTGTTGTCACTCCGTCCTTGTTATCAACTTATTAAGCCTGTCGCCACCGTGCACAACGAGGAAACACTAAACATATCGCAGAGCGTGGATCATCCGGAATCGCAAGGTGGTCAAACTGATCATAGCAGCGACAATGACGTGCAAGCATGGGATATTAATGAAACCGACTCGGAAGACGACAGTGACGATGATATGCCGGTACCAACGCCAAACACTTTAGCTATCGACGAGAGCTCCAAGATTTATGGCAGTCACCTCCTCGATCCTATTTTACAAAAGTATCGACCACAACGCTTGGAACAAGATAACGCCATCCACACCAGAATCGTCCAAGATGCTTGGCATGCGCTCAAGAGAATCTCAATACCAAAGAAACATGGGTTACGCATAGAATTCCAACGTAAATTAACCGACGCAATTTTGTGGATGGATTCTGGAGATGTTGCAGCTGTCACCCGGGTTCTGCATGAAAAAGGAGAGAGATTTGAATTGGGTATATATCTATATGATTCTCTTTCATTGTGGGCGACAACAAGCTTAATTTGAAATATCAAAACCATGTTATTTTAGTTCGTTGGCGTCGCAAATCTTGGATTAACGAGCGAATACGCCGCGTTGTCCCACCACCATCAAAAATTGTACAAGATGTGTACGATTTATTCATGACGTTTGGACCTCTGAAATGCGCCTCAAGTGGTCGACCTTTATTTGACAAACAGGCCTGGAAAGACGCACGAAATTTGCTACAGCTTATTGGCAAAGGATATTTGAGCGATCCACCTGGGACATCATTGTACTTGTTTCGACGACGGGATGAAAATGGTTTGGCAGTATATCAATGTCTAAGGGGAACAAACTCTCTTGAGGGCGGTGTGCACCAGAATTTAAAGAGGCATTTTGGAGCTTTCAATGCGAGTCCGAGATTTGCGGTTAATTTGCTTGTCGAATATCGAACACAACATAATTTACATGTAAGTGTATCTCATAGCCTGAAAAAAGTGACCAATTTACTGAACAACTCGAACATTTTCTTATGTGGCAGGTTGGTACGCTGAATCGCACAGGCAAACAATACAAGGGACATTACGATATATGGATGAATAACAAAATCCAGCTTGCATACTTGCGACGCGAATTGCAGCTACCAAAACATTGGCTTGATTGGCAGAACACGGATCTGTTGGCCTCGACTGAAGAAAAGTTTGACATTTGCAAGACGAGCGACGAAAGCTTGGATACATATGGCATGCAGCGTTACAGACCATCAATTGAACAGGCCAACAAACGAGATAATGCAGCTGTGAGAGCAGCATATTTAGCATCTCGTCAAGGCACCCGGTATCCAATACTACCTGTACATACAAAAGAAGAGGTAGCTTTGTTCAACCGACAGATATCTCAATTCTACAACAGTCAGCAACCGAACTCAACGAGGTGGACCGTTTTTGCCAAGTCATGGAACTCGACACATACTGACGGGCGCAATATTTTTTATAAGTACCCACAGTATCTGCGCACACATTTCAACAAATGGAGTCAGAACGCGGTGATAAGGAATAGCTTGGAAGGTACAGCTCGCCCACGATCCCAAATACGTGATAACTCTGATCGTACTGCTGAAGTCTTGGAGCCTCGATCGAATCCGCCAGCACCGACACTGCCATCCTCAATACAACGTAGTACATCCAGACGACTGCAATCTAGATCTTCTGTCTACCAACCGCTTGCTCCACGGCCAATGCAACAGCAACAACAAGTTTACAGCCAATCTGATTTGTATTCCTTTGCACGTCCACCCATGTCAGCATTACCGCCACCGCCTACTACATTTACACTACAACCGCAACTGCCTCCGCCGCAATTATATCCATCATTCCAAGTGCAGCAGCATATGCACTATAGTCCTACACCTCAGCAACAAGCAATCCAGCCGCAACACCAACAGCATTATATACGGCAAATGCAACCTAGAGCTCCATCATCATCACCATCAAGCATAAGCCGTGCTGATTTCCTCAAAAGCCTACCACCAAAGAAACAGCAAAAATATTCCCGGACTTGTCAAAATGAAGGCTGCACTGATCCACAAAATTGCCCTGGCAGTCAAAACAGATCTCACCCATCATGTAGTGCAAATAATGATAATACACGAAAAAGAAAGAAATTGAACTAGTTACTCAACCACAACTTTATTTTTCCCCATATATTTGTAATAGTTTTCAATACTTTTCTCGCGTAAACAAACATATCATCAAATATACACTTTGCACTTGCGTCTACCTATTTTTTCCTTTCTTTACAATATTTGTTGTGACCGGTAGACGAAAATTCCTCACTACGGATATGGCCACCGAGCCAGGCTTCTTGTCGTCCGTCTATGTACACTCCTTCATCGAAGTGGAAAAAACATTTTCAGATCATAATCGCCAGGTTGCCTATGACTATTAGCTGTCTTTTACTTAAGTGGCCCTAACTAAATGTGACCAGACGTTCATGATCCATAAGGTAAATTATATCTGTAGTATCACTACAGGACGAAATCGTCTACCGTTTTATCTGCAGAATTGTCAACGATAGCATTTCAAAAAAAAGTTATTACAGCTTTGTGTGCTACTGGAACAGTTAAAGGAATATAATAGCTGTCAATTTGGGAAGAGTGGTTCTGACATCGTGGTCAACTCGAGCAACTGGTCCTGACTTTATTGGAAAACTATCCAGAAAAGATGTGGTATGTTGTATCATCTAATTAAACTCTTCTTTTCAGGGCGTCAGTCTGTTAAACATACTGAAGTTTTTGCTCAGCTCTTGCAGTAAGGTACGGATGAAGAAAAAAGCAATTAGAGTCTAATGTGTCTAGTATCACACTGTCACCATTGATTGCTTACGAGTATGACGTTCATTATCGTTCATGACACGATACTGAACTCTCACTGGTCACGGATCATGCTTTCCATATGATAATAATGCCCGTTTAGTAGAGAGAGCATCTGAGTGAAGTATCAATTTAATGATGATGCACCAATAGTTCTCATTGTGAAGACTTACGCCAGTTCTAATACGTACAATTGATAAAAAAAAACAATACTTTTACATTTTATGAAACGAAGGCCTAGATTTATATAGAGATTCAAGACAATGACTACAAACGAAAAGCGCTTCGTCAACGCACGATGTTATAATATCATCCATACTTTAAATACTGTTTCAGTAGGTGGCTCATTATATACCCTTCTTATACATATAAGTGGTTTTTCTCACAAAATATGTATCCTCGTCATTTTCCTTGCTCACACGCCCTTCTTTCTTTTTTTATCGCAGTACTTTATATTTTTTCTACAAAGCATCAGGTCATGCTAGTTGATCCTTCTACAACCGCAAAAAGTAATGCGGTAACGACATTCTATATCGCATTCATGCCAATTGATCCGTTTTTAGACAATCTTCCTGGACACAGCGCCAATCTTCCGTGTTGGAAACATTGGAAACTTTTCTACACTCAAGATGGACTTAAGCACTACGTGATGGAAATCAATCCAAACACAGGTGTACGCCATAGCGCTGTGTACAAACGAGGCGAGCCAGGTTTTGATAACAAGCAAAAGTTATTCGACGTAGTTTTTCCGTTCAATTTATTACGTTTCAAGCTCTACAATGCATTTTACAATGACAAGTACGATATAGCCACCAGCAACTGCAAGCACTTTGTTTTACGCGTTGTCAAGTTCTATCTAGACAAGTTTTTCCAAACCGAGAACAAGACGATGCTAGCGGATGAAATTCTTGCCCTTGGCTATACCGCCATGAACATGTGCTTCCTCCAATTACTTTGTGCTTCCTCCTCTTCTTCCACTGGCTCAGTAGCTTTCGCTGGTTACATCTGGTCACATCTTCTGCTATTATCATCATCGACAAAGTTCGTGCAGCCAAAATCTTTGGAGGAGGAGGAGATGAAAGAAGTGGAAGCATCATTACCACCATGGCCTCCAGAATTGGAACGCAGTGGCTATCGTACTCCCGAACATATACGTGTTGCTTTACGAATGGGCTTTCCTATCCCCAAGAGTGATACTAGTCATAGGCGTCCGTATAATTAATAGCTTACAAGCAGCTACAATGAATTTATTCACCTTAGTAACTATACTTGTCTCTGCATAAACTCAAAATATATACCAAATAAACACAAAGTGTCAATACCACTGCGATATGTAGCTTGTCAGCAACTCAACAATGACCGTTTTTCGAGCGTCCACAGTTGTGTCATTCATCTTTCAATATGTATTGGCATTGTTAGCCCGGTTAAGGATACGCTACGTCCCTCTACTGTACATCATGCACTATAATCAGTAAATAAAAAAGGTGCATTATCAAAGCGTACAATACTTTTATGCAGAAGGTACATAAACATTGGTCCAAGAAATCGATGTGCGTTTGTCCACCTGAAAGCGCAATAAGCTCCCCATTGGTTGGACCGGACCGTCGTTTCGGGCTGCGGGCCACCCATTCGGCCCGTGTGCCGAGTGTCGCGTGGCACGCCACCACAACACCGACCGGCGGCCCACCCACCGACGGGAATATAGGAGAATGGCCGTATTAGATAGATACGCCATGCGATGTACGGGAGAGCAACAAAAGGGGTGTGGAGATAAAGGAGGAAGAAAGGGGCGAAATATGTTATTTGCCAAATAATATATTGACAATGCCTGGTTTTATTATATCACTGATGATTGATTCAAAAATGAAAAATGTACTATGAATCATTGGTACTACCGTTAGACATGATCGAGGAAGTCGTCACGCTAGTACGTGTCTTAGAAAGTCACTTTTTATCATGCTGCTGTTCATGCAGCGCCTCCTCTACGGCAGTGTTAAACGATCCATACACTTTGCGACAGTGCTCGTAGGCATACTGCGAAACAATATAACCACCAACAGTTGAAGCAGCTAAAAGAGAGGCATGTTACTCCAAACCTTGTTCAATAAATGGCTCTTTTCTTACTTACCCATGGCAACCAATGCAGCTCTGTTCTTGTCTAATCCAAACCGTTGAACGATCGGGACTAAATGTCGAAAGAAGCTTTGAGTGACTATGCTAATTGGGGTTGTTGAATTGTCTTGTGATCTTTACATGTTACAATACCGGTCGCAACTACATATTTTTTGTTGTTACTATTTACACCATGCCTTGATGTCTTTATTTTCTCATTTACGTACTTGCACTATAAATTCCCGTTTTATATGCGTTCTGCTGACATAAACGCGGGAGTATCCAATCCTACATGATGACGATCATAGACATAGAGGGATATGCATGGAGAGGACATGCATGTATGCAGGAAGTCAGTAGATGTAACAACATGGATGCGAGTCTTATATCTGCATATTACGGGATGCTCTTGTGCAATGCCTTGCTGCACGCGTGCGTTAGCTGACATTCGATCAAATAAGGGAACAAGGGAAAAAAAAAAAAAACGGGTAATGCAAGAATACCTGTTTAAATTTTGCTCCGTGCTCTCTCTCTCTCCCGTGCTCTCTCTCTCTCTCTCTCTCTCTCTCTCTCTCTCTCTCTCTCTCTCTCTTCCTCTTCTCCCGACACACGTTTTTTCCCTTTTCACTTTTTCGTTTGTGTTATTTTTTAACAATAAAAAGCACTAATGGCCAACGAACTCTCCAAGCCAATGGCCACCGTGAGCCAAGTATACCGCGCGGTTGAAGCCGCGTTGGACGGACGAAGACTCACCATTGTCAAGAACATTGTGTTCATTCTCGTGCTTCTGAATTACTGGTCGTTTCTTTACCGCAAGTTCCTTGTCGGTGGTCCTATTCGAGCCATCCAGGATTTACAGGCTTACGTGAAGCGGGTATGAAATTTAAAACATGGGTTCTTTTTTCAAAGGTGCCGGACAGGTTGGTTGCGAGGAAGCTAAATGCAATGGCTGGGATATAGGCATTTTTCAAACAAATGCGTCGTTTACCAGCCGTGCAGGCCAAAATTGACGCTGAGTTGGGTAAAACGCTGAAAGATATGGAGCATTCGATCATGTCTCGCGAGGGTGATAATGTGGTACAGAACGTGACACTCCCAAAGCATGGGCTCTCAGCAGATAAAGTACTGGAAAATCTGAAAAGGTAAAAAAAAAGTGAGAGAGAGCGGTTCTAGGTAGAAATTGAGGATTGAGGCATATACGCGAAAAGAACGGTCGAATAATTTCTCCCTTTCTACAGCTTCCAGGAAATGCGGGCCTTGGATTGGGAAGGTGGCAAAGTTTCCGGCACAGTGTATCATGGCGGTGAAGATCTGACTAACCTCTTGGCTGACGCCTATCGGATGTATGCCGTCTCTAACCCATTGCATCCCGAAGTCTTCCCTGGCGTACGTCGCATGGAAGCTGAATCTGTTGCCATGGTACTGAGCATGTACAATGCGCCAGCAGAGGGCTGTGGCACCATGACGAGTGGCGGCACTGAGAGTATTATCATGGCATGCAAGGCGTACCGCGATATGTGCAAGGATCTGAAGGGCATCCATTACCCTGAAATGTAAGCAAAGGATGGGAAAAAGCTGGATCAATGCATGAGCATGTGAAGGTATGAACTAACATCCCAACGAATAGGGTGGTACCCGAGACGATCCATGCTGCCTTCATGAAGGCCTCCGGATACTTTAACATCAAATTGATCCTTATTCCGGCTGACCCAGTAACTGGTCAAGTCAATCTCAAAAAGATGGCGAGAGCAATTACAAGCAACACAATTATGGCAAGTAGTGGGCTTTAAGAGCTCGTAGTTTGTCTTTGCTAATTCTACATGCGCTATGCTATAAACTATATAGATTGCTGGCTCGGCTATCAATTTCCCTCACGGCACCGCAGACGATATTGTGTCGCTGGGCAAACTTGCCAAAAAGCATAAGATTGGTCTTCACGTCGACTGCTGTCTTGGAAGTTTCATCATGCCGTTCCTCGAAAAGGCTGGTCTGCCCACTGTTCCATTTGATTTTAGAGTTGATGGTGTCACATCCATCTCGTGTGACACACACAAGGTAAGCAATAAACGTGCGGCACTTTGGACCGAGCAGAAGGTCTTGATGCTAATACATGGTCTCTCTTTCTCTGTGTAGTATGGCTTTGCTCCAAAGGGCTCGTCTATTGTAATGTACCGTAGCAAAAAGATTCGCAAGTATCAGTACTTCTTGTGCTCAGACTGGACAGGTGGTATTTATGCTTCTCCCAGTATTGCTGGGTCAAGGTAAGGGCTTCTCTCTTTCTCTCACTTATCTGGTGAAAAGAAAGAAAAATTGTATTTATGGATATATTTTCCTTTTTTTTTATAAAGACCGGGCGCATTGATCGCCGGCTGCTGGGCAGCTTTGATCAACGTGGGCGAAGATGGCTATCTCGAGTCGTGCAGAAGTATAGTTGGAGCACGTCAACTCATCGAAAATACGTAAGTCCACTTGATGTAAACAGGAACGAAGTACTCGTGTCTGACTCTAAAGACATACATGTAGCGTACGATCGATTTCTCAGCTTCATGTCGTCGGTAACCCTATTGCCTCTGTCATTGCCTTTGGCGCCGCCGAACCAATAAACATTTACGATGTTGGAGATATGCTTTCAGAGCGTGGTTGGAACCTTAGCCCACTCCAAAACCCTGCTGCACTTCACATCTCTGTCACGTTACCATGGGTGCCTAGTGCCGAAAAGTTTGCACAAGATCTCAAGGAAGTCGTAGCAGAGCTGGTTGCCGATCCATCAAAGTCTAAGGGAACGACAGCTGGTATTTATGGAACAGCTGCAAGCATTCCAGACCGGACAATCGTTGAAGATGTCGCAGCTGGCTTTGTGGATCTGTTATACAAGGCGTAAATGTCACTCTCCTCTCCTCCTCTCAGCTTTTATTCTTCCCTTTTCATATTCAATCCAATGCATCTCTCGAATCTTAGAAGCTCAACTAATAATACTGTCAATATTCATATTCTTATGCCACTCAGGATTCACTATATTTTTCTAATTTATGCTATAATTCACGAGTAATTTTGACATGATTAGAGACTACAGCTTGACAGCTTGAAGAAGCAGCTAGTCTCTCCATATTCATATATGGCATTAGAAGAGTGCTGCTGCTATATTACTCAGTGCCTAAGTCTGTTTATTTTACAAGTTTTGTGGAGTATTAGTGACGAGCCACAGTCTTTGCATCAGCTTGTGCGGTTGGAAATACTACATGAAACAATAGAAAAATGTCTTAGAGAACTTGAGCATTATCCAATGCTTAATGAAGAGCGAAATATTACCAAGCATATCGGCAATGTTGACGTGAGGAGGTCGACCAGCAGTAAACACAATAAGTTCTGCAATATCCTGAGCGACGAGAGGCTGCATTCCAGTATATACGTTATCTGCCTTGTCCTTATCGCCACGGAAACGCACAGTTGAGAACTCGGTATTGACGAGGCCAGGGCAGATACCCGACACGCGGATGGGCGTATCCACTAATTCGTGACGCAAAGAAGCAGTGATGGCCTCAACGGCATACTTGGTAGCTAAAAAGAACAAGAGTTTTATCACACATTAGCCCGGAAAAGAGAATGCCAGAGGATTGATCCTTTTCCCACTCTCATATCTTACCGCAGTAAATGCTACCGCCAGCATAGGCCTGTTTGCCAGCAATGGATCCGAGATTGATGATATGTCCCGTCTGTCGCTCCTTCATGCTCGGAAGCACTGCCTTGGTAAGGAATACGAGTCCCTTGACATTGGTCTGGATCATTTGATCAAACTCGTCTTCATCAACATCTACAAGATGATCTACACCGAGTACCATACCAGCGTTGTTGACAAGCACATCTACTGGTGGAACGCTTGCTACAACACTATCGATCTGGCTCTTTCGACGGACATCCAATTCAACAGCAGTGACAGTGATAGATGGATACTGCTTCTCAAGCTCTTGCTTCAATCCTTGAAGACGTTCCAGGCGTCGAGCTGTCAGGATCTAATTAAGGATTTCCACGCTCCTTTTAGCAACACGTTTATATTACATCACTCAAGATATACGTTGGTAACTGTAACGTACTAGGTTGGAACCTTCCTTTGCGAATTCGCGTGCAGTTGCTTCGCCAATGCCAGCAGAGGCTCCAGTACTTTTTTTTGTAATTTCCCACGTCGTTCTCACAATTAGAAATGTCTTTCTCTCTGCGATCGACTTTCTTTTTCTGTGTATAATGGTAGTTGAGCTTACATGAACACATTCTTTCCTTCGAGGCGTCCCATTCTGATTAAATATGAAAAAGGTGGTAGATAAAGCGTACGTGTACAACAAAAGTGTGGACTGTGGTGTAAATGCGCTAAAATCAAACTCGATATGTAGCTCTTGTGCAACGCGACCATTGTCTGGGTAGTACTTTTACCCACGCGGATCAATGCGAATTCTACCAATACTGCGCAGGATCGCTGTCATGTACCTTGAACATCGATGAGTTTTCCTGGTAGATTCCATTTTCTAGTTAAGATTACATTTTATAAGTACACGTATGCTATTTGTACGGAGTATGTTAATATATGTTTGAACTAAGTTTCTATGTGATACCTCTCAAGTCAGGGTCTACCATCAACTACTTACTATGATAACAATGATTCTTATCATCCAGCAGCTTACAGGTGATGAATGGATTTTGAGCACGATTGATTGGTATAGCTCTATGATATGTTTGAAAAAAAAAACGAAACCTATTTTACGTAAAGTATAGACGCGATTTTTTTGAAGGAAAAGGTGGAAGAAAAGGGCAATTACAATTGGGCTAGAGATATCATACATAGCTCAAATGTAATAGGTCAGAAACGTGTAGATGTATGATAAAAAAACAGTCTGGTTGTTCAAAAGATGAGTTATCCAGTTGTATAATGAGTTTTCGTCATTGGTTTTTTGATCAGCGAAACTTTTCTTCCCAGAAAAAATACGAAGGAAGTATTTGGTTCTGCAGTCATCATAATATTCCTCCTCTGAATGTTTTTTTGCTGAGAGTAACGCTAACTGCCAGTCTTCTTGAGATTCTAAAAGGATTTTGTCACCGTCCTCGTCTTTGAAATACATGGCGTGCGTGTACTCCAACACGGACAGCTCGTAAAGTTTTCCGATCTTCTAGACCGCAGTTAATGGAAAGAAAGATAAATCACTGCAGCAATATGAGCAGTAATAATCGTTTACCTCTTCTTTGAAGCTGTAAAAGCCGAGATCTGCTGGTACTATAAAGCGATGCATTTTCCTTCTGCTATCGGTGACTTTAATGTCGAGAATATCTCTATTGTCATCGTAGGACATTTTTGGGACAATGGTAAGGCCGTGAATGGAAAGTGTTTGAAGGTTGAAAAAAGAAGCTACATGTTTGAAAAACTGTCGGCTTGAAGCTTTTGTACTCTGTTCATTGCGAAACGATGATTAAAATCACCTGTATGTAGAAGAGCGTTGACTGAATGAGAGTCGCATTTATCAGTAGTTGCTTCCTCCGCTGTCACCTATTTATCGAAACCGTTAAGAAAGCATAAGAAGCCATGAACCAGAAATTATGTGCTATATCAGTTGGCAATTAGCAAATGCGGCCGTGCACATATCTAATGATAGGTATAATTACTGTATAATAAACTGGTGTCAACAGTACTCTGTGATCAAGAAGGACGACAGACCTCCATGATAATTACTTTCCAAGTTCATCTCTTCAAAGTATATTGCTTTAAGTGGTGTAGTAATAAATAGAGTGACAGCGATGATGGCAGGCTCCCTCCTAGCAGTAGCTCAGGTCTTTTCTCCAAGGCAGAGAGGATTCCCTCTCTCACTCTTTCCGAGGGCGTGATTCAATTTGTCATACGCTTCCCCACGGATTAACCTAAAAGTCCGCTGTGGGTGGGTTTCTTAATTCGCCAATTTCATGTGTCAGCACTTTTTGCACCAGCTCTTTTGCTTTCAATGAGAGAAGATCTTATACAATCGGCCGTATCGTTCCTCACCGATCCTAAAGTCCAATCGGCGGAATTGACAAAGAAAGTCTCCTTTTTGGAATCCAAGGGCATGACGTCCGAGGAGATTGAGGAAGCCATGTCTCGTGCTAACGGTAAAGCACCCAGTACTACTACAACAACTACTGTAGCCAGCACTGTCCCTCAAGCGGGTGCAGTAAGACAGTATGCTCCAGCAGGCGCTGTAGCAGCACAACCCATGGCAGGCCCACCTGTACCTGCTCGACCTTCGTATGACTGGCGCGATGTGTTTATTGCCGCTGTTTTAGCCGGAGGTGCAACATATGGCCTGTGGACGTTGGCTAAGGTAAGAAGGTTTCAGAATAATCAGAGGGAAGGAAGAGTGGAGTGGTTTCTAGTTAGACATGCTGTTTTCTAGAATCTAAAGAGCTAAGTCAACTGTGGTATAGCGAGTGTTTGGTCCATGGTTCAAGGTTCCCTCACAAGATCAGCTGGAAAAGGATAAGGAAGCACTGGACGCACAATTCCAAGCCGGTAAGTAGTATGTGACTAAACATGGATATTTAGTGAGGACGACTTATTGATTTGCATAACTCGATTGCTATTGAACAGTGGAAGAGTCACTGAAAGATATTAAGGATCAAACCGAGGAGGCATTGACCTCTGTCTCCACACAATCGGATAAGGTCAACGACTCGTTGAACAGTTTGGAAGCGGTGTTGGAAGACCTGAAGAAGGGCGACGAGGCACGCAAGACAGAATTTAATCATGTCAAGGACGATGTAGAGGCGCTCAAGGAGCTCGTGCCAAAGGTACAATATAATGAGGCGAAAAGGGAAGGGAAGCAATTTCGTCCGTGGCGTTTTCCTGATACTAATTTGGCGAAATTCTAGATGATGGATCGTAACAAAGAAGCACAAAACGCCGTGTTAGAAGATTTGCAGAACGAATTAAAATCCCTTAAATCGCTTATCGTCAGTCGACGACCAGCAATGCCTGAGCAGGCATCAGGCGCCAATAACACCAGCAACAGCCCTGTCGTTAACGGTCTGTCGCCAAGTTTGTCAGCAGCTTTAAATGGCAATAATACCAGCAAGAGTGCCGGTATTCCGGCTTGGCAGATGGCCGCGACAAAGTCGGGTGACGCCCCTGCCACTTCTGCTGCCACTACCGCCGCTCCTCCTGTTATCTCCACGGGCGGTTCAACCTCTTCTCCTTCACCCTCTGTTGAGCCTGCTGCTGCTGCTGCTTCTTCTTCAAACACAGAAACTGCACAGGAGAACCAAGCCTAAGATCCCCCAATTCCTCCCTACTGTTTTCTCGTACCTGTACTGTTGTAGATAATTCGTTTTGTTTATTACCTCCGAATACCAAGATATTTGAGTCAAAAGCACGCCCGATTGTTCTACATTACCGGGTGGAAAACCTGATGATTGTCACACCAGGAAACCCGGCAAAGGTTCTACCGGCCTATAACTGGATTGAAAGTCGTGGGGTATAGTAAGCCGACGCTTCACAAAAGCAAAAAAAGTCAATCACCGAACATATTGGATAGGCCGAGAGGGAGAGTGTGAGAGATCTGCTTTTTTGATGCAATTGCATGTACCTGAGTTACTTGGCACGCTCTACTGGATTCCCTATTGTTCTCTTTTCTTTTTAAATTTTAAACACACAGCAGAAATCAGAAAATTTCACACATTTGTTTCTACCTCCTATGCCACGCAACACTCCTTGCCGAGGTAACACTTTATATCTTAGCCCCAAGGTCTATCGTCTTTCTTCTTTCTCATTCAGAACAATGCTGCTTGCACCCACTGTATTGATAAAACATTAGACTGCAAAAAACGACGGAGGAGATGTGTGTGGCAAGAAAATTCAACCATTTGTACTCGATGCGCGAGGCTGGGACTTGACTGTGCCCCATTTGAAGATCCTAGCACCGATGAAGACGATTTACCAGCAGAAGACGGCACAACTGAAATACAGCTCTGGCTCAGCCAAATATCGATAATGGAAAAAGAAATGCGAGAGATCGAACGTTATATACAACAGTCAACACCATATACTATGGCCACACCACTGCCCGACACTTGCAGCATACAGAAATGTTCAAGTTATTCAACGTTACCAACGCCACCACCACTACCACAACCACCACCAGCACAGGATGAACTTGTTGACAGCTTTTTATTACAGCAACAGCCTGAGTGGGACTTAAGCATCGTAGATGGCAAGCTCCGGCTAGAAACGGGCATTAAAAGCGTCGACGAATTGATGAAATACATGCAAGCGTCCTTGCGGTACCTGTCACCATTCGCAAACTTTTTCCAAGCAGAGTCGGTCCGGTTTGAAAGCATATCCGTAAATGTGGTGATCCGAGCTCTACGGTTAATCTCACAAAAATGTCTGACTCGGCCGTTGGTGCCTTTATCCATCAACCGCCTTCCCGTTCTTTACGACCATCGTGCTATCATCGACCAACTGGTCACCCTGTATATGAAACAACAACACCACTTTCATCCATTTCTTCACGCACCATCCTATTTCTCACATTATCGCCGTCTTAAAGATCCAATGTCATGTCCAATCACCCTTGCAGTGTGCGTGCTTACCGTCTGTAGTCCTCGTCGAATTGTCGGTTACACAGCTGTCGAAAAGCGTCAATTAGCCGAGTTCTTCTACGTGAAATGCAAAGAGATGCTTATGGACATGTTTGACGATCCTCTACGCAAACTCGAGACCATTACTGTGATTTCGTTAACCCAGCATTTCACCACGTTTGTGCTGCTGCAGTTCACCGAAGCCCGTCGGCTTTCAACGATAGCGTATCTGCTCTGCCAGGAACTCTATCCACTTTATACCAGCAAAAAAATGCCCCAGGAAATGAGTGTCGTGTATGAACGGAACTTCATATTTGCCGAGTCGTTTATGCGGATCCTAGACATGATGATAGAAGACAAGGTCGATGACAATTTGCCAACGATCACTCGTGTGGTAGTCGCAGATGATGAGGACGATTTGACGGCTCAGTTTCTGTGCATGTACAATCATATGTTGCGACTCTCTACGTCTCCGTATATGGCTACTCTGTTGGTAAACTTGACTTTATTTCTTCCCCAGGTTTTGCATCTAATCTCGTTCAATGCTGGCCTTATAAACTAACACTTCTTTCTTTATAACCAGGCACAAATCAAGCGAATACTCACTGGTTTAGGCGGCGAACTTAGCATTGAAGTTATTGTGCGGCTGACTGATCAGATCAAAGAATGGTGGAGCTCTGTTCCGAAACACTTGCGACTGTCTGAAGATCCCTTTCCACCTGATGCCAAAGAACTTGTGGCAAAATGTGACAGCATGATGAAGTTGACCATGTTCATGGTCGTAAACGTTCTACCAACAGTTGTCAACTCATGTCTGTTGAAGCCTGCAAAAACACATGAAAATGCTGACATCCTAATGATGATGCGCGAACGAGCAATGACAACTTGTTTGCGGTCTTGTGAAATCGTACTTTTGGTTATCAAACGAAGGTTTACCTTGGATGATGATGTGCCACCGTGTAAGTGTTTGTTCTTCATTTGTTCTTTTACCCCGTCTTCTGTGATCATCATGCTCACGCTTTCATTCATAATGCCGCCGCCAGTGACCTTTGAAATGCTGGTGAATGTCATGTATGCCTTAAGTGCAGTCGCATCATGCGCAGAAACCACTGTTTCTGCAGATCTCCAACGTCTGTTTCACGATTGCTTCAATCATACCAATTCGTTCTTTCCATCCGGCCATCGTATCCCTCCCTCCTTGTCCCCGCTTAAATCACTCATGACCACCCAACAAGTGCATGAACTTGACATTTATGAAAGGTATCCACTTCCCGGATATGCACTTATCTCTGACGTCTTCAACCAATCCTTCATACACATCCAATCGAAACTCCATGGTTCATCTTCACCGACCCCAATGAACATTGCATAAACTTTTGACTTCCGTTTTCCTCATTTCACCCTGTATGATAAACTTTTTGTAATTTTACACACGTGTAATAAAAGGCCCTGATTTCTGTATTATTATTTTTCCTTCTTGAATTGGACTTCGATTTCGGCAATGCCAACAGGTTCTCCTGACTGGTTTTTTATATCTCATATTCTGGTTAAAACAACATCCCTCTTTATCTACGTGCATACATCTACATCGTTCTCTTTACCTTTTCATCATACTCGGCCCATTCACCTTCGCTCAAATCGATATCTTCAAACTTGGTGCCAGATTCAGTACCTTCAGCAACCCAGGGATCCTAGAGATAGCTCGTTAAATGGTTGCTCAGATTGGAAACGTAACATGGATTTCACAGATAGACGCATACTCTTGGTGAAAAGTCGACGAGTTCTAATCCTCGACAATCGAACGAGGCAATCTTTTGAAATGCGTTATTCTTTTCCGCGCTATATGCTTGAATGCCGCATTCGAACTCTAATTGGATAGATTGATATCTTTATAAGCTTTGATACTATTGATAAGCAGTAGCTAACTTACGGGCACTAGACTCGCGCTTGCAAAATTTGCAACGCATCACCAAATTAGCAGATCCTCTGGATCCAGGCATATCCACGGTATCCTAATATATTGACACGCGTCAGATACCTCGACAAACAATATGATATAAAATAGTTTTCTAGTGTTTTTCACTTACATGGGGGTTGAATGAGATCCAGTTTTCGTCTGTTTCACGGCAACTTCCACACTGAATCTACATCGAAGGGAACGCAGGTGAACTTGGTTGCTACTTTTTCCACCTTTTTTAATTGTCACAAACCTTAAAGTGCCACTCATACTCATGAACTGGCTTGAGATCAGTAACGTTCTCGAGATTAACCTTCAAGTAAAGCCCTAATTTCTGAATGCATAGGAGAGAGTTAGGATGCCTGAACAGAGCAGCGGGAATTCTTTTTGACGCACCACCATGGTCGGTCGAGATAATATCCAGAGGCAAAGAAAGAACGTCGTTCAAAGTCAAGGCAACGCGGAGTACGTTTGACAAAAAAAATCGACAGTTGGATGGATGACTCCAGGCAACTATTCACCATCACCACAAATGGTACATTATCCTCCCGTATTTTTCCTTTAAATAAACAGTTATTGCTTATCTGGCATGTTTTAACGTTATTATAGTGGTTGCGTCGCACATAGAACAAAGGAAAAACTACATCTGGTGCTTTCAGCAATACCGCGTTAAATTTTTTTAGAGTTTCAATTGCATACAGCTTTATTCCCATTGTACGTATGTAAAGGATATAATATCTGAGCAGCAGTTTTACCATGTTACAAGGCACTACATACATCATCTATGGCCAAGAAATGTGTGCAAGAGTGTTCCGGCACGAAGTTCACGAAGCAAAGAACTCCGCGAGATTAGCATTTAGGCAAGTCACAAGCACAACAAAAAGTTCCAGGATAGCAAGGCGTTTGTGTAAACCCAACTCAGTTATAAAAGGGTAAGTATCAATACATAGAGGCTACGAGCTTTTGAAAAGGGTGGAAAGACAAGAGGCGTCAAATATGGGGTGGTTGAAAAGTGACAGGGTTCCACGAACAAACCCTGCCAGTCGTTTTGTTTTCTCTTTAAGCTTTGTTTAACGTGTTGTTGAATAGCGTGCCATGGCGACCCATCTATCCTCCGGCTTCACCAAAAGCGAATTCGTTGACCCCACCCCTCTCCCTGAAAGCGTCCCCAAAGTGGACGAAGTTGGTGCAACATCAGCACCATTAAAGAGCGCGTCATTTTTCATTGGTCAATACTGCAAGGAATACAATGAGGATTTCATGCTCTGCAAGGCCGAAAACAACAACCCTGAGCACTGCCTCAAGGAGGGTCGCAAGGTGACCCGGTGCGCCATTGATTTGTAAGAACTTTAGAATTGCAAAGATCGAATGACTTTGGTCTTCGCCCAGTGAGAGAGAAAAAAAAGAAGAAATGATTTGACGCGATTTAACTTGTAATAGAATCACCAAGCTGCGAGAGAACTGTGGCAAGGAGTTCGACGCCCACTGGCAATGTTTGGAAAACCACAACCAAGAGCTGTATTCCTGCCGCAAGCCTGAACGTACCTTTAACACTTGTGTATTTGAAAAGCTGGTAGGTGACCGTGAGCTAGATACCTGATTTTTTTTCTGTTGGTCAAATTATCTTAACTGAAATGTTACCATCATCGCAGGGCTTGGAAAAGAAGATTCCCGGTACCCCCGAAGGTTTCGAGCAGATTCACAACAAGGAGAAGCCGGTCATTAGAAATCAATTTAAATAAAAGCATGACCGACGAAAGAGAGATTACACGGTCGTATAATAGAGCAAAATTTGGGAGAAATCTGTGGCAGATGAGGAAAGATTGGTGATGAATACATGAATACCGATGGAGACGATGCTGTGTGGCCACTAACTTTCATAGCTAATAGGCGTTCCAAGTCGACTATCGCCATCATATCATCCAATGATCACACCGGTGCAGCTCATCAACGGGTTTATGATAAGCTATCACGATGACACCATCAGTCTCAACACTATGACATTGTCGATCATCTCGTTGACAGCATGTGGAAATTTACAGCTAACCATCCTTTACTGTATCGGCTATATGAGCTGCCAGCTGCGGACATCGCCTTACTTTTACTCGCCATTATGATACTGGACGCGATACACTCTATCTTGTGTAATAATAAGGCAGCCTGTCACTGCAGTTTTGATTAGCTACATACGGTAGTAATTAAAAAGAACATCCACTTTTAAAAATTGCTGCCAATGACAAATTACTTCCTAACCGAAATACGCCAAATACCAAGGTCTACTTCTCCTACGACTTAGCAATACCTAAGCAGTATAAATACGTAGAAGAACTTAAATTGAACTGAACAACTTTAAAAGATAAGATAAAGTTTTTAGTTGTGTTTCCCCTCTCACAACGACAAAGCTGAAACTGAGGGGAAAAACTTTAACCGCTCCACACTTTTCCGAGTTGTCGTCGCTTCCTCAGTGGGACCTTTTCCTGGTTTTCTCATAACTGTCACTTTATCTAAACATGATTCCTACTGCTGTTCTACGATCGCCGGGCATGGTTCAAAAAGTCCTCAAGGTGAAATCATGTCGCATATTATCATAATGACGAATCAGCTGGTTTTCATGATGTTAATTGTTTTCTATTTTTCTTGTTGCAAATCACCAAACTTGTTTGTAGAGCTTTCAAACCGAGGGTGGTTATGACATGCTAGTTCTCCCAGGGGTAAGCGGTTCATCCAATCACGCGGATCATCCAATCACGTGGCTGTATCCAACGACCATTAACTAATGTTTACCAGCTTAGAGTTCTCGATAGTGAAGAAGGTCGAGTGCGTGCCGAGTTTACCGTTGAAAAGCAACACTTGGTAAATTATGGAAATTGTCATGCAACTTGAAATAGATAACCATGTTACCAACACATCCAGTACCTTGACTAGAACCGGTTAAAGTCGGTGCACGGCGGGCTTCTCGCCACGGTGGTAAGTCAGTCAGCACTTAATATTTTCTTATGACGATACCTAATAAAAATTGAAAATTCCATTTACCAGGTCGATGTCGGTGGATCTTTGGCTTTGGCTTCCAAGGGAATGTATGCCACCGGTGTGAGCACGGATATCAACATCAGCTATATTTCTGGAGTCAAGGAAGGCCAGGTCGTCAATGTGGTAAGCTTCTCTCTCCCTCTCTTTCTCTCTCCCTCTCGGCACATGTTCATTTGTGATTGGTGGTCGCTTAACAATAAACATTACAATGTAGGATTGTCGCTGTGACAAGCTCGGCAAAACGTTGGCATTTACCAGCGTAGACTTGTCATCCAATGGTCGCTTAGGTAAATGACATCAAATATACTGTTTTCTACGATTTTTAAAATGGTTGTATTGAAATGTCTGACTCTATATATAGTTGCGACCGGCCGCCATAGCAAGTTCGTTGCCCAAGCATACTCACATCCTGAAAATGAAATCGGAAAGAAATAGATATCAGCCATATATACTTCCACAATAGACTAGCTTTTTGTTAAACGCTCTACTTTTTGCAGCTTTATTATCTTTTATCTTTGAAATTATTGTACTTGTGCTGTTTGGGGTATGTGGAGGAAGGTATACAAGCATCGACGTTGGATGGATTTCGTAATGATTTTCGTTATGTTATCACGATCATGAACCTCCACCGTCGTTATCGATAATTCATGTTTGTTGATCGAGCCAATAATGATTGCTTCATATTGTCCTTCTGCAGCATATCGATTATTTAGACTGCGGATCTTGATCTTGTTCAGCATTACATTGATCATCTAGAAGCAACGCTTGGCTACAACCGCGTATCTGGTCTGACGGCGTACCAGCATCTGAAAAGTGACCTTGGAGTTAGTCCAATATCCCCCGCGATAACTTCAATCGTGTGCAATATCACCGTCATTTCAGAGTAATGTGGTATAACTAAAGCGTATGACATCAGCACAACAGGAACAATCAGGCAGATAATGTTAGTACAGTAGTTTTTTCGAGAGATCAAGCGATGCCGTCATGGCCTACGTCTCTAGTAGCGTTCTGATGTGGCATTACTTATAGACAAGTGCGCTTTATTTGGTCAGACCGGGGAATGAGTACGTAAGGGCCTGTGCAATCTGTAACTTTGAACACTTTCCTTTGTCGTTTTTGTAGATATACTGTACACAGGCTTGCAACGTTTCTTGATCATGGAGAGAGGTATATGTTTTTCTTCTGCAAACCTGACATCGATCATCTAAATACATAACCATCCTATGTGATCTGAGCGTCCACGGGTTCTATGAATGCGTTCTGCCTTTGATAATAACGCATTTTGAAATTGACGAATCGAGAAAACCACACGTATACAGAAAAACTCATTTAGCGTTTAAACTAGAGGCCAGATCATACACTGCTGTAGGAAAGAAAAAACCTGAAAAAACCTAAAACCTGAAAAAAACTGAAACGGGCAAACTAAGGTATATTAAGGTTTTTTAAACCTGAAAAACCTAAATGTACTTGAATATACCTTAATATACCTTAATATCATACCGTAATATATGGTTTCTCTGATTCGTCTTATTGGTCGGCTGTTATATGAAAAGACACAAAATAATACGTGATTTATATACCAATCATATATATTTGGCGGATTAAGTAAAGGTGCTGAACCCGACCTTGACCATCTCGGTCTCAACTTTATCGACCCAAAGTCGAATTCAGTCGATAAGTAAGGACCTAAGAACTGCCGGTCGATATCCACCCTAAGAATACATATCGACAGCACATTGGTGACCGACATAAGAAACATAGGGTCAGCTGATTACCATTTGTGATTGCGTTTCTTTAAATAATCTGATTATATGGTTTTAGAGATGAGTAATGTGGAGAGAGTTGTTACAAGGGAATATTGTTAGATAAGAAGAGCCATGTACTATAATTTGGATGACAATCTTATTGTCGCGGTATCAGATTCAGGTACTATGGTACCTGGCTTGCGTCCTTCATTATCAACACGTTAAAGATAATCAGCAAATTGCTGCAGTTGAGTGACCGTCGTTGAGTCAGGGCTTTGCTGAACATGCATGTTTTCGGTATTGTTGACGAAAAGAGGAGGTAGAACTTGGTCAAGCAGGCGTTGATTATATCAGCCCTGTTGTCATTGAGAACTATATGCAATATTTGTCTAATAAATTACCGTTGACGACAACGGTCTTTTTATCAAACGAAAAATGGAGTACCTCGTTCTAAGCGACAATAAAAATTGTTTTTATATAATATCATATATATGCTTCTATTAGCTTTTCCCTTACAAACAAAAAAACAGCGACGATGGATTTGAGTTAATAGGAATATATCGAGTTCATGGAAAGCTGTGAGCAATTTCTCGGCAATTTGCTGAGATATACATGTATTCAAGTATCAGATGTTTGTTGGACCTCTCAGAGACAGTATGGTGTGATGGACAGGCAGACTCGCAAATAGACACAATCGCGTCAAAGTTTTCTCTTGTATCTTCGTCAGCCGTGTTTCAACTGTGCTTTTATTCGAATTGATGACCAACCGGTGTCTCATCCACCCTTGTCCCCTGTGCTCTCTTCTCAGGAAGGAATCCAGAGTCAAGACACATAGATTGCCACCGGCCCATGATGATGGTATACCATTTAGATCACCACTGCGATTTGTATTTCATGCTATTGGCAGCACTTCTTGAGAACTGCAGTGCAAATTGTTATAGAAATATACTTACTCATTGCAGAGATTCAAGCTGTGTAAATACTTTTACTATATAGTATTCTGATGGTGCAAAGAGGAGGTGGGAAATTCAACGTTGTTGTCAGGGAAAAAACAGCCGACAGAGCACAGAGGTTCTATGAAAAGGAAGGACTTTTATTGACTCTGTCTATTATCATCTCCACTACAATAAAGCATACAACTCTGTCTATGATACTAGACATAAGGTATCAAGGTGAATACATCAGAATATCAAATGAGTTAAAATTGGTGAATATTAATTTTAAAATACGGAGGAAGACTTTCTCTCTGAAAAATCAATACCTGTCGTTATCATGATAACTTTATTTTCTAGTGTGCGGCATCAAAAAGGCAAGAATTCTAGCTGTCAGATGGTATAGAGTGTCTCGGCAAGAAACTTTTAATGAAGATGGCAATGAAATAGATTATTAATTTTAGTTTTTTTAAACATGTTAATTCCTTCATAGTAAAAATGAATTGTCGTGGCAGAAGGGAGTTTTGCGTCAGCTCGACGTCGAAACAACGTTAAATGTAAAAATATAAAAGAGACAATGGTATTTTCACCGTAAGCCATATTTTAATGAAATTATCTAAATTATATCCTTGGTCTGACCAAACTGTATTCTGCGATAAGATTTCAATAAAGGGTTGTTTCGTATTTGAACTTCAGTGATTGTTACGTCGGCTCGGATATATTTGACGTTTTTAATGATATGCTTGCCATTGAGTTTGATATTCCTCAAAACATTTCGCCAAGCCAGGTAATACGGGTGATTTTGATGATGCTGCTCCAGGTATGGCGCTATCTCCGCTTCAGGTTTGATTGCAGTTGGCGTGAAAAAACCAAGACCTGTTAAGAAGAGAAAAGCTGATGGATATATAAGCTCAGGAACCGTCACAGGCCACTACATCAGTTTCTTAAACACGACTCTCGATGAAATGGACAAGCATTTGCATATGAAAGGCCATTATATAGTCATGGATAATACACCCATTCACACGCATGAAAACATAAAGAAGTATATTGAGTATCGAGGATACAAGTGTGTGTATCTTCCTACTTACTCTCCTGAGCCTAACCCAATAGAACAATTCTGGGCAGTGGCAAAGAGTAAGGTTAAGCGCCATAGGTTTTTGCAGGAAGACACTTTATCAAAAATAATTACAGAAGCCTGCAAAAGTATGGAGAAAAGTCACTTCAAAGGCTTTGTTTCGCATTCTTACAAGTGCTGGGATAAATGTCGAAACAAGGAGCCTATGTAATGGCATCGACAGCCACACCAGAAGCCAATAACACAGCGATTAAGAAAAGGGTAAGCTACAATCAGATCAGCAACAAACAATTTTAACTTTATTATATATATATTTTTTTATGTAGGGCATACAACATTGGCAAGTATTTTTAAGAGCACCAAGTGTAGGACACTTGAGAAAAGATGTAGGACACTTGAGAAAAGATGTAGGACACTTCAGAAAGATGTAGGACACTTGAGAAAGATGTAGGACACTTGAGAAAAGATGTAGGACACTTGAGAAAAGATG
Organism: Zychaea mexicana; assembly: GCF_025766255.1. Classification (NCBI taxonomy): domain Eukaryota; kingdom Fungi; phylum Mucoromycota; class Mucoromycetes; order Mucorales; family Lichtheimiaceae; genus Zychaea; species Zychaea mexicana. The sequence continues at coordinate 678,396 of NW_026516666.1, read as the reverse complement.
TAGGACACTTCAGAAAGATGTAGGACACTTGAGAAAAGATGTAGGACGCTTCAACTGCGCGCAAATGATGGGAGAAATCTGGCAGTTCATGTTTATAGCATCGTGGACAGTTGTGTTATTTTTATACATACACACCATGGATGAAAAGTAGCCATTGCATCGAAAAATGGTCGCTCTCATTCAAAATAACATACGCCATCTTTTCAATGAGAGTAGCCTAATTGTATTCTTTTTAGATTTCCCAAAGATCAATCTGTCATTACAATATCAAATTGGATTACTGCGGCGTAAGCACTTTATTTTTTTTAAAAAAAAAGGGAAAATAAACTTGCAATAAACAACTTCTTTTTCGTTTTTATTAGACAAACCATTAGCACGAAAAAAAATTACTTTGATCGTTTAACGTTGGCATGTCGACATTTAAATTTTTCCAGATCCATATTTTTCAAAAGATCAAAACGTGATAAGATCTCAAACGAAGAGCCATGGTCTACAACAACTTCCTTGATATTGCTGCATTGTCTAGTATTCAAATTAATTAGCATGAAAAAACTTGCTGCAATCAGTATTCTTTTCGACTTACTCCAAAAAAATCCTAATATCATTTGGTGACGTTGAAAGCCCGGCATAGTCAATGATGACAAGGCGGAAAGGTTTTTGGCTGAAATGGACGCGTGCAACTAAATCTATAGGAAATCTTCAGTTATTATAACTATTATACTGAACCTTGATGTACCTGAGATATCGCCATGGGATCCTTTTAAATGCAGCAGTAAATCATCCTGCTTTGGCGAGTCTCTTTCTAATATTGGTTGGTCTGCTTTGCAAATTGGGCTCACGAATACTTCTTCGCACTTTCCGCGGAAGTATAGTTTGTTCACCATTAACTGTAATGAATGTATTCGTGATTCTTTTGTTTCGTCAGTTGGCGATTTACGTGCGTATCCAATTGTTATGTATTTGGTATCATGTTGTAAATATTTCCAGTATGCCTTGACCGAGTCGGAAGTATCCGTCGCGAACGCTACAGAATAAATTGTTAAAATGTGGAACCCAAAATTTAGTGAAGTGATTTTACCCCTTAGCTGACGATCCTTGCAGAATGGTATAACCGTGTCATCAAGCTTCCGTTTTTGAGACCTGTCTTTGTTACTGTTGTTGCTATTATTATTTTTATAGATGCTGCTGTTGCTATCGTCGCTGCCATTGTTGTTGCTATCGTTGCCGCTGTTGCTATCGTCGCTGTTACTGTTGTTGCTATCGTCGTTATTGCCGTTGTTGTCATTGCCATCGTGATCATCAATGTTATCAGGTAAATCTGTAGGTGGCATTGTTGGAGAATCGGGATAACTTATGAATTTGAAGGGATCTCGCTCGTGTACATTGATACCAATAGCCATCGGTTGAAAAGGATCGTGATTACGTATGTGTACTGCAATTAAGCCACTTTTTTCTAGATGTTCTTTTGCCTTTTTTCTCTCTTCTGGATCATTGGGTTTGTATCCAAGGACAAGGCAGGAAGCTTGACCTAAAGTTAACATTTTCAGGGCAAGAGAATTACAACTGAAAAAAAAGGAAAGAAAAAAAGAGAAAACAATAAGAGATCACACGAATTGCTTATTTCCAAGCAACTAAAAAATAATCGAGAAAGTACAAAATTAATTTTGATTGGTCAATAACATCAATTTCAATTGTCCAGCGACTGACATTTGTTATTTGAATGAGAGCGATGTCTACTTATCATCCATGGCGTGTATGTAAAAAAAAAACACAACTGTCCACGATGCTATAAACATAAACTGCCAGATTTCTCCCATCATTTGCGCGCAGTTGAAGCGTCCTACATCTTTTCTCAAGTGTCCTACATCTTTCTGAAGTGTCCTACATCTTTTCTGAGGTGTCCTACACTTGGTGCTCTTAAAAATACTTGCCAATGTTGTATGACCTACATAAGAAAATATATAATAAAGTTAAAATTGTTTGTTGCTGATCTGATTGTAGCTTACCAATTTCTTAATCGCTGTGTTATTGGCTTCTGGTGTGGCTGTCGATGCCATTACATAGGCTCCTTGTTTCGACATTTATCCCAGCACTTGTAAGAATGCGAAACAAAGCCTTTGAAGTGACTTTTCTCCATACTTTTGCAGGCTTCTGTAATTATTTTTGATAAAGTGTCTTCCTGCAAAAACCTATGGCGCTTAACCTTACTCTTTGCCACTGCCCAGAATTGTTCTATTGGGTTAGGCTCAGGAGAGTAAGTAGGAAGATACACACACTTGTATCCTCGATACTCAATATACTTCTTTATGTTTTCATGCGTGTGAATGGGTGTATTATCCATGACTATATAATGGCCTTTCATATGCAAATGCTTGTCCATTTCATCGAGAGTCGTGTTTAAGAAACTGATGTAGTGGCCTGTGACGGTTCCTGAGCTTATATATCCATCAGCTTTTCTCTTCTTAACAGGTCTTGGTTTTTTCACGCCAACTGCAATCAAACCTGAAGCGGAGATAGCGCCATACCTGGAGCAGCATCATCAAAATCACCCGTATTACCTGGCTTGGCGAAATGTTTTGAGGAATATCAAACTCAATGGCAAGCATATCATTAAAAACGTCAAATATATCCGAGCCGACGTAACAATCACTGAAGTTCAAATACGAAACAACCCTTTATTGAAATCTTATCGCAGAATACAGTTTGGTCAGACCAAGGATATAATTTAGATAATTTCATTAAAATATGGCTTACGGTGAAAATACCATTGTCTCTTTTATATTTTTACATTTAACGTTGTTTCGACGTCGAGCTGACGCAAAACTCCCTTCTGCCACGACAATTCATTTTTACTATGAAGAATTTAACATGTTTAAAATTAGGGTATTACTAGGGACACTCCAAAAAAGTGACTCGACACTCCATTTTTCCTCAAATAAACCAAATAGTTAAGCTTACACAAAAATAAATAGTTGCTCTATGACCATACTAACAAAGGACTATTAAAGGAAGAGGAGTATTTGGAGTGTTGCAATCGCCATGATGATGGCGTTGTAGGCGTTTGGAGTGTTTGGAGTGTTGCAATTGCCATGATGGCGTCGTAGGCGTTGAGCTTATGAAATTGTTTACTACTACCATAACTGATAAAGCTACGAAGTGTCTATTATATAAGTTGACAAGTTTATAAAAGAAAAAGGATAAATCCCCTTTTCTTCCTCTCTCCCTTTTCTATCAAAATGAACGCTACAAGAACAGATACCATGGTCGATCTTATTGGCACCAAATATGATTCGAAAAATCAGCTCCGACCAAAGGTTCAAGAGATGGCCCCAAAGAATCAGTTTGCAACATCCACCAAGCGCAGCAACAGTCGAAATATCTACATCCACTGTGTCCATGGGGGTGTCTACAGGAACTGTCATGACATCGACGATGATGAACGTGAAAGACTGGTATCCACACAGAGCACCGGTTGTGCTTGGGAGCTCTTTGGTTCATACATGCAGAAATCAAAAAAGGGGTGATGAAACGTGTCAGCAGCGCCGACAGCCACAATCATTCATGTGACAGTAACACAGCAGCAACTTACCATCAATATCGAAAGCCAACAGCTGATATTGCCAGTCGCATCTTGTCAATGACAGAAAACTCTATCAAACCAGCCAAGATTTGTCAAAAGTTACAAAACAACGACGAAGGCACAATCGTGACGATCAAGGATATTTACAATTTCCGCCAAAAAATATTCAAGGACGACAAATCTGGTGCATTCAGCAAACTATTCAGCTTCTTGGTCAGCAATCAATATATCGTAAGATATTGGATAGATAGTAAAACGGAAACATTGGAAGCATTGTTCGTTACGCATCAAGTTGGCTTGGAAAAAGCAAGGCGATTTAAAGAAGTCATCAGTCTCGATGCGACGTATGGAACGAACGATAGCAAGGTGCCGCTAATCAACGTTGTTGGGATCAGTAACCTTGGTACGACGTCGCTACACAATATATTAATTGCATCAGCAGTCGTCGTCAATGAGAAAACCGATTCCTATCTATGGGTTATGAGGACCATGCGTGATACTATTTGGCCCGAAGGTGATGTCGGTATCTTCATTACTGACAACGAGAAGGCGCTCATCACTGCCATCGATACTATCTTTCCGAAATCGATTCATCTTTTATGCGGTTGGCACATGGCGCAGCATTTGATCTCTCAGTTCGGTGGCTGCTTTCCGAAGAAAAGCGAGAAGTACAAGCAAGTCAAGAGCGTTGTGAATTGCTTGATTTACAAGTACAAAGACGAAGAGAAATTCGAAGAAGCAATCAAGGAATATCGCCAACTAGCGGAGGATGCAGCAGCAGCAATGATCGAACAGGCAGAAAAACAAGACATCAAAAAAGGCTGAAGCAAAAGAAAAGAAGCTGAACAAAAAAGAAGAAAAAGATGAAGAACAAGAAAAGAAGCCGACAAAAAAAGAGGTACTGCGAAACAAAAAAAGGGAAGACAGGGAAATGAAAAAAAGAAACAAAATCGCAGTTGCCCGTAAGACAAAAATCATCAAGTATCTCGAAAGGTATGTATCTCTTACTTTGTAACGGTTTGCTTGAAATTATGTAGATTAAGTATGTGATAAGGGTGATTTAATTAACTCACTGTACCCTCGCGTTATTTTACATCTAGTGTGCTCACCTACAAGGATAAATGGGCTGCACCGCAGGCTGGAAAGCAGTTCAACCTTAATGTGCGAACCACATCACGAACAGAAGGGACTCATTGGATCATCAAAGATACTATGCAAACGACGGGCAGCCTCTATCGCACGTTTAAAGCTATTAACGAAGTCATAAAGAAGACAGTAAGAATTCTATATCCTCACTCATCTCCAGTGTTTGCTATTCAATTTTTATGTAGCGATATGCAAATAAGCTAACTTTGATGCTTAAAAGTTTAAAAAAGAAAAGATGGACTTCATAAACGAGCTTCGCAACACTCCACTTTTCACAAAGCGTCAGAGTGCAGCTGTAAGAAACCTTTTCGGCCATGTCAGTTTCTTTGCTTTAAACCGAATTCGAAAGGAGCTTGACCATGCGTGGAAAAAAGTAGGCAACCAAATCAATTGCGACACATTGGATCATATTTGCACGAGTAGAATCAATTTCGGTTTACCATGCCAGCATATGATCAACCTTAACAGTCCTGCTGTTGACTTGAATGAGATTTTCAAACGTTGGCTTCTACAGTATGATTCAGATATGTACTATTATACAGCTTCATCTAGTAACAATAGCATGTTGTCAATACCTTTTCATATGAATGTGCTTCCTAAATGTATTATATAGCTCTCTTTGAAATTAAAGACCCAGCGGTATTAGTTGATCACCATGAGGAGAAGCTCGTTTCAAATGTAAAGAACAAAATTATTTCTTTGGAAATTGAACAAGAGAAAGTCAAACTGCTATCCCGTTTTGAGGAGATCCTTGAGGAAGACGTTGAGACTGTTGATCTCACTGAAGTCACGTTTCCGAGCCAGTTGCTACGAAAGGAAGGCCCAAGAATACGAAGAACAAAAGGATCCCATCGTCTTTTGAGACCGAAAAGAAAGAAGAGCTGCTTAATGCTGCTGGTGACGATAAGCCTAAAAAGGCCCTTCAAACCAGCGAAGTACAACACGACGACTATGTCCTTTCAACATCGAAAAGGGATCAAGAAACTTTGTATTTGGAACGTGCTCGTAAAAGGTCTGTCTTTTTGTATTCAGAACAATTCTTCGTCATATGTACTATTCCCATTTTATACTAATAAATGTATATATGATTGTACATATCCGAACCTAAACCAGAGTCTTTTTCCTTTTTAGCTTACCCAGATATTCCGAGGGATTGCATTCATGGGACAGTTAATATTGCTTCTGACGGCTGGTGTGGCTTCCGCACCATCGTGCATTGCGTTAAAGGAGACCAAGAACAATTCATGACGGTCAAAAAGGAAATGTTAGAGTGCCTGCACAAAAACAAGGACATATATTCGAAGTATTTCATCAGCATGTATGACCTTGCTCGCCTCGAGGAGACGATCGCTTTTGGCCTTGACTACACCCGCAACACTGAAGGCAAATATCCAAGATGCCCCAGCAAGCATTGGTTCTACTACACTCCTAGTTGTGCCCAACTTGCTGCTGATACATACAGACGACCTATTGCTGTGTATCCAGACAGAGATGACAAAACGAAAATGGAACGTACTGTACGGCGTCATTGTTGTTTGTACCATTTGAAGGACCAGGAACGAATGCTCGACCGTTACCTCTTATCATGCAGTTCGTTTCAGGATGTCATTGGGCGACATTAGAAATGAAAACTGCAAAGAAACTACAATGGCCTTTTATCGAACGATCGGTTGTAACAGCTTGTGAAAAGATGGGTCACATGTATGTTTTGCGCGAAAACGTTTGGAGATATTTGGACATCAAAAAGGTCAACATTGAGGAAAATGTTTAGAAAGAAACAATTTTTATAAATAGTTTTTTCTTATGCATCTGTGTGATGCTTTCACATATCATTATCGATTTTCTCCTATTCCTTTTATATTAATATTAACATTTAATATACATGTCCATGATAAAATCGATAAAATATCAACTCAAGCTTTATTTCGCTCTTAGCACTCCATTTTGCACTCTACTCTCTATGGTCTACATCCTGCACTCCAACATCAGAAGGTCCATCAAGCGATATATTTATAGAGCAACTGTTTATTTTTGTGCAACTATTTGGTTTATTCGAGGAAAAATGGAGTGTCGAATCACTTTTTTGGAATGTCTCTAGTAATACCCGTCAATAAAAGTATTACTGCCTTCTTCCTCTTGTCGCCTTGTGAGAAGAAAAATAATAATAGAAAGAACAACATTTGAACAATGTATATGCTGCCTAAACGTTAATGATGTTATAGCGTTATAACAGACGGCGCCTATCAAATCGTAGCCTCTCTATTGTCTCTTGAAGCACCTCTTCTTTTTTGCTCTCACAGCTGATTGTGCAATGGCAACAGCAATCTTTAGAATTTGACATTGTGGACTTCAGTTTTTTTTATAGGGAGGGATAAATAAAACGTTGCTTTAGGCACGGTGGCGAAACTGAGTTGCTCTAACACAGAATATTGAGAAACAGCACGACCATCCTCATATGCAGTATGGTTGAAGTTCAATTGGCGAACTTATTCATGATGGTGGGTAAGCGGAATTGCTGTTAAACGGGTTGAACAACAATTACACTAGGTGAATACTAGTCAAATATCAGTTGAATACGTAAAGAGTTGAATATTAGTTGAATATCAGTTAAATACATGCTGATATTAAACGTGTAAAAATGGTTGAATATTAGTTTAATACACACCGTTTTTTCCAGTAGATAGGATCAGACGACCACAAAGGTAACCACAAAGAAATAGAAGAACTGAAAGATGATGTTTTATTCAAAAAGATGACCTATATTTATACTGTTTTCTAAGTCTAAAAATATACAAATGATGCTGCATATATAATCGTGGTAATGACAAAGGTGATGATGTTGATGATTGATGTTGCGCATCAAGGAAGTACAAGAGTAAGTAGCTGCGCATTACGTCAAGGATGACTTAGCAACCACAGTAAAAGAAGTATCTATGGTTATTAAAATAACCGGATGTTGTACTACTGTCGAGTCGCTTTTTAGTAGGTGGATCCGTAGCCAATGAGAAAGGTTAAGAACAAAGGGTAATCAGAGAGGATAGAGGGTTGTTAAAAGATACTTTTTATTGCTTGTGATAATGTGGCTACTTATAATCTTTTTCTAATAAAGTGTCTTCTCGTTTGGCATATGATACAACCATATAATGTGCTACAATTGCAATGCTGTTGGATCCTGAATTCTACTCGTTGCTTGTGTGTTCGTTTGTATGGTTCAAACTTTATAAATTTTTATTAAATGGCCATATAAGCGCTTCGCCAATCGCATACTCACTAAAGCCCGGTCGCTGTGACTAGTGAACAAAAACCCCAGAGTCAGAAAGGGGAAATGTAGAGTAAAATGATACAGAGTTTGAGAGAAAACAAAAGGGGAGTATCTAGGGTTACAAGAGTGCACAAGGTTAAGAGAGATGAAAGGTGGGGCGGGAGCTTGCAGCTACAAAGTGGCAAGGGATAGGGAATCTTTTTTTTTAATATGTTTCTTTTCTTTCTTTTTTTTTGTTTGTAAAGAACTAGTATAAGTAGTTAGGTGTAGGGGAGGGCGAATAGGAAAGAGATAGGTGTGATTCAGCATTAAGTATTATTTCATAATAATAAATTATGTGGTAAACCACTAATTATTTATTATTCTTAATACTGTTAAGTGTTCTAAGAAAAATCTAACTTCATTGATTTTTTATTGAACTGGGTGTCGTCGTACCTCCTAGCCTGTATTAGATTTATTATAAAAGGATTTTTTAAAAGGTTTAAAAAGGTTTATACAAAACCTAAACCTTTCAAGGAATTAAAAAAAATAAAAAAGAAACATCTTAAACATTTCAAAAATAAAAAAATTATAATATAATTTTTTATTTTTCCTAAACATGTTTAAACAAGGATATAAATTTAATTAATAAAACCTTTTAAGGATTTACAGTTAAGGATTAACTCCCATTGGTTTGATCAAGCCACCGCAAAAAGTCGTCGCATGCAGTGGTGGCAATGCCAGTGTCTTTGGTGAATAAGTCATCTTTGTGGCATAAACAATCGCTGTCTCAGAGTAAGCTGGTTAGTCGGCACCAATAAGAGCGCCAATAATGTTTAGTGATGCTGCTGTGAGGGCAAGTTCTTAGTAACGAGTTAAGTATGAAGGAGATAGGATCCAGGATTACAAAAGGAACTTGTAGATACACATATGCTTACAGATAGATGATGACATGGTCCTAAGATAGGTGATGGTGATCTGAGCAATTGTGGCAGATTGCCTCCAGACAACCATTCGGCATCCAGCCAAGATGCCAATGTATGAGACGACTTTGATGATAGTATTGCATCGGGAGCTAAACAATTGGATCGACACCCAGTGTAGGAAGGCAAGCAAAGAGTAATTTAGCATGCAGGCCAATACAAGTAGTTTCAAAATCAGCAGTATATAGGTTCCAATACTATGTGATAAGGGATATTAAACCATAACAAGTAAACTTGCTAGGTTTAATTATCCACTCATGTAAGTGTGAACCACCCATAGTCCACATCCTATATCTCTAAATATCATTAATAAGTAACATTTCGTCCTTCGTCCTCATATTAAGGAGGGATTTACTCACTACTGTTGTTGCACTGCTACTAATTATCATATAATATCAGACTTTTAAAGGATTAATCTTAATCTTAGAAATCAACCACAGTTATAAGAAACCTAAATTCAGAAAATATTTAAAAAAAATATCTAAAAATATTAAAATCATTATTATATCTTTTATTTTTTATATTATAATTTAGATCTATTATTTTTCTGTAAATAATTAATTATTTTTTTTATTAATAGTTGAGGATTAATTCCTAAGACTTCTTTCTTGACAAATGGCACCTCTTAAGAAGGGAGACGTTGCCACAATATGGTGTGTTGTAGGTGATGGTATCGGCTCGTAGAGAGTAGAGACGACAGATAGTCGTAGGTGGATAAGCTTGTATATTTATATATTATCAATGTATTTTAGTATAGTGGAATTCTGTTGTAGTTGTTTGCTGCCTGGCAAAAGTGTTGCGCCGCCAAAACAGAATAATTAAAGGCTGGTTATTTTTACTACAACAAAACTATGGCTAGAACAATTCTTTACTACTACTACTATTTACGACGAAAAGCTGGAAGTGTAGTGTAGAGTATGTCTGTTATAAAATCAATAACAGCAAGTTGGGGGATATGGCCTAGTGGTATGGCGTCTGCTTTGCATGCAGAAGATCCCGAGTTCGATCCTCGGTGTCTCCATTATTTGAGACAATTCAAATTCTATTTTTTTCAGGGGTCGTGAATTTTTTTTTTTTTTTTTTTTTGTTGTGTTGTGCTACTTTTGGTGCATCAGTCAGTGGCCAAACGAAGGAATAATAAAGGACGACTTGAGAGATAATGTTAATTATGTGTGGCGAGAGGGGATATTTGTACATTTTATCTAAGCTACAGTGGTAATGATAAATAATAATAATATGATATTATGAATATATAATTAGTGATGACAAGAGTTACTGCGAAGCACAGCTGTGCAGCAAGCAATGATGTAATAGTTGGCTGCATGACAGAAGAGAAAGCAGCGGCAGACTGCAGCAGGTAAGAAGTGTATCAAAAGGGGAATGGAATCCAAACAGGAAGTATGTGTTACATGAAAACTTGAAAACTATAGCTACAACAACATACAGTGTCTGTTACGAACATTCGTCGACCTTATTACTAAGTGATCATCGTCAACCTCGATGATCACATAATTCCTCAAGTAACAATATCATCCATCATCATCATCATCCTAATTATCAACCTTAATACCAATCTTTCCACTTATTCACATCATTAAATTCCTTAGTAAAAGATATATATACACCATAGTCTTTGAATAATAAAACATCAGTCTGTTATCTTATTTCCTTCGTATATCTTGTTCCTTGTTTCTTTCCTCGTCATCTGGTCTCCTACCTTTGGGCTTCCTTCTTGTCTTGTCCTGTTCCTGTCCACACCTAACAGTGTCACTGCCGTATTTTTTATAGACAGAAATCACAGGAGTAGACCACACAGAGATGACCACGAAGAGGAATACGACCCCGAAGAAGTAATACTGACAAGTAACCACAAAGAAGAGAATATGGTAGTTGATAGATACCCTTTATTACTATGATTGTTGATCCAAGGTATTTATACCTTTTGATCAACTAATATACAATAACATTTATACAATATCGATTTACTAATATGATTACAAATCGGATGCAAGGTTGATGAATAATCGTGGAAGGAGTTAAAGGGATTGGTGCTTTGTATGTTATGAAGAAGTATTATCGCGATTGGTGTGGTAACTTCTTGTAAGCACATAGGATAAAAGAGGAACACGTACGATACACGCTATTCGTTCGTGAATCTCATGGTTCATGTTTCTGGCCGAGAAATATGCTGCGACACACGAAGAATAAAGACGACCCACAAAGAATAACCACGAAGAAGTAAGACCACGAAGGTAAAGTTACGAAGATAGACGAGTAGATAGATAATATTTTTTTCCATAAAAGATGGTCCATATTTATACTGATTTCCATAACTAATAATATACACAGGTATTGCTGCGGATGTGCTGTGAATATGATAGTGGTCATGAGTAAGAGTGTAATGGTGGAGGTTGTTGCTGAGTCGTGAGGAAGTACAATAAACATGTTGCTGCGCATTACCCCAATGATACTTAGCAACCTCAGTAAAAGAAGTGTATACAGTTATTAAAGTAACCAGATATTGTGCGACGACAATGACAATCATTGTGTCTTGTTCCTCCTCCTCGTCGTTGTTACTGTCGTCCTCGCTGCTGTGTCATGTTGCCCGCAAAGCTGATGACTATCACCCTCTGTTGTTCTCTTTGGTAAACAGAATGTGTCAAAAATAAAATCCAAAATCCTGTACCTCGCTTTGCTTGTTTTAATGCTAAACGCCTTGTTGGTGGAACTACTGATCCTTAAACAAACCAAGAGTCCATCATATAAAACACTAGTAGAATATCGTATAAGAAAAAGACATTTGTAGAGACATGGGCTATATGTCATGAAGTCTTTTATAAGAAGCACTTACGGAAAAAACGGCTTTCTCTCAAAACATATTTTCTATTGGTGAGTGTATAGACAAAGATATGAATACCTGTTATTTTCGCAGTAGCTAGGGGCAAGCGGTCTTTGTACAAAGACAGTACATGTATAGTTCTCGCTTTTGGGTCGAATCGCTCGATTTGCAAGCCTGCCGACGTAAAATCATTGTTGCAAGTGTTCGACTTGAACCAACGGACAAAGGCAAAGCTACAGGCGGCGATTTCTTTGTCATTGATTCGCACTGTATGATGAAAGAAGTATGCGAGCTGGCCAACCGTGAACAACGTCGAGTCCCCGTAGGGGCTTGATGAAGCGAAAGCTTATACGCATGATCATGTTTTCGATGATGCTTTACTTACGGTAAAGGTGAACTTTAATTTTGATCTCGCTAATTAAGGTATTGGTTTTTTAGCTTGATTATTGCGCCCAATACATTTTACCTCCAATACACGAGAGCCAAAAACAGCATGCGTTTATGTTGTTGACAGTAAACTATCCCGGATCGATATTCAATCGCTTGCTTCAAAGCCTCCGTTTATGTTTTTGATGATGTGTCGTCCGTTTTCTTGAAGCTTGTTGGAGCAATTCTTTCAACATAATAATATTGAGGATGGGTGTTCTGATATCGAACCGAAAGGGAACGAAATCAGCAGCTGAAGATGTATAAACACCGATTGCTGCATCATATCTATGCGATGCTGTCGCCATCGATCCTTGTTCATATCTCCAGATACTTGTAATCGTTGATTAAGCGGCCCATTGTGACCTTGTTGAATGCTTTAGGGTGCTATCATTTTTGAAGCGTTTGTACCGACCTTGATCATGAGCCGTCTAATGGTGTATAAAGTATACTGATTATTCTACTTTACGAAATGCTTCGTTGACCTATCTTCATCACATGTATTTATCCTTTGCTTACTTTTTTTTTTTATAAATTATCAAATTGGTGGCCTCTATTTTCTTTGATGTCGACGGGTTCTGATTAACATTCATTGAGTGTCCGTAAAAATGGAAAGGTAGTTTTGACAATGGAGACCAATATCTTTAAAGAATAGGAAGCAGATGACTTTATCGCAGAACACTTGGCTCTTTGAATGCGTGTAACTCGAAGGGCAGATCAATTTAAGCTTTATGGTAGCCGGTATGACCTGTTTAACGTAAATGTAACTTTTTCCGTCTAAACGCACAGTGAAAATACGATCTTCTGTCACTGGTCAGTACATAGAAAAGTAACAAAATGCATCAACACGGTTCTTCAACTGATCCAGCATATGTCAATGACTGCATACACCAAACTTGCCAGGTGCCTCTGCATGAGATTCTGAACTCAGGTATTGGCTCAATTTAGTCGCTCATCGCTTTATCACAATGTTAGGGCATCCCAGTACGACCTCAAATCACTTGACCGTTGTCACATTTACAGATTTTTCGAGGTTATAGCGGTATGCTAGTTTTAGAGATACTTCTTAAGATGCGGTAAAAGGGTATCGACATATGCAGTCATGAAAACAGGTGTCTACGCGACAAAACAGGTTTTGTTTACAGGCGAAAAAAGCCGCACTTCTATTAGGCAATTAGATATGAGGAAAATTTTAAAAAGATGATTTTCTAAAGTATAAGCTATTTACAAAAATAATTAAAGAGAAACGGGAAAGGTGAGAGATTAATAGAAAAATGCTAAAGATAGTTAAAGTTTCTAAGGAATGATGTTGACGGGATCGGGCTTGATAACCTGCTCATCCGAGACATTGCTGCGCACAAAGCCCTCGCGTATCTCCTCCAACTCCTTCTTCTTTTGTTCCTCAGTTTCTTGCATGGTCTCGGGACCCCATTCTTGAGGCACAACCAAGTTCAAGAAAATGGCCATCAACGAACCGATACAGTAACCGGTATTGACAATCGTCTCAACAGCACTGAGGAAGCCGAGCAAGCTTTCATTGTCACCTTGATAGGTAAAGACATGTGAGAACCAACCAGGGCAAAGCGTCACACCAAGACCCAAGGCCAATGAAGTAGTGGCGATGAATCGATCACGACGCGTCCATGGCAAGTAAGCGAGAATACGGATACCCGAGACGGTCACACTGGCAAATAGGAACGCATTCATGCCGCCCAAAATCTTATATTGCGTCGTACGATAAAGAAACAGGTTTGACGTTAGTCGTAGCGCTTACATACAAATAAGTGTATGATCTCTCCCTTCCAACTCTTCTTTCTTTGTTTGCTTACCGTTTTAGGGATTGCCAAAAAGACAGCCGATACCTTGCCCAGAATACCAAACAAGATGATGTAGAAACAGCAAAAATAGCCAGCAATACGATTAGCACAACGTGTCTAATGATGAATCCGAATTCAATTAGTAAGCATTACGTAAATTTATATATGTTGGGGGCGTAGATTTGGCTGACTGAAAACTTACTAAAGCGATGATACCGTTGTTTTGGGCAAAGGTAACCTAGTGATAGGAATGTCAATTTTTAGAACCACTCTCGTAAAAGTAAATTTGTGTAAACCATCGGCCGTTGAAAATTTACCACAGGAGAAATGGTCATGCAAGCAGCGATCAGCGAGTTGACACCATCAGCGAGCAAACCACCTTGAATACGACTTGAGAACATAGGACCATCAACCTCAACACCGGAAACATCTGACGATGCAGTAATGTCACCAATGCTTTCGAGGATATTGTCGAGATATACGATAAGAAAAGGAATAACCGCCGGACCATAGATAGAAATAGGGAACGTTGTTGTCCAAACGAAGGTACCGACAGGAGCAGAGGCTATGGATGAACCGTCAACATAACCGCATGCACCGGCGATGATCATGCCGACGATAAGACCAATGACAATCTGAGCACTCTTCATGAAGGGCGAACCAAAGTTCTCGACCAAAACAATTGTAGCGAACACCGAGAAACCCAGGCCAATGAATTCGGCACTGCCCCAGGGCAAAGGATGAGGTGCATTGATATCAGGACACATGGAATAGAGACCAGACTCTGGCATGTTGACGCAAGCACCGGATCCGCCAGCCCAATCCTTGAGAGCAGTGCTGATCACAGAGCAGCCGATTAAAAAGATGGTGACACCGCTGACCATGGGAGGGAAAAGTTTCTTGATGACACGCGGGGGCAAGAAGCTGATGAAGATTTCGAACAAAGAGCATACCATGGCTGGAGAAAACATGTAACGTGTATGAGTCCTTTCCTTATCGACTTGACCATCCAAACTGCACTTTCTATTCCTGACAGAAAAGACAACACTTACAGGTACCGAGGATAGCACCCCAAGCATGTCTGCATGGGAGATACACAGTTGTCCCATCGTCGAGTGTGGCCGTTTCGCAATATCCAGTGGTGTACATGTTGGAAACCACAGCACTGCGGTAAATCAAGTGACAGCGATGATCAGATCACATACTCGAAAACACTAAAGTCAACGTTTCCGTCCAGTGTTCTTCTTACCTGACAGCTGCAATAGCTGCAAAGTTGGGACCAACAACAGTGAGCAAACCAGTGCCCAAGTAATATTCTATACAAGATCATGGCTTTGTAAGAACTTTCCAGATCCAAATATCCACTCATCTGTATCAAGTTGAAGCAGCTCTATCAACATAGAACTCCTAGTGCATCGACATACGTGATTTGAAGAGTCTGAACCGAGTAATCTGAACAATCGACAAAATGCCTGAGGTAATCAATGCAGCAGACAACAAATACTGCTGATCACTCGCTTCCAGGTTGAGCGACGTGGCGCCTTCACCGGTCATAATCAAGATCGGCGTGACAACACCTATATATAAGTTTTGCATAAACAGATATACAAGAAGGTTAAAACTATCGCTTTAAAACTTACTTTCCCATATCCGAATTCTTTTTCTTATATATGGTAAGTACCTGAAACCATGGCAAGGGCATGTTGAAATCCCATAACAGCTGCCAAACCCAACGGCAATCGGCTGTTTAAACCCCAAAAAGGGGTATGTCTCTTTTCTTTCTTGACAAACATTGTAGGCATGCACATGTTAAACCATTCAAAGTCGCCCCACCAGCCTTCTTTGGTCGTCACTTGGCTTTTGAACAGAGTCCACAGATCAGGCTCGGGTTTAGGCTTATAAGCCTCAAACTCCGTCCGACTCGATGAGCTTGACATTGCATTATCGTCGTGTCCGTCTTTGGACTCCATGGTAGGTGGTTTGGAGTTAGTGAGGTGAGAAGTAGGCAAAAAAAAGGAGCGGAAACAGCAAGTACAAAGCCACCGACAATTGCCATTTTTGGTGCATTTATGCGGGGACAGCAGAACTAGAACTTTATTGTTGAGCACTCGCAGCGGTGCTTGTAAATGGTCTGTTGACTTTAATTTTACCACACTGTAACCTAGCAACCAAGTTAGTCTGTTCTCACAACGTTTCTTGTAAATCCAGTTGTTGAATTGAGGACTTGTAAACTTTACAATGAAGATGGTAAAGCTAACAGGAAAGCTTGTAAATTAAACTTTCTCCTTCCCTATTTTTTTCCTTAAATAATGACCACTGACAACACCAACACCAACACCATCATCAACCCTTTGGCCTTGGCCAGTGACACCCCACTTCCTGTTGCCTCTCCCTCCCCTGCTCCGATCAACAACGCCTCTGTCGCTGGTGATTCGGTAAAGCGACCACGTACCGAAAACTAGGACAAAGAAGACGACCTCCACTTGGTTAGTGCTTAGTTGAAAGTCTGTACCGATCCCGATGTAGGGCAACGATCACAGTGAAGAAAGGTACTGGACGCGCATCTTCAATGAGTTTGTTAAAGGTGGCAATCCCAATGGGTGGACTGTGGGCAAAATCCAATACAGATTCAACCATCGTTACGATGGTTGTCTCGAGATTCTCGGGAGCATGGAGTGAAATCGAACGGACAAAAAAAGTGGTGAGACATCAGAAGATAAGGTACAGTGCTTCCAACAAGCAATGTCGCAGCCACGAGTCTGCGTTTGATATTAATATGAAACGCTCACGCGCTTGGTCCAAAAAAGGTTCTCGTGCCATTGTTACCAGACCCACTACTAGAGCAAATACAACGTCTATATTGGGCGCTATCTCCGCTTCAGGTTTGATTGCAGTTGACGTGAAAAAACCAAGACCTGTTAAGAAGAGAAAAGCTGATGGATATATAAGCCCAGGAACTGTCACAGGCCACTACTACATCAGTTTCTTAAAAACGACTCTCGATGAAATGGACAAGCATTTGCATATGAAAGGCCATTATATAGTCATGGGATAATGCACCCATTCACACGCATGAAAACATAAAGAAGTATATTGAGTATCGAGGATACAAATGTGTGTATCTTCCTACTTACTCTCCTGAGCTTAACCCAATAGAACAATTCTGGGCAGTGGCAAAGAGTAAGGTTAAGCGCCATAGGTTTTTGCAGGAAGACACTTTATCAAAAAGAATTACAGAAGCCTACAAAAGTATGGAGAAAAGTCACTTCAGAGGCTTTGTTTCGCATTCTTACAAGTGCTGGGATAAATGTCGAAACAAGGAGCCTATGTAATGGCATCGACAGCCACACCAGAAGCCAATAACACAGCGATTAAGAAATTGGTAAGCTACAATCAGATCAGCAACAAACAATTTTAACTTTATTATATATTTTCTTATATAGGTCATACAACATTGGCAAGTATTTTTAAGAGCACCAAGTGTAGGACACCTCAGAAAAGATGTAGGATATTTGAGAAAGAAGATGTAGGACACTTGAGAGAGATGTAGGACACTTGAGAAAAGATGTAGGACACTTCAACTGCGCGCAAATGATGGGAGAAATCTGGCAGTACATGTTCATAGCATCGTGGACAGTTGTGTTTTTTTTATACATACACACCATGGATGAAAAGTAGCCATTGCATCGAAAAATGGTTGCTCTCATTCAAAATAACATATGCCATATTTTCAATGAGAGCAGCCTAATTGTATTCTTTTCAGATTTCCCAAAGATCAATCTGTCATTACAATATCAAATTGGATTACTGCGGCGTAAGCACTTTATTTTTTCTAAAAAAAAGGGAAAATAAACTTGCAATAAACAACTTCTTTTTCATTTTTTATTAGACAAACCATTAGCACGAAAAAAATTACTTTGATCGTTTAACGTTGGCATGTCGACATTTAAATTTTTCCAGATCCAAATTTTTCAAAAGATCAAAACGTGATAAGATCTCAAACGAAGAGCCATGGTCTACAACAACTTCCTTGATATTGCTGCATTGTCTAGTATTCAAATTAATTAGCATGAAAAAACTTGCTGCAATCAGTATTCTTTTCGACTTACTCTAAAAAAATGTTAATATCATTTAGTAACGTTGAAAGCCCGGCGTAGTCAATGATGACAAGGCAGAAAGGTTTTTGGCTGAAATGAATGCGTGCAACTAAATCTATAGGAAATCTTCAGTTATTATAACTATTATACTGAACCTTGATGTACCTAAGATATCGCTATGGGATCCTTTTAAATGCAGCAGTAAATCATCCTGCTTTGGCGAGTCTCTTTCTAATATTGGTTGGTCTGCTTTGCAAATTGGGCTCACGAATACTTCTTCGCACTTTCCGCGGAAGTATAGTTTGTTCACCATTAACTGTAATGAATGTATTCGTGATTCTTTTGTTTCGTCAGTTGGCGATTTACGTGCGTATCCAATTGTTATGTATTTGGTATCATGTTGTAAATATTTCCAGTATGCCTTGACCGAGTCGGAAGTATCCGTCGCGAACGCTACAGAATAAATTGTTAAAATGTGGAACCCAAAATTTAGTGAAGTGATTTTACCCCTTAGCTGACGATCCTTGCAGAATGGTATAACCGTGTCATCAAGCTTCCGTTTTTGAGACCTGTCTTTGTTACTGTTGTTGCTATTATTATTTTTATAGATGCTGCTGTTGCTATCGTCGCTGCCATTGTTGTTGCTATCGTTGCCGCTGTTGCTATTGTCGCTGTCACTGTTGTTGCTATCGTCGTTATTGCCGTTGTTGTCATTGCCATCGTGATCATCAATGTTATCAGGTAAATCTGTAGGTGGCATTGTTGGAGAATCGGGATAACTTATGAATTTGAAGGGATCTCGCTTGTGTACATTGATACCAATAGCCATCGGTTGAAAAGGATCGTGATTATGTATGTGTACTGCAATTAAGCCACTTTTTTCTAGATGTTCTTTTGCCTTTTTTCTCTCTTCTGGATCATTGGGTTTGTATCCAAGGACAAGGCAGGAAGCTTGACCTAAAGTTAACATTTTCAGGGCAAGAGAATTACAACTGAAAAAAAAGGAAAGAAAAAAATAGAAAACAATAAGAGATCACACGAATTGCTTATTTCTAAGTAACTAAAATATAATCGAGAAAGTACAAAATTAATTTTGATTAGTCAATAACATCAATTTCAATTGTCTAGTGACAGACATTTGTTATTCAGAGCTGCTCGAGTGACCAAATTTTTACATATAGGAGTTTAAACATCCGTTACACATGTCCCCTCTACTATCTTCACTCCTTCAGTAGACCAAACTTCTCCCCACACCAATTTCAGATTTTCCTTACAATCTGTAAGTCCTTGTGTAGACCAAAAAAAAGTGGAAGTATAAATCTTTGTAAGACCAAAAAATAAGAAAAAAACTCTAGATAGTGATAGCTGTAATATCCAATAAACCAAAAGAGACAGAATAAGTCAACGAGACCTAAAAGGAATTGAAACTGGTTTATTATGATAACAAAAAGTTCTCACTATTTATAAAAAATGGCTTATCCTTAGCAACTACTTCAGCGTGTGCATTGAACGAATGAATTGATGTTATAAATCAATCATATAGGATTAAGTAATGTATGATGCGTGAGTAAAAGGTACATCCGGGTAAATGCCTCAGATAGTAGCTAATATGAATTACGTGATCCCAATAATGACAACTTCTTCCTGAGCATAGCTGATCAGTGTTTCACTAAGATGTGTATGAATAAAGAAATGTCTGCACAAGTGAGGTTATGAGGGGAATAACAGCAATCGTTAATGACCGATTAAAGAATATGTGTTATTGATCATATTGGATACAACAATAGCAAATACTCTATTGATGGTATACTAATAGCAATATAGTAGAAAGAATATTATAACTTTGTATATTAATTATAATTAATAATAGAGTGATAATATAATATTATTTAGTTTATTACTTAGTAGCAAATTTTAAGATGAAGAAAAGAAATTGTTTTTTTTAATTAAAGGTATCTATAATTAATTTACAATTGTAAATTGTTTATAGAATCTTTAATTTTACTCCTTCAATAGTAATTTTCTTTGTTGCTAGAAAGAAAAAAAAAACTTTTTATCGTTAAGGTCTTATTGTTATATTTTCTCCTGATTTTTATAGAAATTACATTTTTATAATTAAATGGCACAGTAACTACTTATATATAATTATAGCTATAAACTGGTCCCTCCGCTTCGCTTCCGGACGATGTGAGCCCCTCCACTTCGCTTCCGGACGATGTGAGCCCCTCCGCTTCGCTGCGTGTCAGCATCTGTCCTCCAGGGACCAGTTTACTGGGCTCTGCCCCAGACCCTGGGTGGGGGGCAATGCCCCCTACCAACCCCCCTTTTGCCTTCAAACAATGCTGAAAATTTGTTCTGCTTGACAGGAGTGAGAATGGTGTTTTTTACAATTTTCATTGTCGTCACTGCACTAAAAATGCCTGAAGGCAATACCTCTTTCAGATTAAGATTATGTAGCTGATTACTGTGTCAGTTACTTGAGTTAATGCACTCCGAACTCTCAGACGATTCATGTCCAATACCCAGGCAATCCTCGCAACTGAACAGATCGTGTTCAGTTTCTTCGTAAAATTTACAGGTCAGAATCTTAGAGGTGGAATTCTCTTGCTCTTGAAACGGGTATTGGACAATTGTTGAGGTAGAAATTCTAGGACATCATAAAAGGTGTGATTGTTGCACCCTAAACCTAGGCCGTTGTGTTCGCTCTATCATACTTACTAAAAATGTGATTGTTACACCCTAAAATAAGCACGCTTTGTTTGCTCTACCTACTAAAGATGTGACCGTACACCCTAAACAAAGCTCGCTTTGCTCGCCCTACTTACTTACCAAAGCAAAGGCCCGAAATTCTATTATTTGTTACGATCTAGATGCTTTTGCTAATATGACATTGATAATTATATTTGCAGGACGTTCCCTCCCGCTGACCCTCCCGTTAGGGCGCTGCCCCACTCTAAACCCGAAGCTCTAAAAGGTGGGGCAGCGACAGCAGGAGAAGTTGGTGGAGGCGAACTGTTGATCATAGGCACAGGTGATCGTGGCAAGGTAGTAGCTATAGCGAGTATTGGAGGAGGTTTGTTTGTAATCTTTTCAAAAATTTAGTAAGTACACAGTACCACGTTGATAGGGTTAAGTGGGCATTCTCTATGATAACGCCTACTGCCTACGATGGGTGCTCGAGCCACAGATACAAAACGTAGGCGCAAAAGTTCTTACAAAAACGAACTATCTGTAGCTTTGTAAGCAAACAGCTGCAGCAGTAATATTTAAATACACATGGTTAAAATATGCGTTGCCTATTCTACTGAAACACTGCGAGAATGCACTGGACATGGCTCATTGCGATCCGAGCTACAGTGATAGGCATGATCGGTCGACTGCTTTGTCGAGAAATATGCAGAAAAAAATAGTTAGTAAATTTGTAGCTCATCTAGAACAGTCTGTCAGAATCCCGGCTAATGGTGGAAAATGCTCAACGATTTTTACAGAAAGACCTCAAATGTCATTGATGGCAGATGAAATCAAGTAGCACACCTCTTCGGAACTCATATTGAGAAATGTAATGTGGTAATAGTCTAGGAAGACGGCACAAAGTTGAAGTTTACCCAAGTCTCTCAGGAATGTGTAACGTTAAAAAAGCATGGCTGTTACAAAGTGAAATTTCCAAATCTGGATTTTAGCTGGGATTGAAATCGTAAGGACCATGCTCTATTTAATAGAAGATAATATATAGTCATTTATAATGAACCAAGATTATTTTCATGTAAATATTTAGAAAGTAAAATTTTTTAATTGAATTTATTAATTGTAAGCCAACTATTATTACTTTCAGGATAGTCTTTCCATTTTACATTAAATTTCATAATATTATTCTTTATTTCATGTCCTTGAGTTGATTCTATTTTATATGTATTATATGTTTTAGTAGTTTTTGCTCCTATTTTCCGTTTTTTTCCTTGATCATTTTTTTTAAATTACATTTATATCAGTTTTATTAGTTTCTTCTTCATCTGCTGAATAATCATCGGCAATCATTTTCAATATCTAAATTAAGAATATTATCTTGTAATTCTATCATTTCATTTAATTTTTTTTTATTTTCTATCTCATTACTAACTACTATATCAATTAATTTTATTTCAATAGGAAATTCAAAATCATCACTAGCCTATAGTTTATGATGTGGTAAGATAGGTATATTGAATAATTCTACAAATTGATTTATATTTTTTAGTAAGCAAGCAACTTTAAATTGTAGATAATAATGGTCTGCCTTTGTTATTTTTGTAACTATTTTACTATTATTGAATCTTTTAAATTTACTTCCAATTATTGAAAATTGTGTACTGACACCCCACTTCCTGTTGCCTCTCCCTCCCCTGCTCTAAGCAACAACGCTTCTGTCGCTAGTGATTCGGTAAAGCAACCACGTAGAAGAATAAACATTATTAATAAATATTTTTGAAAACTATAAAATTTTTTCATTCACTAGATTGTAAAAAATTATTATGTTTTCTTATCTCATTTGAGAAATATTAAAAATTAAATTCTAGAATTTATATTTTTATATTTCCATATTACTTTTTAAAAAATCAAAAAATATAATCCTAGGATTAGATTTTTATTATTCTAATAATAATAATAGCAAAAACAAAAATAATTATTTTATTTTTTTTTCTTTAAGTCTAAAAAATAAAATTTATTTTATTTTAGCGAAGCTAATACTTTTCGGGTCTTTAGACCCTTCAAGTCTTTTTTTAAATCAAAAATTTACAATTTTTGAGGCGAAGCCTTGCTTCTTACTTTTTAATTTATTAAAAAGAGTGAAACTTCATTTCACTAAAAAGAATAAATTCTTTTTTTATTTAATAAAAAGACTTAAAGGGGGATAAACCCCCGGTTTATAGCTCCTTTTAGTCGCTAAATATAAATCAAAGATTTATATTTTCAAGGACTTAAAGAAAAAAAAAATAATTTGTTTTTGTTTTTTGATATATAAAAAGAAATTATAGATTATAAAAAATTTATTAAATTTTTTTAATCACTATATTAATAGTTAACCCTTGTACCAAAAACTAGGACAAAGAAGACGACCTCCACTTGGTTAGTGCTTAGTTGAAAGTCTGTACCGATCCTGATGTAGGGCAACGATTACAGTGAAGAAAGGTACTGGACGCGCATCTTCAATGAGTTTGTTAAAGGTGGCAATCCCAATGGGTGGACTGTGGGCAAAATCCAATACAGATTCAACATCATAACGATGGTTGTCTCGAGATTCTCGGGAGCATGGAGTGAAATCGAACAGACAAAAAAAAGTGGTGAGACATCAGAAGATAAGGTACAGTGCTTCCAACAAGCAATGTCGCAGCCACGAGTCTGCGTTTGATATTAATATGAAACGCTCACGCGCTTGGTCCAAAAAAGGTTCTTCTCGTGCCATTGTTACCAGACCCACTACTAGAGCAAATACAACGTCTATATTGGGCGCTATCTCCGCTTCAGGTTTGATTGCAGTTGACGTGAAAAAACCAAGACCTGTTAAGAAGAGAAAAGCTGATGGATATATAAGCCCAGGAACTGTCATAGGCCACTACTACATCAGTTTCTTAAAAACGACTCTCGATGAAATGGACAAGCATTTGCATATGAAAGGCCATTATATAGTCATGGGATAATGCACCCATTCACACGCATGAAAACATAAAGAAGTATATTGAGTATCGAGGATACAAATGTGTGTATCTTCCTACTTACTCTCCTGAGCTTAACCCAATAGAACAATTCTGGGCAGTGGCAAAGAGTAAGGTTAAGCGCCATAGGTTTTTGCAGGAAGACACTTTATCAAAAAGAATTACAGAAGCCTACAAAAGTATGGAGAAAAGTCACTTCAGAGGCTTTGTTTCGCATTCTTACAAGTGCTGGGATAAATGTCGAAACAAGGAGCCTATGTAATGGCATCGACAGCCACACCAGAAGCCAATAACACAGCGATTAAGAAATTGGTAAGCTACAATCAGATCAGCAACAAACAATTTTAACTTTATTATATATTTTCTTATATAGGTCATACAACATTGGCAAGTATTTTTAAGAGTACCAAGTGTAGGACACCTCAGAAAAGATGTAGGATATTTGAGAAAGAAGATGTAGGACACTTGAGAGAGATGTAGGACACTTGAGAAAAGATGTAGGACACTTCAACTGCGCGCAAATGATGGGAGAAATCTGGCAGTACATGTTCATAGCATCGTGGACAGTTGTGTTTTTTTTATACATACACACCATGGATGAAAAGTAGCCATTGCATCGAAAAATGGTTGCTCTCATTCAAAATAACATATGCCATATTTTCAATGAGAGCAGCCTAATTGTATTCTTTTCAGATTTCCCAAAGATCAATCTGTCATTACAATATCAAATTGGATTACTGCGGCGTAAGCACTTTATTTTTTCTAAAAAAAAGGGAAAATAAACTTGCAATAAACAACTTCTTTTTCATTTTTTATTAGACAAACCATTAGCACGAAAAAAATTACTTTGATCGTTTAACGTTGGCATGTCGACATTTAAATTTTTCCAGATCCAAATTTTTCAAAAGATCAAAACGTGATAAGATCTCAAACGAAGAGCCATGGTCTACAACAACTTCCTTGATATTGCTGCATTGTCTAGTATTCAAATTAATTAGCATGAAAAAACTTGCTGCAATCAGTATTCTTTTCGACTTACTCTAAAAAAATGTTAATATCATTTAGTAACGTTGAAAGCCCGGCGTAGTCAATGATGACAAGGCAGAAAGGTTTTTGGCTGAAATGAATGCGTGCAACTAAATCTATAGGAAATCTTCAGTTATTATAACTATTATACTGAACCTTGATGTACCTAAGATATCGCTATGGGATCCTTTTAAATGCAGCAGTAAATCATCCTGCTTTGGCGAGTCTCTTTCTAATATTGGTTGGTCTGCTTTGCAAATTGGGCTCATGAATACTTCTTTGCACTTTCTGCAGAAGTATAGTTTGTTCACCACTAACTGTAATAAACGTATTCGTGATTCTTTTGTTTCGTCAGTTGGCGATTTATGTGCGTATCCAATTGTTATGTATTTGGTATCATGTTGTAAATATTTCCAGTATGCCTTGACTGAGTCAGAAGTATCCTTCGCGAACGCTACAGAATAGATTGTTAAAATATGGAAACCCAAAATTTAGTGAAGTGATTTTACCCCTCAGCTGTTCATCAAACACCCATAAGTTTCGTCCAGGTTTTCGCTGATTTTTTCGTGAGCGTGCTGATTCTCCCCAGATCTTTGCCTGTCCAAATTCAATATTGAAGTTGATTTACGCTACAATGATTTTTAAAGACGCGGGAACACACAGCACATTGATTGGTATTGATCTTCTGCAGTTAGGAATTGTTTGGAATAACAATTGTCGTTCAAAGGATTTTCATCAGTGGCAATTTCTTTCATAAGATTCAGCAGACGATCCTTGCAGAATGGTATAACCGTGTCATCAAGCTTCCGTTTTTAAGACCTGTATTTGTTACTGTTGTTGCTATTATTATTTTTATAGATGCTGCTGTTGCTATCGTCGCTGCCATTGTTGTTGCTATCGTTGCCGCTGTTGCTATTGTCGCTGTCACTGTTGTTGCTATCGTCGTTATTGCCGTTGTTGTCATTGCCATCGTGATCATCAATGTTATCAGGTAAATCTGTAGGTGGCATTGTTGGAGAATCGGGATAACTTATGAATTTGAAGGGATCTCGCTTGTGTACATTGATACCAATAGCCATCAGTTGAAAAGGATCGTGATTATGTATGTGTACTGCAATTAAGCCACTTTTTTCTAGATGTTCTTTTGCCTTTTTTCTCTCTTCTGGATCATTGGGTTTGTATCCAAGGACAAGGCAGGAAGCTTGACCTAAAGTTAACATTTTCAGGGCAAGAGAATTACAACTGAAAAAAAAGGAAAGAAAAAAAGAGAAAACAATAAGAGATCACACGAATTGCTTATTTCTAAGTAACTAAAATATAATCGAGAAAGTACAAAATTAATTTTGATTAGTCAATAACATCAATTTCAATTGTCCAGTGACAGACATTTGTTATTCAGAGCTGCTCGAGTGACCAAATTTTTACATATAGGAGTTTAAACATCCGTTACACATGTCCCCTCTACTATCTTCACTCCTTCAGTAGACCAAACTTCTCCCCACACCAATTTCAGATTTTCCTTACAATCTGTAAGTCCTTGTGTAGACCAAAAAAAGTGGAAGTATAAATCTTTGTAAGACCAAAAAATAAGAAAAAAACTCTAGATAGTGATAGCTGTAATATCCAATAAACCAAAAGAGACAGAATAAGTCAACGAGACCTAAAAGGAATTGAAACTGGTTTATTATGATAACAAAAAGTTCTCACTATTTATAAGAAATGGCTTATCCTTAGCAACTACTACAGCGTGTGCATTGAACGAATGAATTGATGTTATAAATCAACCATATAGGATTAAGTAATGTATGATGCGTGAGTAAAAGGTACATCCGGGTAAATGCCTCAGATAGTAGCTAATGTGAATTACGTGATCCCAATAATGACAACTTCTTCCTGAGCATAGCTGATCAGTGTTTCACTAAGATGTGTATGAATAAAGAAATGTCTGCACAAGTGAGGTTATGAGGGGAATAACAGCAATCGTTAATGACCGATTAAAGAATATGTGTTATTGATCATATTGGATACAACAATAGCAAATACTCTATTGATGGTATACTAATAGCAATATAGTAGAAAGAATATTATAACTTTGTATATTAATTATAATTAATAATAGAGTGATAATATAATATTATTTAGTTTATTACCTAGTAGCAAATTTTAAGATGAAGAAAAGAAATTGTTTTTTTTAATTAAAGGTATCTATAATTAATTTACAATTGTAAATTGTTTATAGAATCTTTAATTTTACTCCTTCAATAGTAATTTTCTTTGTTGCTAGAAAGAAAAAAAAAACTTTTTATCGTTAAGGTCTTATTGTTATATTTTCTCCTGATTTTTATAGAAATTACATTTTTATAATTAAATGGCACAGTAACTACTTATATATAATTATAGCTATAATATATAGTCATTTATAATGAACCAAGATTATTTTCATGTAAATATTTAGAAAGTAAAATTTTTTAATTGAATTTATTAATTGTAAGCCAACTATTATTACTTTCAGGATAGTCTTTCCATTTTACATTAAATTTCATAATATTATTCTTTATTTCATGTCCTTGAGTTGATTCTATTTTATATGTATTATATGTTTTAGTAGTTTTTGCTCCTATTTTCCGTTTTTTTCCTTGATCATTTTTTTTAAATCACATTTATATCAGTTTTATTAGTTTCTTCTTCATCTGCTGAATAATCATCGGCAATCATTTTCAATATCTAAATTAAGAATATTATCTTGTAATTCTATCATTTCATTTAATTTTTTTTTATTTTCTATCTCATTACTAACTACTATATCAATTAATTTTATTTCAATAGGAAATTCAAAATCATCACTAGCCTATAGTTTATGATATGGTAAGATAGGTATATTGAATAATTCTACAAATTGATTTATATTTTTTAGTAAGCAAGCAACTTTAAATTGTAGATAATAATGGTCTGCCTTTGTTATTTTTGTAACTGTTTTACTATTATTGAATCTTTTAAATTTACTTCCAATTATTGAAAATTGTGTACTGACACCCCACTTCCTGTTGCCTCTCCCTCCCCTGCTCCAAGCAACAACGCTTCTGTCGCTAGTGATTCGGTAAAGCAACCACATACCAAAAACTAGGACAAAGAAGAAGACCTCCAGCTGGTCAGTGCTTGGTTGAAAGTCAGTACCGATCGCGATGTAGGGCAACGATCACAGTGAAGAAAGATACTGGACGCGCATCTTCAATGAGTTTGTTAAAGGTGGCAATCCCATTGGGTGGACTGTGGGTAAAATCCAATATTATCTCAATGGTTGTCTCGAGATTCTTGGGAGCCTGGAGTGAAATCGAACGGACAAAAAAAAGTGGTGAGACATCAGAAGATAAGGTAACTGCTTAAATAATAAGCGTTACCGTATTTCTGAGATAGGGAAAAATCTAGCATATCTATTGGTGGAACCGAGCCTTGAAGGGGTATGAGCGTAAAGCTCCCAAAAATCAAAAGGCCTTCAAGTTAAAGCATTGCTGGGAGGCCTTGAAGGACCAGCAGAAGTGGAAGGCGTTCTGCGACGATGAACAGAACGTCCCCAACAAAGATGGCGATTTGGACCAGAGGCCAATTGGTCGCAAGCAAGCCAAGGCCCAGAAAAGGCGCCGCACTGAAGAGGATGACGATGAGCTCGAGAAGGTGCAAATTGAATCGGCTCGTGTTCAATGCGCCCTCAGCGAAAAAAGGGCGAGAAGCATCGCGAAGCTTGCTCGTAGCGCTAAGAAGATAGCTGACCACGTGGAGTGGATGCGCACACACGCAATTATGAGCGTGGATATGTCAACGTGGTCTGCTGCTCAATGTGAGAATTATGAATCACTGCAGCAAGAGATTATTGCCAACAGACGCAATAGGAGAGTAGAAGGGCGTAGTGAAGAAGATAAGAGGAGGAGGAGGAGGAGGAGGAGGAGGAGGAGGAGGAAAGCGCTGATGAGGATGCCTCCGAAGAATAAACGAAGTTGAAGCATAGGTACTGCACTAAGGGTAAGTAAATGATAATTTTTATTCATTGCTTTCACCATACAACTGCCGAATATGCTCGGTGAGGTCATCTTGCAGTCTGCGGTGAATGGAACCATCTACCCTGTCTTTGACATGGTCGATAGCGTTACTATCGCGCGAATAAGAAGGTGAGACAATGAAGGATGCCTGTTCGTAATCAAACGTTTCCTTCTTGTTGTAAGCGTATGTGTCTCTTTCATCTTCAACGATCATATTATGCAATATTATGCATGTTTTCATAATATTGCTGAGCTCAGCTAAAGACCAGGAGAGCGCAGGTTCCCGGACAATGGCAAAGCGTGCCTGGAGAACACTAAAAACACGTTCGATGTCCTTACGGACAGACTCTTGTCTTTCTTTAAAGTACTATTATGTTGTGTAAGATTAGTCATATAGCGAAGAATCAATTGAAATGGCCCAATAGTAGTACCTTCTGCTTGTTTCCTAAAGGTTTCGTGATACTCTTGACAAGAGTTGCCCAAGGAGGGTTAATTCCATCGGCCAGATAGTATCCCATGGAGTATTTATTACCATTAACAGTGTATTTCACTGATGGTGCACGTCCATAAACAACGTCGTCAAATAACGGGAATTTATGTAACACGTTGATGTCATTGTTGGAGCCAGGGACTCCAAAGAGCGAATGCCATATCCAGAGGTCTTGGGATCCGACGGCTTCAAGGATAACGGTGGGGCCACCTTCCTTGCCACTTGTGAATTGGCCATGCCAAGCAGTTGGACAATTTTGCAACGCCGATGCATGCAATCCACAGAAACAAGTATGCCGGGAAATCCACGCTGTTCACCAAAGGCAAGCAAACGTTTGATGTCGTCCTCATTGGGAGAGCGTAAATACTCCTCACCAAACGAAGTAATCACACCACGGCAGGAATGTCGCAAAGTTTCTCTTGTTGTAGATTCAGCCAATCGAAAATAGTTGTCGACTGCATCCGCTGCTCCTCCATACGCCAACATATGCATTGCTGCACTTGCTTTTTGGATAGCTGTAAATCCAAGCTTGCCTGCAGCGTCGCGTCTTGCTGGAAATACGTATGGTTGGTTTCGGGCACATTGACAATACGTAAAAATAGCTCGCGTCGCATACGAAACCGACGTTGAAAAATATTTGCAGTTTTCATCAAAGTAGTCCTCCATAAGCAGTTTCTGAAAAAGAGCCCCTGCGTCGAATTTTGACACGCCGTCCAGGGCACCGTCCAGGGACAGAATTACCACTGCCTTTGCGTTTAGCGACAGCGCAAGAACGCTGTTTATGTTTGTTCGACAAACTCGAAGAGATCCGGTCTATTTGCTCGACTTCCCCATCGAGAACATTTGCTTGTTGAATGACTTCGTTGAAATTATTTGAGCAAGTAGTTTATGTCCATTTTTGAGATCAAGGAAAAGGAAATATTTGTGTCCTACACGGCTTGTGCCTTCTTTATTATAATATGACGTGAACTTTCGAGTGACAGTTCTAAATTACAACAGCCGTTGCGAAAGTCCGGTATTGTAGTACAAAGTTACAAGTTTTGTCTTATAGTTTGTTTCTCTTGTAAATTTTACATACCGCTTCTGATATTATCATATCGGCTTAAAGTGTATTCGATATGGTTGGAAGAAGCGTCCACTTGGCCTTCAAAGGCGGTATATGCAGCATGCACTAAGCTGCGATCCTGTGTCTCGGCGTCGGCACTTAGTTCCCAAAACATGACACCTGCAAGGCCCTTGTTCAGCGCATATTCACATTTTGCCTTGACAGCAGCAGGATTGTCGTAGGTGACAAATTCGTGTGTTTTTGTATCGTATGAGTAAGATGCAACCTGATCCGCGTCGTAGTGTTCGGTAGCGCCCGGTTTTGGTAGAACCTTGTAGTCGTAGCTACCAGCCTCCCAAGTACCCGAGGGCACTCCATCGAATGACGATCCGACCTTATTCTCCGTGTTGGAAAAACCACGACCGTAAGCTGGAATGCCAAGGACGATCTTTTCTGCTGGAACACCAGACTTGATATAGTACTCGACGGCACTGTCGTCGTTCAGTACGCCGCCGTAGAGTGCCGCTTGATGTCCAATCACTGGATCCCAGGCGCCAGCAAAGTCGTATGCCATCAAATAGAACAAATCTACTTCTGATGCCATCTCTGGCAAGTGTAATTTCTTGTAATCTTCAGGTCCACAAGGCACAGCGACGGAAACGAGATAGTCCGTTCCTAGTGCGGCTCGTAAATCATGGACAAGTGCTACATAAGACACTGCTTCGGCATCGTTCTTTGGCATTTCCCAGTCGATGTCTTTTTTTATATATATTAGCACAACAAGTTTACTCGAGATCTATGTCACCACACATGTCCTTTTGGAATTACCAATGCCATCAAGTCCCAAGTCTTGTACGTAAGATGCTGCTGTTTCAGTAAACCGAGCGCGCTTTTCAGGATTGCTGGCAACTGTCGAAAAGTTGCCTGACCATGACCATCCGCCCACGCTCAGGGAGACCTTCAAATGGCGATACTTTTGCTTCAAAAGATACAACTGCTTGAAATTGCCGTATAAATTGTCTCCTCCCTCATTCCAGTCGTCTGCTTTTTTGTTAATGGTTTGACCTAGTGAAATTGCATCCCAGCTTGTGTTATTAGTGGGACCTGCTTTTGTCGCATGATTTCTTCTTGTTACTACTACAACTCTGATAACTCACCTGCGGGAAAGTGCTTATCCGTATCAGCCCAAGCATCCTAAGCGAGGCACATATATACGACATAAGCTTCCTGCCTTGAAAGTCAAAGTAGTGTAAAGTAAAACAAAGACACCACCGCTTACCCCGAGAACGATTGTGCCATCGTCAAGCAGATTTGCAAATGCATAAAGCACGTGAGAAAGCTTGTCAGCTTGTAAATCAACAACATTGTACTCTCGATCATAAATGCCCCTGATTTACAAGCAATGTAAATAAAAAAAAACATGAAAAGCTTAAAGTCTGTTTGTAAGCGGACGATTGACTACTTACCAATTTACAAAGTAGCCGGCAATAATGGGTTCATTTGTATGAGACACTGGTGGTGGGTCAGCAGGGGCAAGATTCTCGTCGTCCTTGAGCCCACCTCGTTGCCAACCGAGAATAAGTAATATGAAAACAATGGGTGTAAAGATGGCAGTGCAAAGCACTGAACGTCGATCGGCCATTCTTTATGCACACACTAATATATAAAAGACAAGGAAATAAAAGTTGTAGAATAGTAGTAGTGGCACTAGTGGTAACCGAAAGTATTAGAGTTACACACAGTGCTTGGTTTCGAAACCTGCATGAGATATTAATAGCTTCAAATGCTTGGAGTAGGGAATGCATCTCCTAATTATTCATTTTTCGCAAGGGCAGATAGATCATGGTAGTCATTGTTTGCTATATGCATTAATTACTTTGTGTTTATCATGTGCTGCTGTATTCGCTGAATATCAACAGGTGAAACTGCTGGTTATAGTGTGCGGTCTTCTGATGTGATGTATGTATTATCTTGCATGTCCTGTCAAAATTCGGGAAATACGCGATGATGCTTCTCATTATTAGACTTGAAATCTGTACTAGCTCAGCAGAACTATCCATAGCTATAAAGTGCCACCGGATGCCATTACCCGTGCCTTTTCGTTGTGTGTGATGCCGTAAAAGTAGCTAGCAGGATATATTTTATGTAATCAAATGGCAGGATAAAGTAATTCAGTGGTCTCTTATCTATTCCAAAAATTGAAATATTGGC
Organism: Zychaea mexicana; assembly: GCF_025766255.1. Classification (NCBI taxonomy): domain Eukaryota; kingdom Fungi; phylum Mucoromycota; class Mucoromycetes; order Mucorales; family Lichtheimiaceae; genus Zychaea; species Zychaea mexicana. The sequence continues at coordinate 645,771 of NW_026516666.1, read as the reverse complement.
TTACTTATTATTCCAGAGGCCGCACAAGTGCTAGACACATTGTCAGTGGTGAAGGTAAGTACAGGCAATGTACTTTTCTGAAGCAGAGAGAGCTCACGACATTTCGAGTACGACGTTGTGAGCATGGTCGTCTTGTAAGCTGCTGTCCATAAATCGATCGGTCCTACTGGTGAGGGGCATTATTTTCGATCTTTTCTTGGCTTAGCAAGAATTTTGACAGCTATATTAGCATTGGCATGAGCAAGTTTACTTCGATGCTACTGATTTTTGCCAAGCCAGACGTCCATCCAACCACACTTTAAGCATGATTCGAATTACATAAAAGGCTAAAGAGAGTGGGAGAACGGTTGCTTTTTGTTGTTTATTAGCGGTCCTTCCTCGCTCCGTGTCATTCAACGGAAACGCGTCGCAAGGGGGTTCCCCCCTTGACCCCCAAACCCCCCTGTGGAACGAGGTTGGATCAATGTTTTGGTATTAGATGCTTATTGTCTGTTTACAAAAACAAAAGCAATATCATTGTGCAGTGAGAAGTAGTCTATTATAGAAAGTCGTCAAAGTTGGATACTTGACTATATCCAGCTTAAATGCAACGCGAAAATAAGTATAGAAAAAGATAATGTAGTGATATTTATAAGAAGGCAAAAGAGGATAAGCGACAAAACGAATTAGAGAAGAACTTCGTGGAGCACAACATTTCGGGTGTTTTGGCCTTGCTGACCCGAGATTCTTGAGTTCTCAGGATCTAGCATGATTTTGATGGAAGAAGGGGTGTGGACGCGCGACATGGCTACATAAAGTAGACCGTAAGTGAAAGGAGGTTCACGTAAGTAGAGGCCAACAGTGTTGAAACCCTGTGCCTTATTGATGGTCATTGCAAATGCCAGGCGAATAGGGAATTGCGTGCGTTTAAATAGAAGGGGGAGCGTGTTAGTGAAGGTGTGAGTGTTATGCGAGGGATTAAGAAGATGTTGCCAGCATGAGGTCCAGTGGCTATTTCAACTTCAAGTACATATCGTTGGAAAAAACGTACAATCAGCCGTGTCCTATTGCAGAGACCACTATGGTGTGCAAGTTCCGCAAAAGCATGACTGGGCAACCGACTTTGAGATTTTACGAGTGTGGTGGGAAATCGGATGGATTCATTGATTCAGAAGCTCTGGTGGGTATGTGATTTAATATTCGGGACCAACCACTGTATCAGCGCTCTGGAATTCGTGTACAGTGCCTGGGAAATGATCGAGTATCAAATCGTTGGTTGCTGTAACGTCGGCATTCTTTGGAGTAAAGATAGAGCGACTGATGGGGTATTGACGATCCACGTGTGGTGCGTTGGGGTTACCGTGAATGGTTTCTATGAGCTCGTACATGTTGTAATATGGCATGAGCATTCGATCTGGAAGCCGGACTTTGTCATCAGTGGTTGGCACCAACAGCTCAGCACAATCACCAATGCAAAGTAAATATTGCATAGACTGGCCAAGCTCGTTTGCGTCATTGGTTTTGACAGCTTGTTGGACGCGTATGTTGGTTTCAAGGCGGTGGACAGTGACACTAGGCCAAATTGATGAGCGATTTAAGTACTACTGTACGATTTGCGAGCGCGACGCATTTGGCTTCACAGGAACGACCTATTATCAGATACTTTACTGTGAGTACTACCGCTTAATAACAAAAGAATGCAAAGTAGAAGAGAGTATTCAATGTTGTCTACCTGGCGAAAGTCAACACCAAAGACCATGATTTTCCCACCAAATGGAACATTGGCAAGCGCGGGATCGTCATGTCTCATGAGATTTTAGATACTCCTGTATACATAGTGTAGTGAATACGTTGATACTTGTATTGATACTTGTGTTCAGCGTGTTTAAAGCGATGGCACTTCTCAGATGATGAAGGATTTGAAGTGAGCTTCATATCGTGTTAAGGACGGTTACCCCTCGAGTCTTTCCTCGATGCGATACCCGTCTACTCACAGAGTCATACATTCATGTAGAATAAATTTTCTGATCTGGAGGAGCCACACACCTCGGCGCGTCATAAACGTGAGAGAGTAATCTGATTGGATAGAATGAACTAGCTCAAATGCCGCGTAGCATGTGTGTTCATTACTACTATATAACCGCGCGGCCGCAGCAATCATGCCGCTCTTCTTCGTCCTCTTCAACACTTCTAAACCAAAGCTATTCAATGTGAGTATCATTGGAACGAATTAGAGGATCGGAGAGTATATGTTTATGGTGGTGAGTGAGAAGAGCGTATGCAACCGGTGTGAGTATCATATACGGTAATTTCTCAAAATCCGTTTGTCTCACTTTCTTTCTTTATTGCCACAGATCTTCTTCTCGTCTTAACCTGGTCCTTCTCCCCTTTTCACGTTGGCTCTCTCAAAGCACAAATGCAAGTGTAAGTACAATATGGAAAGAGTGACGTGTACTTTGAGACTTTGCATGTGGATGTGATATACGAAAGAAGATCTGAATTTTGACGTGTCCAAAGAAGTGTGTGTACAGCATACACAGCCGCTAATGTTATCCTCCTTTCTTCTCTGCTACTACAGTACTGTAGGAGTTCTGACTTTTTGATACGGTTGGTTCGGCTTGGTGTTTGCATACCACCCTTAAGCAAAAGCAACAACTGTAAGTACCGTAGGGAATGAAATGTCAGCATGAGCTGAAGAGAAGTCGAGTGTCTGTTGGGGGGGGGGGTACTGGAGATGACGTGTCAAAAGTGTGCAGTGTGCGCAGCAGCGTGCAGTATGGCAGTCTCTCAAAAATTTTTCATCTCTCCTCCCCTTTCTTCTCTTATTCTTCAGATTTAATCGTGCCGTTCTTGCTTCTCCTCTCTCTAACTCAAGGCTCTCTTCCTCCACGCCAAGGATGTCATGATAGTAAGTATAGCCGGAAAGAGTTTTGTGCTTGTGTTTGTCTTTGCGTGTTTGAAGAACCAGAAAGATGTCTGCCGTGACATGTCAAAAAGTGTATGCAGCTGCTCATCGATGTTTTCTTTTTTCTAATAGAGGATGGCTCTGCGGTGATCTGTTTAGACTTGGATTGGCTTAGACCCCATCTTTCTCTGTCTATAACTTTGCTGTAAAACGACAAAACAAATGTAAGTATAGCTAGATCTAGCGTGGTATGGAGGAGGATGGTAATGCCGTGTCAAAAAGTAAAGATAGCACAGTGTGTGCAACCCTCTAATGATCTTTATTTCCAGCTAGAAGAAGTGTTTTTGTCTTGCCTGTCATTCTCTGCTCTACATTGTTCGGGTGTTCGGCTTTCCTGTGGTCGTCGTAGAAGTAGGGTAAGTGTACGTAGCACAATAGGATCTTGTATGTGTGTGCTTTAACAGTTTCCCATTAATTGTTCGTCTCTTTTGTTTCTCGGAATGGCGATAGTGCACAGAAACCTCCATGCTGGTCAAGATTGATGCTCTACTGCCATCCTGCTCCTAGAAGCCGACCTGTCAAGTAGTCCATCGGCTGTGGTCAAGATCTATCCATCCATCTGGACGGTGGCGTGTGCTTTTTGCTTTGACTTGAACCTGAGGAAGTCGTTAAAAGCCTCATCTTCTTCTTTGCTACACATATTATATCTTTATTGCTTCTTTGTATATTTTATCCCCCCTCCCCTCCTCCCCTTGCTCTGACCCAGGAAGTCGTTAAAAGCGTCTATTGCGTTCTTTATATAGTTTATCCTTCTCCTCTCCCCTCCCCCTTTGCTTTTCTTCCACAGTTCCAAGTAGCCTCTGTCTCGACCCATCTTCGGATGTTGCATCGTCTCACGCTGTTTTTTTTTACTCAGGCAGCCTCCGGGCGTAAGTCCTGCTTCATTCTAAAATTCCCCGTGCCCACGGGTAAAAAGTGCGGCCGAGGTCCCCCATGAATTTGGGGAATGCTTTGCGTAAGTACTTGCTTTCTCTCTCTCACTCTCCGTGTGCGGGTAGAAATATATGGAAAGGGCCGAGTTTCCTTTTTTTTGAGTTACAAAAGCTAACTCGTAACTCTTATTCTTTTAATAACTAGATGTGAATAGAGCAATAAAACGCAGGGGACAAAGCTACTCTTTTGTTTCGTAGATGCTCTAGAGTGCTCTACAAATCCAGTCAGCAAAGATATATGGCAAAAGTGTCTAGGCTAAATCTTGCTTTCAAATTTAGTGCTCCTTAAGCACACTAGACAGTCTGTACTATCTCAGCATTGAGGGTACAGTTCATGAATCACAGTCGTAGCGAACGTACAGTGAATATCACGAACTTATTCGTCGTTATGGGTGACCACTATGGTGTCCCGCAGCATTGCTGTACAGTTAGCCCGATTGACGCTAAGGCTCTCCAGGTGCTCGTGAAAAACTGGCGACAGAGACTTCCCCAATGCTCGTGATGGCCCTGGCGCAATTGCTCTCAGATCGTTGAAGGCCGACAGTTCTTTAAGTTTATTGCTTTTGCGGATTGGAAGACTCAGTGGAATTTTGAAGCAGAGGACAGCCGGAAAGCTTTGGGTCACCAAGAAGGTCGGTGTACCTGAAGCTCAGACATAATCCCTGCTTCTTTTTTCTTGAGCTGATGTAATACTGTCGAGTGTGTTGTTATGTAATGATTATAACGCCATTGTCATTATTGTTGACAGCTCGTTGCAACATCCATACTACCTAAAAAGGGGTATCCTTACACTGCATATCATCACAATAAGTAGCAAAAGGACCATCTATCGAAAGCCGATGCCGAAACCTATGTGATTGAGTATTTAAAAAACAACATTACTTATTAACAGAAAATAGTACGTTGTTGTATTGGAATAGTATATAGCATACTGAAATGAGCTTCTTGATTAGGAAACATCTCTTCAAAGGACTCGGCAAAATGTGTAATAGACATTGCGATGCATGACTGGACCTTTTGGTCGATGAGTCCGGGTTATTGACCCACGTTACAAGGATGATCATAAGTTCGGTTTCTACTACTCTTAGCTCAACGCATGTTCGAAATGGGACTAGGTTTATTAAGTTTATTTATCATATACATGAAAAGAAGAAATAGTACAAATACTAATTCATCTGAGAATAATTTATCAGATAATAATTATTCGTCGACTGATTCTTCAAGAAATAATCCAAATACCAATAATAATTAATAACCAATCTTGTACAGATGGACGAGATAGAATTGATCGAGCTTTTAATTATGGTATTGGAACTTTTGGTGCTGCTGCTACTTTTATTGGTTTTTTAGAAGGAGGTTTTCCATCTATTGGAATGTTAACGCTTATCGTAGGATTAGGAGTAAGTGGTACAATATTAGGCTATCATCTAAATTCAGATGCTGAAGAAAGAGAAATTCCTACTAATAGACCAGAATCTCCTCCAGCGGATATTAATTTAAATCATTTCTACAAAAACTACGAGAAACTGGACTATATATCCCGTTTTTTTTTTAATTTTGTACAGTTGCGAAAGTTTGCAATTACATATAATATATCGAGAGAATAACATATACATCTATACATGATCTGAGCCATGGTTAAAGCTAATATATAAAAAATGAAATAAGGCTTGGCAAAGTGAAGTTTTTTTACTATTACTTGCTATCAATTACCAAATTGGAGATAGAAGTTAACGATGAGAGCTCCAACCAAAAGAACGCAGAGCACAACAGGGCCCCAGAGATCGTCGTAACGTCCAGCCACACGACGATTGATCATCCTAAGAAACATCCAGTGTTTGGTTTGATGAATAAATCTATAATCTTGCACACTATTATCCCCAGAAAAAGCAGAGAGAAAAAAGTGATGGATCTACTTACCATGCGCGCTTCTCAAATCGATATAATGCATACAAAGCAACAAGTGCAGCAATACAAATAAAGACACTGCCTGCAATCTTGGCTGATTCGTCACCAAAGTTGAGCAAATTCAGAGCCACCATGAGAAGTAGACCACAAAATTGGAGCCAGCTTATAAACGTACGCTCGTTTGCGAAGAATACCTTGGGCTCAACCTTGACATTGCGTAATGGAATCACCGCTCCTCTACTATTGCTTCCGGAAGCCATTGCCTGTTTGCGCCGCGAGAATTGCTGCTGCCATTTTGCGATGAATCCGGTTTTCTTAGGCTTGGTGTTGTCGTTTAGTCGTCTTTTCTCATTGCTATCATAGTCATCAGCATCAACAGGTGTCCCAAAAGACACTGGATGATATCGCTGTTTCTGGGGTAGCAAACTTGTGATCAGCGAGCGCTTGCTCGTAGGCGATGAGTTCTGGGACTCCTCTGGAACCATAGAGACAACCCGTATACGTTGATGTTCGGTATCCATGGCACGCTTGAAGACATACTGGCCATCCATCAGCGGCTTGAACGATGCTGATCGGGACAACCCAAAGTTGGTATCGCGTGGTTTCAGAATATCCACCGTCAGTTCAGAATGCCACCAAGGTAGTAGTGGAATTTGGTCTCTAAACAGAGTGCTCGCTCCATGCTGAATTATAATGGGGGAGTGAAAGGGGCAATGAGTGGTCATACAAAAAAATGAAATAAAGAAGAAGAAAAAAGATATAAACAAGTACCAAATATTTCGAGAATCGTGGAACTTCATGCACCAAATGAGAGTCGACAAGTCGGCTGAGCCAATCCGGCATATCTTGACCAAGATGCGTCTGTACCTTTGTTTCAAGGACAGCGTAGGGGAACCGAAGGATTTCGTCATCTTCCAAGTACGGAAACGGGTGGTCAATACCTACATCGGGGCGACGCCAATGGGAGCGGCTATTTTCCTTGATAAACGTCAAGTCTGTATCGAGACTGACGCGCACTCGCTGGTCCTTGGGGACTTGAAATGCAGTTCGATGATAGAACACACGTAGTGTCGGCTTGAGGTTTTTGGACTTGATTGATTCTTGTACGCCGTTGGCTACAAACATGTGTTTTTCTTTGCCTTCATAGGGGTGGCCAGAAAGATAACCAGAGACTCTATCGACGTCCAGAGCAAAACGTTCCTTGAGAGATCGCAAGTCTTCTGTCCATGGCGCGTGATGTGTTTTTCGCTCGACGAATACCGGGTTAGCATGCATATCTCCATACCATCGAATGCGGATTGCTTCTGCACCTTCATCTCGCTGCAAACGGCCGGTGTACAGCTCAAACTGTGAATTGTCAATGTAAACACTCGAGATGGAAGAATCGCTCTCCTTGTATTGCTTGACATCAGGACTGTCGTAAAGGTACACAGGCAAGTTGAGCATCAGAATAGCCTTGACTTCAGTGACATTGTCTGGGTGAACCCAGTACTTGGCTGTGGCCCGCTCAAACACATCGCCACCACCACCATTACCGGCACCACCCCCTTCGCCTTCGTCATCACTGCCTTGAGCATAGGGAGAACGTGTTCTTGTGTTGCGACAAATATCATGGAGCGCTGAAATGTAAATAATGGGTACGTCGAATCGCTGCTTGTCCAACGGCTTTGCACGCATCTTGGGGATAAATTCTTGCTGTAGGCGTGGAAACCCAGGGGTCCATTTGTCATGCTTCTTGAGGATCTTTAGAAAAGCAGTGTAATTGAGTCGAGTGAACTTGGCCAGATCGTTGATATCAAACAGGGCTTCGGTCAGGGTATCATCAACCATTTGACGTTGAGATGGCGGCGACTTGAGCGAGGTACTTGATATCCGTAATGTTCGCTCACAGTATGTAATTCTTGCTTCGACTTCGACCAGTTTGGCAGTAACAAAGTCATACACCTTGTCCAGTTCGGTCTCAAGAATGCGGATAAAGTCTTGTTCGTCTTCATCAGTCCATCCCATGTCACTGAGCTGGCGCTTTCTGAGCTCATATTTAAGGTAGTCGTATTGAACGTAGTAATGGCGCCACGGCGCAAATACTTGCTCGTTTAAATAGTCACCAAATTTCATTTGTTTAAGTTTTTGTGAGTGTAAGAGAGAGAAAGAAAAGAGTAAAGTGCACGATGTGTCTTTCTATGTGCAAGTGAGAGAGAAAGAGTGAGGAAAGAAAACGAAGAAGCAGAAAAAAGAACACGGGACTAGGATCTTATGTCTTTGTAACAACTGAAGCAGTGGTGATGGTGCTGCTGCTAATGATGACGGGTGCTGATAGAAATAGAAGACTATTTGTTCGGGTTTGAAAATGATTTCTTACTATTTAACTTCGCCACAGTACTAAAAAAGTCGTCAAGGCAAAAAAATAGAGCCAGACACTGTGAGACGTCCACAGACGGCATGAACCGGTATCCGCAAGAAAAATTCCTGTCGCTATTATCCTCCCTTTATTGCTGATTTGCACAACACACACACCCTCATAATTACAGTCCTAATATCTTGTGCCATGGGGTACATCTATTGCTTGCGTTTCTTATAAGCAAGCTATTCCACATGTGGGTTCGCGTGGTGACACGCGCGATGAGTATCATCTCACTCTAACTGCCATGATTATGTTTTGCTACGTTTGCTCAGCATGTCCCTGCGTATTTTTACCCGGTGCGAAGCATTATTTCATTTACAGATCATGAAAAGATACATACTGTCCTGTTGTCACACTCTCTGATCTATTTCATCACACACGACCTATCTTTCTCCCAACTCCGGTTATTCTAATTTTAACGACGATCGCTTTTAACTTTAGAACTTTGCACTAAATATACTGGGGTGGTGTGGAACATTTTTCATGTTTGTAACACACGTAGAACAACTAGCAACTACAGAATGTTTCTTTACAAAACATAACATACATGGAAACGGCCAATAAAGAATCTAATAATAATTATATAATAATGAAAGTACTAAAAAATGATGATTTACAGTCCTTCTTATTGCTGGAGATGCTGTTGCCGGGTACCATTGTTGATTCCTAGCCACGAATCACTTGGGCTTGGATGCTGGTACCGTAGAATAAAGTTTAACTGAAAATAAAAGAAATATGATGAATACACATGGAAGTACAAGAAGTCTCGCCTAGATATTCCCATTAACGCCGACTTACAATCACCGCGCCAACAAGCAGTGTACACAGCCCAATTGGCCCATAAATGTCATCGTATCGTATTTGCGGCCGAGTTTTGATCTGATACGCTCGCCATCGATACCGCCCAAAGGCGTAAAGAGCAATAGCCATTGAAATACCAAAAAAGACACCGCCGGCAATGGTACTGATCCTGTCGCCGAAGTTAAGAAGCGTCAGCGCTGAAACGAGAATCAATGCAGAGAACTGTAGCCAATGGATGAATGTTCGTTCGTTTGCAAAGAACACTTTCGGTTCGAGCATGGGATTCTTTTGCTTTTTGTTCTTTTTCTTTTTATTGCTCGATTGTTCTTCGCGATTGTTCTCGTCGCCGCTACCAAGCAATGTCTGGCCTTCTTGATCGTCTTCTTGTTGCTGTCGTTGATTTCTCCATCCCATCTGCCGTTGCGGTCGCTGATATTGCTCAGCATCGTCATAGTCATTGTTGTCGTTGTTGTCGTATGAAGAAAATTGATCTTGATGCTGTTGCCATACTGGATCGCTGAAATAGTCCCTGTCGATATTGATAGCTTCATGACGAGCAGGGAACGTTTCTTGCTTCATGGCAGGTCGTTCATGCAACGGAAGCCGAGGATACTCGAGCTCATGATTGAGATATCCAAGAGGCTCCTCCTTTGGTCTAAGACTCCTTGAATGAGCATACTGGCTTGCAGACTTGAACCCCTTGGGCTGGCGGGAATCGCGAATATCAATATCAAGCTCGTCCATCCACCACGGTAGCCATGGAATGCTTTCAGGCCACATACATGCCATGCCATGCAAAAACAATGAGAAACAGGGTACTTCATACACCAAGCCATCGTCAAGTAGCTGTTTAAGCCACGGCTCCTGCTGGTGTTGCTGCTCACTGTTGCCAGTCAAAGTGGTCTGCAGAACAGCGTGTGGCATCTCGTAGGTATGGTCGCCGATAAAAACGATATTTGTGTCAAATAAGACTTGATTTTGAAACACGGCTCGTTCACTGGTCATGCGCATCGTCGGTCGCAAATTTTTGTCGTTAATGGACTGTTGAATCCCTGACGCAATGAATCCCAATGTGTGGCGCTCGGCATCAGTGGTACATAAATCTCGGACACATTCGTCGGCGGTGTATTGAGACGACAAGAATTGGTCGGCCTTGTCTGGTGAGTCTAGTCGGAAGCCGTCAGTGACAGATTGGCTATTCAGCCACGGTGCGTGGTATGTTTCACGTTCCACAAAGACATCCTTGGCAGCACTAGTAAAATGCTTTAGCCGAATCTCTTCTGCTCCTTCGTCGCGCTCAAGTCGACCTTGATATAACTCGTATCGTGAATTGTCCAAATATGTGACCGTCGGCCGGCTGATGCTGGACGATAGATGGAAGTGTAACACGGCCAGAACCTGATTGATATTATCTCGATGGACCCAGAAATGTACTGCTGTAGGCTGCTGCTGTTGATATACTTGCTCTTCTTGTTGCTCGGTAACGGTATCCATGAGCTTTGAAACCTCTATCAACGTCAAGTCGAATTGTTGGCGTCCCAAGGGTCTTTTCCGTATAATATCGACGAGCAGTGGTCTCTGGTTGCGCTCTGTGATCTCGTCGTGATAGTTGATCAAGCTCTCCAGTGCCAAAGAGTTGTGCCGTGCAAAATCGCATAATGCTTGGAGCTCGCAGTAAACGTCGCGAAGCGTCTCCCTGGTATGGTTGTTGCTGTGGTGCTGCTCGATACGACGGCGGCAATGGGCAAGCGTTGATTCAATTTCGCGCTGTTTCTGTGTAATAAATCGATCGACTTTTTCGGCTTCGTGCCAAAGCAACGCCGTAAAGCTGGATTCGTCTCGGTCGAGCCAACCGTGATTGTGAACTTGCTGGGTAATATTATGCTTGATCAGTTTATACGATACATATTCGAAACGCCATGGTTCGTAAACATTGTTTGGTTGAAATGTCATGGGAAATCCAAAGCTGAAGGAGTAGGGAAAGAGTGTAGATGGATAGTACGAGGCGTGGGACGAAGAATGATGGGTGAGGAAGAGAAACTTTATTTTTTTTTCTTTACTCTTAGTATTAATAGAAAGTTAAGCAGTTTATATTAAGAACTTGTGCAACGAAGATCTGTAAAAACCGATAACCAGGCCCCTGCTCTTGTTCCTTTTCCGAGACACCAGCTTCTTAAAGTCGCTGAAACACCAAATACGTGGCATGCACAATTTGCAAGTGCTCGTCAACCACATCCACGACTGATTCTTCCTCTCCGTTGATATCACTAACAGCAGTGCTGCCACCATCTGTTGTTGAATGAATATTCTGATCTTCTGGCTTTGGCTCTCGGTGTCGATTTTTAGAATATCCATCTGGTACAGCGATGATCATTTCCTTCAGCTTGAGTGTGCTAGGGTCGACGGAGCGTTCGATATCTTCCATCACGAGCATGCCCATTGGCCATAGCTTGCCGTCGGGTGATCGCACATCCTGTGTTCCAATAATAAGCATGCCCTTCGGTGCCAGTTTTTCAACAGCTTCAGCAGCAAGCTTAATTAGTGTTTGGCGATAAATTCCAATGTGATGCGACAACAAGCGTGGTAGATGGGCAATGACCATTAGTCGTAGTGGAGCGCTTTCAACCTGGGGTGGCTTACTCATCATAGTTTCGTAGTGCATTATGTCTGTCGACTCTTCGCTAAGTTCGGATATCAATCCCTGTAAATAATAGTGAAATCAGTGACTATCAGCATACATTAAAGTATATAAATTTAACAGCAGTATTTAAAGAGATCATACATACCAATTGAATGAGAGTGCGAGTATTCTCTTCGATCCGCTTTAACCGCTGCTGTTCGTATTCAGAAAGCAGGGCTCCTTCCTCATCAGATTTTCCATTCTTGTCTCGCTCTTTTGACAATGTGGTATCATCATCTTGAGTGTGATTTTCTGTTGGCTGATAAAACTTATGAAAATTAAGAGAAACCATGAGTCGATAATGTCACGTATAGTATGTATGCATGTACATATCGTTCGCGGGATAGCAAAATACCTCATACGACGACACGAAATTCAGTTCAATTTGGATCCAATTGGTATCATCGCGGCCAAATCGTTCCACCATGCGAGACATGCAAAGCCGATCGAAACGATAATGCTCCGTTGGTTTGAAAACCCACACCGTTCCCATGACGACACTTTTGCGAGCAATAGCAGATGATGGTACTCCTCGCATTGTTCTTGTTACTCGCACATGATCGACAGTATTTTCTACACAAACATATCCATCATCTGTAAATAAACTTTCTTAAAAATAACTTTTTTCTCTTCCTCGTTTACCTTTCAGTGATATCATGCGATTCACATTTTCCCGCGGAATTTTTCGAAACGTCGCGATGAATTCATGGGTAAACACTAAAAAGTCGAATTGGACACACAAGTAGGTTCCCAGCCCAAATGCTGAGCAATAGCGTTGACGCTTAATGATCTTTTGTGTATGTGACAGCAAAAGCAAGTTTTTTTTAGAACATTTGTTGTGAAGCACTTTTTTTTCCGGGATCAATCAGACGAGATCAATAATTACCAACTCCTCCAATTCAAAGCCATTGTCAATATATTGTCGTAATAAATGATAACCGACGGGAATGTAGAAGCAATGCTCCCGATTATCACCGATGCCAAGCGTTAGTCGCCGTCCCATTTTCAATACTCTAAGAAAAAATCATCATTGACAACATTTTTATAAGGTTCCGAAACCCATCCACGTTAAGAAGAGAGGGAATACCTACCTCCAACTCTCATGAACGACTTTGATGTATTCTTCCTTGAATTCTTCAATATTGGTAAATCGTGACAGATCACCATCCAAGTGGGTTGAATAGGCTACACAGTCTTTGTATGGCGGATGAGACAAGACATGATGGAACGATTCATCAGCAAACAGCGGTCCCGTGAGATGACGCGAATCTGCTTGTGCGACGATCGGTCGGTATTCAGCAGACGTCAATCCGGGTGGTATTTCGAAACAACAGTTCCGCTGTGACAATGCAACCGCAGCCTATAGATAGATTGCACCACATAGTACAATTTTAAAAATAGGAACTTTAAGCTTCGGCATTATGACACAAACACAAAACACAGCGCTAAGTTATGCGAAAAGAAGTTAAAAAACTCACTGGGTTAATATCGACTCCACAGCACCGTCGCTGTAGCAAAAAGCATTCGATCGCATCCGTTCCTAGTAGTGATATAACCCTTAATTCTTCCTACTTTCAAGTGATCATCATATCGCTATCGGATGAATAAAAAATTTAAGCTCCCTACCCCGTCCCAGAAAGTTGGATAGCACACGCTCGTCCTTGTCAGTGTGTTTCAGGATAGCTCTAGATCAGATGTCATATTAGAACCATATACAGAGCCTTCTTTGTCTGCTGTAAAAGCATAGTAGTAGCAAAAAGTTAAATTTACCTGCGTACGGTTTGAGGTAGCCAGGTTCCTAAGAAAACTCTTTGAGTTCAGTACTACAGAAAACACGGTAGACTTCTTCCAATTTGCTACTTTAATGACTAACCATGATAGTCTGTTCCTGAATGCGAGGCCCATCTTGGTGCCCGACCAGGAATGTCAAAGTACGTCGAATCAAACACAAGCGAGAACAGTTGATGAGGTTGAGGCTCATACGTCGCTAAACGAATTCCTGCCGTGGCAGTAAACTTGGTAGACGAAAGTGCGTCGCGTGTGAGATACGGTTTATGCGTGTAGTTTTCAATCAATGTGACATATGTGTCGCCACCATCACCACACGCATCGTAATCATCATCGGGAAAGGTGGTCGGGTCATCGCTGTTGTTACTGTTGTTACTGTTGTTGTTTCCACTGCCATCGTTGTTGTCGACAAGTAATGCAACTTCAAAACAAGGGCGACACATGATCACACCTCCATCATAACCTTTCCGCCACTCTTCTGCATCTTCTGTGCCACAGTAGCAACAAGTGGTGACAGGCGCATCACCTGCTCGTTTCCGTCGTCTCCGTGGAAACAGAGACTTTTTCCGTTTTGCTGGTAACACCGAAAATAAGGTGAATACTCTAGCCGCACGTGCGCCACATTTTGGTTCGGGGGTTCTTTACCTGCTGATAGCTCTTTGGTCCGTGCTGCTTCTCGTGCCTTTTCCGCCTCCATTTCCTTAATGATTGCAAACGCTATTTGTATACATTGCAAATAGGATGCACGTATGTACAATAGTACAGATTAGCATGGCTTGATTCTCCTAGATCGGCATTCATGGTATGTGTATCGAAGACAATATACAACGTACATGTTTCTTCGAAATCATCTTGATCATGTGGATGGTTATACTCTGGTAGCTTTCCAAAACACTAATATAGTTAAAAATAAATATCGATACGGTGAGGTGATGGTTGTCGATTGTGGCTTTCGGTCGATTAGAGAAGTGGTTTTTGTTCTAGGTCTCTTTCACATACCTCAGCACACAAATCGAACGACGAAAAATAACCGGATGCACATGGCAAGCATGTAAACCATGATTCATCCTCCATTTGCCTGTTACATCCATCGCATTTAAAAATATTTACGTATGTATCTAAAGACATAGTGAAACAAATTTTCGGCAAATTTAGGATCGCATTTGCAACGAGGGATTAACAGAGAATTCGCAGAAATCTCGGAGAACCTGCTCTTCATCATCTTCCCCTCTTCTTCTAACGAATTTTTCCGATGCGGATTAGCACTTTTTTTCTCTATCCCTTATTACCTTTTTTGTTATAATACGCTTCATGGGTAGGGCACCAGAAAATCACACCATTGCGGAAGTAACTAACGGGTTTTTGGGCACAAGGCAAGTGAAAACTTTTGTTGCATCGAGAATCAAAGCAGCCAATGGTTGCACCCTTTTCTTTGCAGCTATAGCAGCGCTATACAAATCAAATTTGCTCAACTGATGAGTTTTTGCACTCCACTTGTCACCCACACACATACTCATTTGCTAATCAGTTCTCTTTTTTTTATACGTTACATACCATGCCTCGACCACGACGTAGTGCCAAAGTTACATTATACCATTTGCCTTCGGGCGTACAGAATACCTCGGGCGAATAGCGTGCACATGCATCGTGAGCCCAGAACTGTCGCTTACGTTCGACCCCATTTTTATTGTATGTTGCAATAACAAATGGTCCGATAAAGCTTCCAAGCTCACTAGATGTATCGTCGTCGTCATTGCAAAATGCACACACCTTACGTCGTTGCCATCGTTTCAAGTATTTGTAGCCTTGCTCGGCGATTTCTATGGATGCATCGCCTGTAAACACCTTGCTAGCTTCTTCAACAATCTGATGTTTGTCAGTGCCGTTGCTGCCTTCACCATCGCCGCTATTCTTGTCGCTGTTATCCTCGTGGTTGTCGTTGTTGCTGTTGGCGTTTGTCGGAGCAACGTCTATCACGTCCTCTTCCCATACAGTAACAAGCTCGCCCTTGATTGGCATGGGTCCGATTTCGGCATTAATGACCGCTTGGACTGCAAAGCTGGAGCGAGGATGATCGTGCCAAAATGGAAAGTTTTGATCAAAGCATCTTGTTTATTGTTAAACAAAATTAAGGAAAGTGTAAGTAGAGCTGGTATTCTTATTATCATTACGAAACAAATAGCAAGAGAACAAAAGCAGTGTATATACCTTAAACATAGCTCAAAGCTTTCATAGTCATACCCTTCGGATGGCGTCTCGCAATACGTGCAATAGTAGCGGAATTGTTTGATCACAACATTACATTGGTTGCAATATACTTTCCATGCATCGATTTCTATTGCTAAATATTAATTATAGGCCTGCACTTAAACCAAGTATCAGCAAGGACGCTTTTTATTTCTATACCTTCGAATCCAGGCCCATTTTCATCTTCTTTGTGATATTCAATCTCTTCAAGGGATCCATCAAATGGTCCCTCCGATAAGGTTCGTCGACGGCTATTACGTCTTGCTGCTGCCGATGTTTGCTGATGTTGCCCTTCTTGGATTAAGTCGTCTCCTTCTTCATGTTGCTGTTGTCGTTGTTTGGCTTCAAGTATTAGCGTCTCATACCGCTCTTTGTACTCGGGCTCGGCACATAGGACCTCATGAGCATTCTCGATGACCTGCAGGCGTCGACTTCCCAGCGGTATGTACTCGTCATACTTGTCGATCCACCCGCAATAATGAATCAGAACCCGATTCTTACTCATCCGAACAAGTCTTGCTTCGTACCATTTTTTGTCGAGATTGAGCACTTGGACGTGTTGCATATAATCGTATCCATAAACATTGGCAATAAAGCCATGATCGTCCGCACTTGTCAGCCCACCTCCACCACCACGACGCAGTGATATAGGTTTATGCTGTTGTTGTTGCTGCAGCTCTTCTTCATGTTTTTGGGCTAATACTTTCAGGGTGCTGGCCGGTTGTTTCTTCTTTCTCCTTTTTTGGTTGGCGGTAACTGTTGTAAATTGCTGTCTTTTTCTCCTCTTTTGTTGTTTCTGTACGAAATTGGCGTCGTCAGTTTGATCTTGTTCATAATCGCTAGCTTCACTTTCTGATGATTCTGATGCTGCTTGTATATCAGCCATAGTCGAAGTTGCACTTTCGGTAGACGCTCTTTCTGAATTAAGGATAGTATCTGCAGTAGTGGCAACAAAAGCTTTCGGTTTCGGCGGTCGGCCACGTCGTGGTGGAACTGGTGCATCAGTAGGTATCAGATATCCCAGCTGTATATAATCTTCTGGACCGAGAACTTGATGCCTGCGTTTCTTTTTCGCCAGATCTTTGAGTTCTGGGTTCATCTCAGGTGCCATAAGATCCGATGATGTCGCTGGTACAGCTACGGTGGGCGATGCTTCCGCTGCTGTTGATGCCGTTGCCGAGTCTTCAGTAGCAGTATCGGTATTGGTATTGGTATTGCTACTAACACATTCGCTTTGAGATACAGGACGAATTCGACGACTACCGACCATAAACCATTCGTCGTAGATTTCGTTCCATCCATCATAACGTACTTTGACCTGACCTGGTCGCATAGCAGTAAGGTGTCCACGCTCCCAAAATCGCTTGTTTTTAGCCGTACGCGTATTTAGTATCTCGATTGGTTGGTTGTACGAGTAACCATAAGGATTTGGAACAAAGCCGTGTTCATCCTTGAGCTGACGCATCGCCCGGCGTGTGGCAAACGCGCCTGTTGTCTTGAACACGTATTCCGTTGATGCTGCACTGCTTTCATCTTCCTCATATTCTGCTCGTTGTGCTGGCTCGGTAACTGTAGCTTTAGCAGCTGGTGTTTCTTGAATTTTCAGTTTCTGTTGTTTTAGAGCTGCTGGCTGTTCTTGTTGCGCGAGTGAATCTGGAAGTGGATACTTTCGAGGCCGGCCACGTTTCCGTTTTGGAGGCGGTAGGGTTGGTGCTACTGATGCATCTGTCTCTACCAGTGGTGACTGCTGTTCTGGAACAGCTCGCTCGTCTGGCTGTGATGGCACTTTATGTAGTGGCTCTGCTACAATCTTCGATGCTCCTCCTGACTTTTCAACTTGTACAATCTTTGGCACTTTAGGGACTGGGTCTTTGCTTGGCATTGCTTCTCCTTGCGCAGCAATAAATTTGGATTTCTCATGAAGCCTTGCTTCGATGGAGATAATATGCTTTGTATGCTCGTCAGGTCTGGAATCTTCAGCGGGCTGAGAAGGTAATGAAATTGCCTGCTCCTTGAGCATCGCTTCTTCTTCACTATTAAGTAAACGTAGACGTCGACTGCCGACCACCAGCCAATCCGATTGGCGTAGTGTAGGATACCATATACGCACTTGACTCGCTCGCATTTCGCGCAAGTATCCCAGATACTCAATTTTCCTGTTATGGCCCCGGGCAGCCTTGAATGTCACCGCAACTGCACGATTATAACGATAACCAAATGAATTGGCTCGAAATCCGTGCTCGTCTGTCAGTTCTCGCGCCATTCGACGCGTCAAAAAGACCTCGTTGTCATTAAATATTTGCTGGGGATCTCTATCCAATGTTGCGCTGACATAGTCGTCGGCACGAACGCCACTCGAGGCTTGCGGTAAGAGAGGATCACCATAAACATCTTCAACTTCTTTTTCTGTAAGATTGTATATACGCACAAATAATTCCCATTCAATAATCTGTAGAGTAGTAGTATATATGCTTCTCTTTATAAGATTACCTTGAGCACCAGACAATGTACCTGTACTCTTTCTAGCTTTTTCTTGATCGACATTGGTCTCGGTTTCTTCTTCCGCATCGTCGTCGTCATCGTTATTTTCAACTTCGGCAGCAGCGCTATATATGCGAATTCGGCGGCTACCCATGTTGATCCACTCTTCCTGATCTTGCCAGTCCATATAGGACACTTTGACTTTGGATGCCTTCATCACTGTAAGCACGCCACGATACCAATGGCCGTTGATATTGAGCACCTCAACTTTTTGATTCCGCGCAAATCCATATGGATTCGGATGAAATCCATTTTCCGGATCTGCAAGCTGTTTGGCTGTGTTGCGCGTCATGAAGGCACCAGTGGTTACATACTTTTCTGTCTGCGATTTGGTCGGTGGTGGAGCAGGTGCCAATTTCTTTTTAACAGTCTTTGTCGTCGTTTTCACTTTTTTAATTTTTTTAAGACCAGTAGCTGAAGCATTCGTTGCTGTTGTACGCCGCTGCTTTTTGTGTTGGCGAGGTACCGTTTTAGGCACGACTGACACTATGGCCGCTAGTCGCTGCTGCTGCTGCTGCTTCTTTTGCTTCTTTTCTGTATCGCTTTTACTGGAACGTTTCTTTTCGGCAATCCGTCCAAGCCATGCGCTCGTGTGGTCGACCCACTTGTCCTTACAATGGGAGCATAGCCAATCAGTTTCAATAGGTCCTGATGTCTCGTCCCTCGACGCTTCACATTCCGTGCACATGGGCGTGATATCTTCACTCCACGGACCCAAGACGTCATCTTCGCTTTGAAGTGAGCTGAGCGAGCTGAGATCATCGTCCTCGAGTAAAAGCAGATCATCATTATCATGGCTGTTGCTAGTGTACTGATGCGGTTGTGGTTGTTGGTGTGACGGTAACGACAATGGCAGTACTATCGCTGATGATGGTGATGACGATAATATTAGCGGCAGAGCTTTGGAAATAACATTGTCTCTATTGTTGTTAGCTTCAACCGAAAAAGTCGCATCTGTTCTATTGGCGTCGTCGTTGATGCAGTTCTGTGAGACAAGTTTTTCATGCTGATCACCATCGGTAGTTGAATCTGAAACGCACAACGGCTTCCGGGCGTCGTCTCCTGTTGTTACGGTCTTTGTAGTAGCAGTAGCAGTAGTAGCAGTAGACGATTCTTTTTGCGTGCGAAAGTAACCATTGAGCGACTTGTTTTGAGATGCCGGTGACCCACTGGCTGCTGTTGGCTTTTTTCTACTGCTTTTGACGAGCAACAATTTGCCCATGAACCGGCCGAACCTTTTCGAGGGCTGCTCCTGCTGTGGCGCCGGTTTCGGGGAAGGAGTTCCGGTTTTTCCAGTAACACAAGCCGCGGACTGTGGGGAACGGGATTCGGGCGAAGATGGTTCAGACAATGGAGGAGGAGGAGGTGGTGGTGGTGGAGGCGGCACAGGATCTTTAGGTAAAGTACTTGGAGGAGGAGGCGGCGGCGGCTCTTCTGTTGGTGGCAGTTGATTGTGCTGTACATATCCATACGTCGCATATCCAGCAGTACCAGTTGCAGGGTGAGAATGATACCAGTATTGTTGTTGTTGTTGGTCACATGGTCGCTTTTATAGAAACAAAATAAACAAGTGTGAGTTGTCAAAATTTTTTCTTCTTCTTGAAATTTCTGGGGCAATCATTTTCTCATCTTTCTCACCGAGTAGTCGCCATAAATATGGTAGCTTGGTGAATAATATGACGGATCGTTAGAGTATTGCGGTTGGATCTGATGGTATGATGTGCCTTGTTGCTGCTGATAATGGTGGTAATGCTGTCGTTGATAATGATATGCGTTTGTGTGCTGCCTTCTTGGTTCACCACCACCTGTAGAATGTGACAGTAGTGGGGCTGTCAAAAAATTGCCCGAGGTGACTTCAATACCAACTTATCTTACCTGACGCGCTATGCTGAAGTAACTGCCAAGCAAATGCGTTTCCGTCGCTCGCGCTGGCCGACGAAGACGGTGTCATGGGAAAAAAAGGAAGCAGTAAAAGAGAAAGAGAAGACCTGGCACGCCAGTCCTCTTTATTTTTTTTTCGAGGTATACTTTTCCCATTTATTTGATAACGTTTCACGAAACTCTAAACAAATCGACTTTACTCTCTACAGTATCAAATCTTAGGTTGCATAAAAGGACCACACAGTCTCTCTTCCTTAGGGCTGTTCGATGTCACTGCAGTAGTTGGATAGATAATAAAGCAATGTCTTCGGAGCGTATAGCAATTCAGGTAGATATGCTGCATAGCCGAATCTGCTAGATGCCCCGAGAACGTAATTTCTCTCTACCAGCAGCAAAAATGACATCAACATTGACCAAACTGAAAGT
The DNA here is from genome assembly GCF_025766255.1 of Zychaea mexicana. Lineage (NCBI taxonomy): Eukaryota > Fungi > Mucoromycota > Mucoromycetes > Mucorales > Lichtheimiaceae > Zychaea > Zychaea mexicana. Next base: position 625,222 of record NW_026516666.1, on the reverse strand, counting down.
AATCTTCTATGTCGTAACTTGATTGCCCGGTTCGTCAGGGGGGGGATGAATGCAGTTAACTACATCCATGTACGGACTTTAGAATCAAGTGGTTTGAATCCACGGAATTTGCATGAAATAGAATTTTCGTTCTTTTTCTTTTCTTCCCCACTTTTTTCTTTGCCGTCTAACGAAAAGCGAACAGATTAGAGTCATGGGTGGTGAAAATGATTCGCTGGCTACTATCAAAGCATTTTTTCTACCGTTGAAACTAGAACCATACCAAATTGAATCCTTGAAGCACGGTCTAGAAAAATCTGGTACGTAAAGCATGGTTAGTGTGACGAGAGAAGATCTGGCCTCATACATGGGTTATCTTTGCATCATATGCAGGTGGTGAAGTGTGTATCGATCAAGCTAGCGCAAATGTAATGTTAACAGCACTAGCGTCTGCTTCGCGTGTGAAAAGACATCTGGAAAACCATACGGTAAGTGGATAGATTTAGAGTTTTCCCTTACAGCTTACGACGATCAATCGGTCACAATAAACGTCTTTTAACCTACGCTACTACTACATCGCAGGTACCGGTTGTCAAAATCGAGTGGCTAAAGGAATGGTAACTTGATTATATACTTTGGTTGACAGAAGGTTTTGCATTGTGACTTACTAACCACCTTCCACTGCAGTCTGAAGAAACACGAGTACATACCTATGAATACATATCAGATCCAAATGGGTCACCCTGGAGCCAAGGATGAGAAGGATGACACTCAATCCTCCAAGCAACAACAGCAACAACAAGAGCAACCATCAATTCGGCTTGCGCGGTCAGAAGAAGTTTTAAACAGACGATATGATCATATGCCTCCAGATCCGCTCCCATCCTTTGATAATGAAGAAGAACAGGACGAAGCGTAAGTTATAGCTGTCTATCTTAGTGTTTATGGTTTTTACGTTTTAGAACTGACTGACCATTTTGATACTTTAGAACCTCAGAAAATCATGGTAATACCTACATTTCTTTCTCTCTATCTTCCAAATCCATTAAATTTTCTATTATTCATACAAACATTATTACTACAAAGTTGACGGCGATCTTGCTTCAGGTTTCTTAAATACAAAATACGAATGTTTGCGAAAAACACCACTTAATGCACGACATCACGGAAAACTTGTTTTCTTACTACGACTATTGGAACGTCAGCGCTTAATGGATATGCAAGACAAGAATGCATTGAGCTACAGGCATGCAATTGCGGCTATCAAGGTATGACAATTGTCATTCTAAACAGTGAACAGGAGGGAGGGATGTCTGGCTCTTTTGAAGGGTGAGTAATGGCTTATAACATAGTACTTACTCATTTCTTTGGTTTTGTCATTTTTATTTCGGCTCGGTCTCTAACAACAGGCATATCCACGAAAGATACAGTCTGCTGACGAGGCAAAGCAAATTACTGGTAAATAAAATAAAAAAAAAAGTAGTAGATAAAAGTTTCCTCAAATTAGTGCCTAATAGTATTGAAATGATCTAGGCATCGGCAAAAAGATCTCTGATTTGATTCGTATATATTTGAAGACTGGCACGATTCCAGATGCCGAAAGCCTGTTGAGCGATACAAAGTTTCGCACATTGACTCTTTTTAACAAAGTGTTTGGTACTTGTTCTTGTTGTGTAGTCTGTGCATGTCTGTTTTTATGTGACGATGCAAGCCTAACTTTGGAACAAATTGCACATATCCTTTGATAGGCGTGGGTCCATCGACTGCTAACCTATGGTACGCTAAAGGGTATCGTACGCTTCAAGATGTGCTGAATGAAGCCAAATTGGTTAAGGTAGTGAAGCTAGGAATCGAATTATTACCTGATTTGGAGCAACCGTAAGTTTTCACACTCAATAGCCTTCTCAAGCCCATAATTCATTTGACGTTTATTTTCTTCAAAAATCTGTATCAATGTATACTAGTATGAGTCGACAAGATGTCAAAGAGCTTATCGACATTGTGGAGAAAGAAGTCAAAGAAATCGATTCAAAAGCGTTCGCTACACCTGTGGGTGGCTACAGGTAAAAGCAATTTGAATTTGAGCATTCTGTTCTGTTATATTTGAAACTGAGTGAGAAGCAGATATATGGTGTACTGAGCTGAATAACGTACTAGACGAGGAAAAGAAGAAAACGGCGATTTGGATATTGTCATTGCTAGTCATCACTTGAAGCACGGTACCGATCTCTTTATACGGAAGATAGTCGATCGTATGATCGAACAAGGTTTGCATTATACTGGCAGGGCGAGGTACTCTTTTACGATCGTAAGAGTGACTAAGCAAACTGCAAATGTATGCTACAGGCTACGTTAAACATGTCCTTCTTATTTCGGACAAAGCCAGCAAGGGCTCTTCTGGAACTCACTATAGCAGTAGTGGTGGAGATATGGATAGACTGGATACGGTGTGTATTTACATTCTCTTTTTCCTGCGATATACAAACAACCCTATAATCGCTACTAACTATGCCTGATAACTAGTGCTTTACGGCATTCTTGCAGCCGTCAACACAAACTCTGAGACAGGTGGACTTTATAGTAACTTCACTTGATGATTATGCGTGTGCGGTTTTGGGTTGGAGTGGTTCTCAGCAGTTTGAGCGATCTCTCAGAGATTATGCCAAAAAGGTAAAAAGGCGACCATTGCTGTACTTTGATTGCTTCGTGTTAAAATCCATCACTTCTCATCTCTCTTTGGCTCTAATATGTTACGATGTTGCTCTTTCTGTCAACAGGAAAAAGGCTTATCAGTAAAGAGCTCAGGCATATACAAGGATTCGTCACGAGAACGTATACCTGTCAAGACAGAAGAACACGCGTTTGAAATCATCGACATACCCTGGGTCGAACCATCCATGCGAAACTGTTAATTAATAAATTTGTTGTAATATGTACCCTACTAATCTCGTCTATTTGCGCTAGTTTACTATCCACACAGAAGTTACCTTTTCTCCGCGCATCATGAATCACTCCTTCAGAGACTGTTTTGTACTTCTGCAGAAGGCAAGCCTAATAAAAGTAATTAAGAAGGAGAGCTGTCACTGATGGTCTATTTTGTCGTTTCTGTCCTTGGCGACGATGTTGTCGTCCTCTTGTACGGTTGTCGTTTTTCTTTGTATTATTGGCTATCGATGCGTTTGGATTGTTGTGTTTCTCGGTGTTTTTTGTTCCTGAGAAGATTGGCACGTATGCGAACGAGTAATAAATCCGGATGTCTGACTATGTACATGCTAGGAGAGCCTTTATTTGCATGAGCACTATTAATTACTGCAGTGTAAATACTTCTGTCTTTAACGCTTTTCAGAAGGTGGTATTACAACGCTATCAACAGATCGAAGGTAATGAATAATGATCCTTGCATACTCTTTTTGTTTGATTTTAAAAAACAACAAAAACGGTGGTGATAATAGTATATTAGCAGAGAGATAGAAAGTTTAAAAAGAGATGTGTATAGTGTGGTGTATATGTGCACGTTAATAAAAAACATTGCGAGGAGTATACGATGTTTGTGAATATATGCAGTGAAGTATTATGGTACGTCAGGCTATTACAGTCGTTTCCCTGGCACTGCACAAAATAACACCAGTAATATGATCGTGATAAGCAAACATATACTCAGCACGATGACAGACCGAGCTACCAGAATTTCTCTGACCTTGGGCTGTTGTATCCGGTTAAAATGAAATGTGGTTGTCTCACTATATATTCACGTTATCAGTAATCAACATCAGGGGTGTGAAGAAGATGTGAGGAGAAAAAGAAGACACGATATTAGTAAAACGTCCAAGGAGAGGGGCAAATAGCAGTAAGACATCATCAGATCCTTCCTTAATTACCTGACGTTGAACGCCAGCACCCATATCGGATCTACTCCTGTCAAACCCGAGATCAAGCAGTACACTCCGAACAAGATAGGTACGATGCCCTATTTTACCCCGTGTTATATAGTTAGGAGTGCAGGTCTTCTCTCTCTTTATTAGCATTCCCTCACCACCTTTGACTCTTAAACAATTTCTTGACGGACTCATCCTCGCACAAAGCATAAAAAACATTCCGTAATTATCTGCTTACCGATAGTCGATAATGCCAAGGTTGAAAATTCAAAAAGATCAACGAGAACTCGATGGAAAAGCCGATAAGCAGACTTGCAAGACCCACGGCAACGCGACCGAGCTGTTGATGCAGAGTGAGGTTCATAAAGACCTTGTATTGCAGAAATTGGGGCCAAGTTGCCTGCAGCAATTGATAGACATACTTCTGTGCCTGGTTGTAGACGACCGGGTCATCTGCAAGACCTTTTTCAGTAATAGCATCGCGCATCGACAACGGAAGATGAAAAAGTTCCTTTTCCGCACTCGGCACAATGTAACGCAAATAGATACGCTCGACCACCTGCGCCATGTGCGTCTCGGTGACAACGGATGGCGCCGATGATGCCAGCAATAGCGAGTGGGTCAACTGCTGTTCATGCGATAAGTTCGATGGCGTGGGCGATAGAGTGATGAATGACTTTTTGCTTTGTAGTTGTTGCTGTTGCTGTTTCAAGTACCGTCTATGCAATACGCGCGCTTGCTGCACATCCAGCCAAAAGTCGAGCAGCGTCTCGAGCTCGAGACGGTCGCGGAGAACAATGTAGTAGTTGTACAAACACACCGGAGGCCGACTTTGCCGTCGCAGCACTTGCTCTAGCGTTGGTAATTCGTGTAGTCCGGCCATCCGTTTGCTGTGCCAGCGTTTCAGCATTGATGTCGTAGGTCCTGTGCTGGGTCGTTGTTGGGTTCCCATGTGTATGTGTGAAGCAAAAGTAATAATAAAAGTTAAAAAGAAGAGAGGGAAAAAAGAAGCTCGTTATCAACACAATTCAAAAGACAGCCTATAGCTTCTACCATGACAAAAAAAAATAGGAGTCTGGGAGAGCTAATATACATAGAGAGAGAAAGTATGTTATGTATAAAGGGAGAGAGATAGACATGGACATACGGGTAGACAGAAGACAGAGACGACTGGCTGGTATTCATGATCTCATACGTAGTGCAGTTCATAGACAAGATAAATAAAGGTTCCTTTTTTCTCTCTCTCTCTCTATCTTCGTCAATGCTATGTGCTCAACACTCGATACTGTGTGTCAATGTTGCACCAAAGCTTTTTTTTTTGCAGGCATGCCGGAAGGTGCACACACACACACACACACAAACACAAAAAAAGCTTCCACCTTTTCTCTTTCCATCTTTTTCTCTTCCTCTTTTCTCTTTCCTCTTTATGCATATTCAAACTACTTGGGGCGCAATACAAAAGAAGGACAACAAAATTAACCAATACAACCTCTCGCTACCTTTCACCCCAACTCTCCAACGTCCCTGAGCGGCGATGAGCAGCAATAACAACAACCACAACCACAACAAGTACAATGCCATCTCTCTACCCGTCCCGAGCACTTATCATTACCAATCTTCGGAGACCATACAGCGTTACGGTTCGGGTCATGACCTTGACGTCTTTGGCATTGCAGTAGACCGCTGCAGCATCGCGAAACAAATGAGTAAAACAACAACTTTCTTTTACTTTTTTGAAGCCCGGGGCTCCGTTGGACTAGAAAAGCTAACTCAGAGCTTTTGGGGGTTTCCATAGTATTCGTGCGCAAGTCATTCTGCATCACGACGGTGCAGTTCGTTGCCATGGGGTCCTTAGCAACACTCCTAGTTCGTATCGACCCTATATTTCACTGGTTACAAAGAAGGTAAGAATTTAGGTTTTGCATTGGTCATATCTCTATACCTAGAAGCTGTCGAGCGTGTCTGTCTGTCTATCCTCTCTCTTTTTCCTACGTATACTGGTCCTACTGGACCTAATGAACCTTATTATTAACTACGCATAATATATGCATAGCAAATACGCTTGGTGGATGCCATTAATTCCTACATTTCTGGTAGCGTTTATCCTGGCATGGCAGCTATGGATGCGATACTTTCAGCTCTCACACACGGGTCGAGTCAGTTTACTTTTCGTTTTTTCGCTACTTATCGCGGCGATCGTGTCTGATATTGGTTCGTATTCCGGGTTGTTTGGTTGTGACGGTGGGGATTTTTATGGGGTGTGGGGTGTAGAGAAGAGGCGATAAAGTAAGGTGTACTTCTTCCAGGATGACAACAGCACGGTACTCATGCATATATTACACATTCAGTGTCTAAATTATGTTATGTTGATGGCATCCTCGTTATCTTTATGACCATCTTCGGTCTATGTGGTGTCCTGCTCTACACTTTTCAATCACAATACAGCTTTTCAGGCACCAAGCCTATGTAAGTTGCTCGTATGGAAAAGGAAGAAGAAGCAAGTCAAACATATAAGCTGATACGTCCAAAAATGTTTAGTCTTGTTAGTGCAGTGATGATCTGCATTAGTTCACCATGGTTACGGCGTGTGTACGACATGGACCCTATCACGATTTTGCTCCCAATGCTACTATCATTGCTCCTTTGTGGATACCTCGTGATGGAGCTATATTACATCATGGGGAACGTTACCGTCGACGACTTTATCCTGGCGAATATCTCGGCCTACATTGATCTTTTATACCCAATGCGATGCTTACATAACCTGTGCGAATTGACCGATCATGTCGACATGTTTCCGGAACTTCTGCATCCGGGTCCAGATCACTAACCAAACAAACGATACCCGTCTCTTCTTTTTCATTACACACAAACACACTCGTTTACTTATTCCAAAAAGACCCTTTTCCCTGCCCCCTGCCTACACCACAAAAAAGAAAAGTTTTTATATTTTCCATCATCATCTACTACATATATTACCCATCCTTTTATATATCTAAAGACCTATACGACTGATGATATCACCCAGTATATATTCCTCTCTCTCTATTTTTTGTTTTGTTTAGAGTAAAATCACACATTTCTTAGAACCACACAGAAAACTTTTTTGTTAGTTAGCTTGCGAGGATCATCTGCTGCAATATTGAATGTTTGACGCGTAAAGTGCAAGGAGATCGCACCCACCAGGTATTGGTGCATGATTTACACTTAGAGCAGTCCGCTGTCAAGTAGCGCAGTTGTTGCCAACTCTTAATGCTGCGCGCTCTTTAGATGCGGCCTTATTGTCGAAACATTCTGACAATGGCTGATCTTACGAAACTTTTAAATACATGCTGTAGTATAAACTTACAAATGCATACCTATGTACATTAGAGCATGGTCGATGTTTTTATACTCTTACAGATGATAGATGAAAAATTTGGCCATCATCATCCTGACGTAAGCTGTGCTACGTTGTTTTTACTACTATAGTACAGCATCACAAGATGCTAGTAGTTTGTTGTATATAGCTTATTACTTTATCATAAAAGAAATTACAGTTTATCTTATCGATTCTTTTCTCTTATGTGTGAAAAATAGAGATCGACCCTTTAATGATTGCTGCTACCATGCTCTACACCAACAGCTTTCTTTTTTAAGCATGACGAAAGGCAGCAAAGTCCAGAAGCATGAACTTGATCCTCTAGTGCTCGTTTCTGAGAGCTTTATTAATATAGTCGACAATATCACGCTCTTCTGTCAAAGGAAGGCGCATCCAAATCCAATAAGTCGTGGTTACAGGTCCGGTGCGCTGTTTGTTGCTGTCATGCATCCTCTAGATTTACAGCAGAAGAAACCTACTGGTTTGCACATAGCATGAAAAAAAAGAAGAATTTGTAACACAGCCCTCATAATGCCTATTCAAATAGCAAAGCTATAACAACACTTCCTTTATTTCACTTTCGTTTGCTACTGGTAGCATGTCTGTCTATTTTCCTATCTCCAATTTTGATTGCTAATTAAAGCCAGCACCAAATCTTTTCTTGACTTTAAAAAACCCGTGCCCCTCTCTCCCCTTATTTCCATACCCTAACCAACTACTAGCTTCCATGGACGAGGATGCTGGTAAGAAGCAAATTGAACAGCTACTCACTTTCTACCTTTGCCATTGACAAATGTTTGACTGCTTACGAGAACTCTGTCTTTTTCGTTAACTGTTGTCATTGTCTTTCATACGGTGTCTACACGTTTTATTCTTTTGCTATACCAGAAATCTGTCGGGTCTGTCGCTGCGGCGCCACGCCTGAGCAACCTTTGTTCCACCCATGCAAATGCTCTGGCAGTATTCGCCATGTACATCAGGATTGGTAATTGTAAACAGCTCATTTTTTTCTTTTCAAGGTCTTTTGGGCGATGGGTCCCGCGGGTATTCAGTTGTAACCCCACACATACGTTACTGACTGACTGAGTTTATGTGTATCTTATGCAGCTTAACAGAATGGTTATCGCACAGCCGAAAGAAGTAATGAGCAAAAAAAGAGAAATGCTTCTCAAAAGAGGGAGAAGGTGAAGAAAGAAAAAAATAAGGGAAAAAAACTGAAAGAGATTGCCATGTAGGTATTGCGAGCTTTGCGAACACCCATTTTCTTTCACTCCAGGTATGTGTTAAGCCGTTAAATAATATATGCGAGCTTCTTTTTCTATACTGTTCGTTACTGTTGCCTCGATCTTTAAAAGTATATAAAATACGAAGCTAATGTACTTCGGATCAACAATCTTAGTATATCGATCCGATATGCCAGACACGTTACCGGCTACGTTGTTCGTCAAGCAGTTCTACATAAAGCTAGTGTTCCTTGCCTGTACAGCAGCTCGAGCCGCCATCGTTTCCTCAGTCTGGCTTCTTGTATTGCCATATTTAACAGTATGGACCTGGCGATTCTATCTGTGGAGTGGAGAAAATCTGGCACATCGATTAAGTCGTTTTCAGAGTATCAGCATCATTAATGCTACTAACACCGCCACAACTACAATCACGGCAACGGCAACAGCAACAGCAAAAGCAGCATTCTCATCCTCATCAACAACATCATCAACAGTAGCATCATTAATATCATCATCAGCATCATCATCATCATCGCCATCTTCTTCATCCTTGTCACCGATCACTTCCGACGCATCATCAGCAACAATCACAGCAGCAGCACAAGACTTATTCCACGACGCACATCAATCTATCACCACCGTGTTTCCTCACTCTGCAAATATCGAAAAGTTGCTAGAAAGCTTCAACTCAAAGTAAGTCTCTGTAGGAGAGGAGGACATGTTGGATGAATTAGAAGGTGGCGCGTAGGCTGATAGATCAACTCATGACTTTTATAAAAATATAAATAGAGCATTTCTGGCAGACTGTTTCGAAGGTCAAGTTATTACCTGCATCGTCGTCATTGCGTTTGTTGCCGCATTCCTTCTACGCGAGTGGATTATACAAAATATACCAGCAGAGCTTGAGGACGACGAAGACGAAGACGAGCGAGTTGAAACCATGGACGAAACAATTCAACTTGACGAATTAGATGAACAGCAATATCATCAGCTACAACAACAACAACAACAACAACAACAACAACAACACGATGCACCTACCGATGAAGCGTTGGATCGACGAAGAGAAGCCATCTATGAGCTACAGCAAAACGAGCTATACCAACAAAATGACCATCGTGATGATGATAATCTCGATCAACAACAACAAAATGGCAATAGTGGAGTGGACGAAGTCATGGATGTAGATGATCCATACCCTAAACCATCATCATCGGCATCCTCCTCCTCTGATACACGCCGCTCAATGGAACCAGGTTATTCCCACTCCTCGGAAGGTGAAACGAGCGATACCGAAGAAGCTGCTGCCACCCCAAATGTCGCACGTGGAGAACCCCCTAACGCTCCGATCATGCGACATGTCGATCACCATTTTGACATACGTGCCGCCGGTCATCGACGTGCTTTGTTGTTTGAGGAACAAGTGAACGATAATGATATGCTGTTACCTGCTCCAGCTGATGATGACCATCATCATCGTCATCACCATCACAATGAACCACCACCACCACAGCAGCAGCAACCAAACAACAATGTCATAAACAACAATAATGATCCACCAGCAGCTGAGAACGACGACAACGATGTAGATGAAGATAACTTTGGTGATGACATTGATGGAATTTTGGAGGCGATAGGCATGCATGGCAATTATGTGTCGCTGGCTCAAAATTCGGCACTAATGTCACTATTAATCAGCCTATGTCTCGGTGCTGCAGTATGGATACCTTATGTTGTTGGCATTATATTTATCATGGTAAAGTACTCTATCATCCCTCTCCTCTACACACTCGTTTATCTGTGTGCGTGCGTGTAATAAAATCACAAACGGAAGAGGGACACGGCGGATAAATGAACCATTGCTGGCTGACTGACTGGTTGGTATTAATCAGGCAACACCATTCGAAGCCGCCAACAGTTTGCTTTGGCTCGTGCGCAAAGTCACGGATCCTCTCCTGGACACCGTCTTTACGATATGCACGAGTTATTTGTGGCCATGCGTATCGAGCTTTATTCAAAGTCAAGAACGTTCATTTAACAGACTTGGCCAGCATGAGGCTACGGCTTACATTTACGAAGCAATCGCCAATGGTGTGACAAAGGCTCAACGCCTGATCCAACAAGTATACCCCTTTGATAGCACTGTCGTCACAACCACAGCAGCCACCAGCTCATCGACAATCGCAACCGGGAGCAATGCTCTTAGTGATGGTGGAATTCAAATAGCATTGTCCAAATTGTTCTCAGCAACAGCAGCAAAGATACCAACCAACTGGAGCGATACCCAAATAGCGATGAATCAACTGATTGATCAACATATCAAGCCAGCAGCTCACGATGCCCTCATACGATACCACGGTTTTGCTACTGGCCACTCCGCGTTCGATCGCTTCGTTTGTATTATTATAGGCTATGCAGTGATCATCACCGGCAGCTCGTGGTACCTGTCTCGAGCCCATGTAGCCTATGCAACCTTTGGTCGATCTGCACGCCAAGTAGTCCAACAACAAGGCATCATCCTTAAGGTTGCCATGTTCATCGCCATCGAGCTACTATTATTCCCCATTGTGTGTGGCATTCTTATGGATGTGTCCTCGCTTTCGCTCTTCCGAGACGCCACTGTTGACAGCAGACTCGCCTATCTTCAATCCCACCCACTTGCTTCTGTCTTTCTACATTGGTTCCTGGGCACATCGTTCATGTTTTTCTTTGCTATCCTCGTTACAGTGTGTCGTGAAATTGTTCGACCGGGTGTCCTTTGGTTTATTCGCGATCCGAACGATCCCCAGTTTCATCCTATCAAGGAGATCGTTGAACGGCCGGTATTGACCCAGCTGCAAAAGATTGGCGCCAGTGGAATCACATATGCATGTGTTATCGTTGCTGGTGTGGGTGGATTCGTTTGGTGTCTTGGTTACGCAGGCAAAGGTATTTTACCCTTGCGTTGGAACATGCTGTAAGTAATTATGGTTACTGCTACTGCTATTAATCGCAGAAAAATCAGGCTTTTTTCCTTCAAGCGGCAACGTGTATAATAGTTTGGATTGAAAGATTAAATCAATTACGGCATTTTTAGTCAACCACTCTCAACCTTACCGATCGACTTTCTGGCAATCCACATTCTAATCCCGGCCTTAGTGAAATACTTTGAGCCAAAGCGAGCCTTGAAAACTCTAGCTGTCCAATGGATGCGGTTCCTTACTCGTACACTACGACTGACATCCTTCTTGTTCGGAGAACGACACGCGTCCGAAGAAGGTGTCTGGCACTACAAGACATGGGCTGCATGGCTGCATCCACCAGCCAACCTGAACCCACTTGTCGGTGAGTACAGCGAAGCCGCTTTCATACGTGACGGACAAATTGTCCTGGCGCCGAAACATGACGCAGTTCCTTTTGATCCAACACGTCGGATGCTGGTCCCCGTCCATCCCGAAACTTTACATATTCTCGATGCGACCGAGCGACGATTAGGCCACCCCGCTGCTGCAGGCGGACCGAATCTATTACCGATAAACACTTGCATCGTTTACGTTCCTCCTCGGTTCAAGCAACGCATGATCTTGTTTCTTTTGGCCATGTGGCTTTCTTGTAGCGTGTTCATCTGTACACTTACTGTGCTCCCAATTGCGCTTGGACGTATTGTGTTTGAGCGATGGCTGGAAGCGCCTGGCGAAGTACATGATTTATACGCCTATTCCGTTGGTGCGACATTGATGCTTCTCGGGATCGTGTCGATATGCAAATTGGCAGATGCAGTACTGGATTTGACTCGCCAAGCTTCAAGTAGCTTGCTACTCGGACGGATCTACTATTATGTTTCAGGCTCATTGCGTTGGGTAGGTTTTCCTTCGTTATTAATACTTGAGTGGAGTGTGTATAGAAATATGCATTTATCAATATCTTTCTATCATAGATGGGCAAGGTCACCTACCTAGGTGTGGCTCTTGGAATCATAGTACCTTTGATGCTGGGAGCGGTTGTAGAGCTCTACTTTATCATGCCTTTGCAAAACTACGGAGCTCAAGCACCGACGGTAGAAGTTGTTGCCCTGTGGACAAGGGGTATTGCATGTATGAGTACAATGCATGGAGTGATACATTTGGGTCCAGAGAACCCATGGCGCGATCATGTGAATATGGTAAGCTTTTCTACTTGTTTATAAAGATGCTAGTGGTATAACATGGTAAGACTTTTTTGGTACTCATTTTAATTCAATAGATTTTCCAGCCCGACGTTCGAGCGATTAATATACGAGAAATAACAACGAAATTCATCACACCTATCATTGCAGCGACACTCCTCATGACGGTCCTTCCCTTTTCAATGGCCCTGGCAAACATCAAACTTTTAGGTAATATACTATCTTGGACGTTGTTAGAGATAGAAGGAACTTCTAACAATACCGTTGGCTAACATGATTCTTTGTTATAGGCGAAGAAGATCTAGGACGACAAATCAGAATGATTCAAATCATGTATCCTGCCGCACTAGCTGGTGCAGGCGTGTATTGCTTGTGTCGAGTAGGAGCAAAGTTTGGGCAGACGTGGGTACAAACAGTGCGTGAGGATAATTATCTGGTTGGTCGAACACTGCACAACTTTGATAATTAAGAGAGAACATCGTAGCTCTTAAGCTAGTAGTAGTAGCATGTTATATATAGTAGTCTTCCTTCTCTTCCCACATTTTTTTTCTTCATAACGAGTGTAATTTCATCTTTTGCTTCCTCTTATTTCTTTCCTCATTTGTATCTACCAGATCATCCTCTCCGTTTCTTTTTCTCTTTGACTTCTAGCATATACAGTTTCAACTTTCAAACGCAAATGCTGTAAATCAAAAACATAAGACCTTATTTCCTTCCGGCTGATTACCAATCATAAAATGAAGTAAAAAAAAATATGGAAGAGAGACATACCCTTATCCACATCAACCTTAAGAAAATGGCAATCCATTGGTATTGTCGTTGTTACTAATACAGGCTGTTGTCCTGGTCACCAAAATTCTGTGTGGGTGTTCCTAAAAATAGATATGATGGCTTCATCCCAGGCATGGCTTATTTTCGCGGGAATAAATGCGACCCGTATCAGTTTGATTCAACAATCTGATGAGCTGTGCCACACTATATAATTGGTAAAAGCTAATGGGAAAGAGAGAACAACGGTGTTTTCTTAACGAAAGTGACCACAACAGCCAGAGGATGCAAAAACTAGATGGAACGATGACGATGGCCGGAGTCTATTTTTTTTTAGCAAAGGATGATAACCGGTTTGCCTCAATACTGGCACAGCAGATAGCGCGATACAATTGAATGTAGGTTGTACATTAATAAAAAGGACGTTCGCACAAGGAAAAAATCAATTAGTGCTAGTACATGGAATAAAATACTTGACCTGCAAAAGAAACACATCGAACCTTTTTGTTCTCTCTTCTTCACCCCACAGATGGTAAAGATGGGCGGAGAGGAACCTAGAACTAGGGGCCCGGGTACGCACATCCTAGCGCGTTGTTACTTTTTTTTTACTTCTACCATTTTTTTTACTTTTCAATTGATACGCGCTTCGGACTTTTGACCCGCGCGTAACGCGCCCTGAATTTTTTTTACTTTTTCGATTACGCCACATTCACAAGAGCGCGCAAACCGAATCGAATACACGCATACGCGTCGCGCAATTTAACTCGCATTATCCGCGACTTTTTTAAAGTTATGAAAAATTCACGATATTTGATATTCTGCGAAGGCTACTATTGGAACATCTACTTTGACCATTAATTAACACATGTAATTGTTCTCATCATGATTCCTCAACGGCCATTGGTTTTTTTTTGTAATGTATTTGATCCTTGACATTTTTTTGAACAAGAAAAACGCAAAAGCCAGTCGTGCAAATCTCGAAAAATAATATATATGACGGCGAGAAAGTGAAAAACTATCTTATTGTGAGAAAGCCTTCTCTTCAATTGGTCAGTGCGTTTATAAGCGCCTTCGTTACTGGCTTTGCTGTTTATTGCCTAGCAACGGAAAAGTATCGTTGCCAAGGTTTCCGTGGTGTAACCATTTGCATAGCAACGAAATAAGACTCCTCCCTTGTAGGCATGGTCACCATCGTTAAGCTAAAATTGACATCGGGTTCTTTAAGCTATCGTTGTCCTGTGCTCGAAGAAGAGGTTAAATAGGCACCAGCTATCTATTCGTTTGCTGTTTCAATTGCGTTGAGTTTGGACCTTTTTTCTGCTGCCAGCAACTTTCAATTAGATGGCGGAAAGGTTGGTTAGTTCAAAGAGGAAAAAAGGGTAGCATCATGGATCTGCAAGAGGTCAGGAAGGAAAAAGAGGTACAAGCGGGAGAGAGAGAGAGAGAGAGCATCTTTATATGTGTATATTTGCAGGCATTTATCTGTTTTAGGGGTGCAGACATGTGGATTTGATTGCAATAAACGCGATGCTTATACAACTGATGCATTAATACAGAACTAATAGTGCGGGTACAAAGAAATCTGCACTATCTTAGTTTGCGTATCTATTGTATATATCTATCGATCCAAATAACGTCAGTGCTCATGCATCAATAGATTGTATATCTGTGTATAGTTGGACGTAATAAATGATCATCATGTCTACTAAGCAATGTCGATAGCGTGTAAAAACTAAGCCAAATGCTATTCAGACATAGTAGGTTTATTCTTTTTTGCTTCGCGTATTTTGCAGCGGTAGATACCATTGCATCCAGAGACTGTGCGGATACATCAGTCTAATGCCTTCATTTGTGTATGTCGCGGCAGAAAGATGCTCTTTACGCGAGTTAATGGGATGACGTATTAATCAACATAGTGGGTGACCATAGAAGGATATAACTCGTGATCAACATGGGACCATTTGTGTGTACGTGCCCGTTGCAAGAAGATGGAAAATGATCAATCAAGTGCCATTATAATATTATTACGGCGGCAGACACCATTATTAAATGATTTATTAAATAAGCGAAAAAGCATCATTGGCAGTGGGAGCGTGTTTATGCTTGAGTCCTTGAGTGTATAGGACTGAGAGAGAGAGTGAGGGGGAAGCGGAGACACTACAGAAACGCGCACTAAAACATGAGACGGGATTTTAAACACGCGCCCCTTTTCTTTTCCGCAACGCGTGTTGATTTTGAACCTTTTTTTTTATTGCATCCGCGCGTGGAAAAACCTGACCTTTTATTCTTTTGTTCCTTTTTCAGCTTAAGTTCCCTTTTCCCACTCTTCAATCCACCCAGCGACTCAACAACGACTTAACTAAAATGCAAGTCGCACCACCGTCGATATTGCATCCAGCAGATGCTCCAGTAACCCCTCCGTCGTCCCAGGAAAAATCATTTGACGATATACCATCATCCCCTACCGACGTGTCTCGAGTAAGCTTTTTTTTATCCGTTGTTCTGAAACATGGCCATCCAGAAAAAAACATCATGTTGGAGTCATGAGCTTGCAATAGTGCATATAAGCTAAGAAGAAGCGAAAACTAACCTTATTATTTACGCGTCGTGCTTATCGACAACATCAATAACCGTTACAGCACTTGGCGTCATTAAAAACAAGGCTCGACTTTGCATGCTTCAAACTGCACCATGGATGGGAGAGCAGCACACTATTTGACGTCGAAATGATGTGGAAGAAGAAGCAACGTCAAATGTACAGCGAGATCCCCAGGCCTCGCGTCACGCAACAGGATATCCTCGACAAACGCGCACAAGTGCCTTCCGCGAGGACCAGCAAAGCGAAACGCGCGCGTTTGACGCGTACCCTATCCGCCCCATCACCTCCACCTGCGCATCACACCTACAAGAAGCGAAAGAGCCAGCAGTTGCCTCGACGACGCGAGCTTATTTCGCAGCCAATGGAGATACGACCGCGTCAAATACAGCCCCGACCTCCACGGGATCCCTACCGCTTCTACCACCCTGGTGACAAGGAGCAAAAACGTTTAGAACGAGCTACGAGAGTGGAGCAGCAGCAACAACCTTATTATGATCACGATCATACACAGAAAGAGCAGCAACCATCGCTTGAAGAGAGATTGGAACGGGAACAGAGCGAGGAACAAGAAGAGGAGGATGAAACACAAGATATGGAAAGCACTACAACGGCGGAAGAAGAACGAATGTGCCCTCAGCATGAGCAAGAGGAACATGAACAACAAGAGCAACAGCAACCAAAGAGCTCGCTGGACTTCTTGTCGTATGCGATTGCAATGACAGAGGGCGATCAAGATACAGGTGGGTTAAGTGCGGTTGGTTCTTCGTCGTCGCAGCCTCAGCCTGACCTCAGCAACATTGAACCCAATGAGTTTGACGACGAGCGGGACGGTGGCAACAGTAGTCAAACACGGACCACACTACTTCGAAGACCCGATTGGGATGGTCGTACGCAGAAGAAACCGGCCTCAGCATTTCACAGTGTTACCAATGATGATCGATTTTCTGGAGGCGAAACCGAAAGTGATGAACCCAGCCCGCCCAGCTCTCCGGTTGCTGCTGCTGCCCATGCCATCATGATGTTTGTGAATGATCATTACTCCAGAAGCAGCAAAGACCGCGTGTACCATAACAACAACAACAGTCATACCGATCATCATTGAATGTAACCCAGCACCCCCCCCCTTCTCCTCCTTACTTCTACATATACACTCTCTATCAAACAACACCACATTGTCATTATTCTCAATTGTCACCTTCTTTCACTAAACTACAAGTACATCATCACACTATTCACGCACACACGCTCTGTTTACTTACCTAACTTTTTCTTTTCTTTTGTTTTCTGTTCTCTTTCTTTTTCAAGTAATACCTTTTTTACTTACACACGTCTTGTACATATTCCACGAATAAATTACTTGATCTTCTCGTTCAGACATACGCTTGAGATTGCATGAACCTTAAAAAAGCCAGTTATAACCAGCGTCTGTGCATACGGCATATGTGTGTGTGTGTAACGGCACTAGATCATGTTTGATACACGTTTCAAGTTAATATTCCATCAAAGCTCGAGATAGTAACTAATTTTGTAACCACGTAGTATTCAATATAACTACAGTCATAGATCATTCATCACCCAGTTCATTACCCTTGTATGTGATTTCTGCTTTGAAGCACTCATGCACATAGCTTATGAAATACTCTCACCAACATATTCTCTGCATATTCGAGAGCAAAACAGAATCCTGCAGCAACGTCATAAATGACTCTATATATCACGTAGTAATTTCCAGCCGCGCGAGTATTTTTTGCTATGTACAGATTCTGCTTGTATTACACAAGATACCCTTTCTAAATCATAGCAAGCGTGTTCTAAGCGCATGCATCAAGTCGCATGATTTGAACTGTATCTGCTGCAACGTATAAATTTGCCATGAGCCCGTAAATAACATCACCATCTGCTTCTACTTGCGAGCACTAAAACCACCTTAACGAACACTAGCCATAATTGAATAATGTTCTTAAGTTTCACCGACTTTCCTTTGCAACGTGTGTCCGAACCGACCCTGGCACGACAGGTTCCGACACATTTAGACCTGACCAGTTTGTACACGGCTTAAAATCCCGTGCCATTTTCTATAATTGCCAGAAGAACATTTTTGAATGTTTGCTGTTCACAAGGTGGGTAAGTTTCTTGAGCATCTTTTATGTCATCACCCTTTTCTTTTCTCTGGTGAGAGGAATGCCAAACGCTGTTGTCTAGTCTGATTTGTGGCTCTTCCTATCTAAAAGTCACCGAAATTATCAATTGTACTGTATCTTCTTTACCCTTGAATCGTATGGTTTCCGATGGCTACTTTGGCTGCAGTTTGAGATGGAGCATATTGATGTATGTGTCCTGTAGCTTTTCGTAAAGAAGCTCATTATTATTCAAAAAGACTTGAATTCGTAATATAAATGGTCTAGTAATGGCTACTAATTAGGCGTACTCTCGCTCTACTATCTCAGGGGTTGGCATCATACATCGGTTGCTGGCAATGACGATTGATAGCTCTCCTATAACTACTCTACTTAAAAGTCGAGCTTACAAGCAAAGCAGTGTTAGAAACAAAATAGTCAGTAAGTCACTATAGTTACTCCAGTTCAACCGATATAGCATTGCGATAGTGTTTATAGGTGACATTTATAACCTGTGTCGTAAATGTCCAAACCTTCCGGTATCTTAGCACAATCTCTGCAAGTGTCAGAACAACATATCTTGGAGTTCCTTTCTTTAGGATTTGATTTCTAATCGAGGCATCACCGTGACAGGAAGTAATATTCTCTTCCTCTAATGACCAGTGACCTTTACTCTATGCTATAACGATCAATGAGTAACTGTTATAACGCTGTTGAGCTTCTTGTTATCTTTGGGACATAGCAAATGTGCTCAAAGCCTACGATTACAAACAGATAAACCGTGAATAATCTAAGCTGTTGTTATACGGTACACGAGCATGATAACTATCACTCGATTCATTATAAAACAACTTGAAGGTTAGTTTGAGAATATAATACCAGAGGAACTATGAATGTCACTATGAGAAGGACCATCAGATCGGATAAGTCGTATCATAGTATACACTTCCCCAACCTTGGTTTAAATTTAGTCCCTTTTCATTTTCAGCTACATCATACACTTGGCGTAATATTAGACCGGCAACGGTCGGGTGGTAAAGAGGCCGATGTGCCCTTTCTTGTTAAAGAAATAAATGCAGCAACAAAACTTACTAAAAAGCCAAGCGTTGCAAACGTGTTGCTGAGAAACATAGAGCGTCTACTTCCTGTAATAGCTAGAAACTATCAAGTGAGTTTGATAACCAGGTAATGGACTTTATTTTTTTAATAATCATCATTAAATAGTAATAATAAGTCGTAGCAACATGATGACAATTGCTATGGTGTGCTAGTGTTTATATGTAATGGCGGTGAAGAAATGGTTCGGACGCTTTTGTGATGGGTCGTACAGTGAAGAGAATGCTGCCCAAGGTCCGCCACCACCGGGACGCAAGCAGAAATGCAGTTTATTGTCGTCGCGCCATGCTCTTTTTTCCCACTTTAGATCTCAAAAGCGTGCAAAACTCCGAGTTTTCTTTTTGTAAGGTGAGATGCGTGCATGCTTTTTATTCCGCCATCTGGTCTAATCAAGCTTTCAAACAATAAAGCAGCACTAAATGGCTATTGTATGATGGGTGCACAGACTACATAAAGTACGGGTCCAACCTGGCCCTTTGCTGGAATAGTTTCAATTTTTATGCAGGGCCACATATAATTTTAGCACCAGTGAAAAGTTTAACTGTATTAAAGTAGCCGCTACTATTACTACATTTAAAATGACATAAGGGAGAGATAGGTCATTATGTAAAAGGAGGAGGGTGAAAAGGGAGAGAAATCGACCAGGCTGTCTGCCAACTACATCATCTACTGCTATTATTATCATATACCGATTACACTGCATATCGTGTTGCACACACACAAAATCGCTGTTTGGTGTTCGCTCTTTTCTACGCAAAAGGCATATTTGCCCTCTTCTTTTTTTACATTGCTTAACCGTCAAGAAGTTAAACAGAGACAGGTGCTCTTATGTATGCCACGTTACCAAGTGGAGCTTAATCCGGGCAGTGGGGAGCAGCTGTTGGATGGGAAATTCCGGTGTTCTTGCCTGCTGCGTGTCATTAATTTAAGAGCAGCAAAAGGAAGGAGATGAGAGAGAGAGAGAGACAGCTCTGTGCACACATGCAAGTGTCTTGAGCGGGAACGCAAGATGGAGCCGAGAAAGAGAAGAAAGGGCAGGCAAATGTCGTACAAGCTAAATTGCGGTCCAAGAAAAAGAACGAGCAATTCCAGGTGGAGGTATAAAAGGCTCAAGCTAAACTTCTTTGAACACACATCTTTCTTCTCTACTAACTTCTTTTCGTATATCTTTCCTTTGTGATTTAAAGAGCTTTGGTTCTCTTTAACCCTCACCCCCCATATCAATCCTTTATACAACCCCCTTCCTTTCTTTTTATCTTATAAAAAATGACAAACCAACTTGTTATCTTCATGGCGACGTTGTTGCTCGTTGCAGCCACGCTGGTTACCGCCATGCCCATTCCTGAATCCTTTGTTAAGCGAAACGTAGTCGCCGAGAAACGCTACGATCACGAGGCCTGGCAACGTAAGGCTATTGCTTCCCAACAGGCCGTCGCTGACCAGATGGCTGCCGAAAACGAAGAGTGGCAGCAGGAGGCTCTTGCTTCGCAATCCGCTGTCGCTGCTGCTCAGGCATCGGCCTTCTATGCTGAGGCTGCTGCTGCTGGCCATCCCGCTCATGGTCAGGATCATTCCAGCCACAACACCAAGGAAGCTCACCAAAAGCCATCTGCCACCACCACGACGACCGAGGCTCCCAAAGCCACCACGACTCCTGCCAAGAAGCAAACAACGACGACTGAAGAGCCCGAACCTACTACCACCACCGTTCGTAAGGAGAAACCAACGACTACCACTACTACCACTACTAAAACGACCACTACAACCACTACCACTAAGAAGCCTACCACCACTACCACCACCGTGAAGCCTACTACCACTACCACCACCACCACCACCACCCAGAAGCCTACCACGACAACCACGACCGAAAAGGCAGAGGAAACTGGCGGCAGCAGTGGCGGCGGCAGCAGCAGTGGCTCCCACTCTGGTGAAGGTACCTTCTACAACACTGGCCTTGGTTCCTGCGGCATTACCAACACCGACAGCGACCTGATTGCTGCCATGAACCACATTGACATGGCCAACGAAGGTAACCCCAACGAAAACCCCAACTGTGGTCGCAAGATCAAGGTGAACGGTCCCAACGGCAGCGTCACTGTTGAAATCACGGACACTTGCCCGACCTGTGCCCAGGGTGATGTTGGTAAGTACTAGTAGTCCTCCCCCTTTTTCTTTTCAGGAACGGTGATACACAAAAGAAATTTATTAAACACACGCACCATCCCAATTATAGATTTGAGTCCAGCTGCCTTTGGCGCGATTGCAGAGTTCGATGACGGCCGTGTGGAGATCTCTTGGGACTGGATTAGCTAAATAACATTAGAGTAAAAAAATACAAAAGCAGCAGCAGCAGCAACAGCATATAAAATGTAGCTTATATTTCTTTTTTGTCTTAGTGTGATTCCGAGTTTTCCATCTGCAAAACACACCTTCACCAGCAACAACTCTATTATTGTATTTTTATTCACTCTCTCACTCTCTCCCCCTTTCCAATTTACTTTATAAATTAAATATACAAAGGATCACGACACGCTGATCTCTCTCTGTGTTGTGCATGGCAACAATGTGCAGATAGGATGGTCTTCTTCTTGCTCCAACATGCATGTGCAACAGAAGACACTCGTATTCAGGTAGTGATAAGTCTGGAACCCAAAAGCCCAGTAGATCTTAACAATAGGAGTAACAACAGCAACAATAATAATAATAAATGAAAGAATAATTATGTTTTTTTAATCATACAATGGAAATTAAAGTCGCTCGGCTAGCGACTGTTCGATACTCTTGTTGATAAAATCACGTTTGTAGTTCATATCCATGCCAAACGTATCTGAAAGCGTGTCACGGACTTGCTTCTTGGTCAGAAGCATCAGATCGTTTGTGTCCAATATCCGCTTGATTTCTTCCACAATCTCGGATTCGCTAGGTATTATACTGCTACTTCTATTATTGTTGCTGCCATTATTGCTTCGTCGTTGTCGAGGGGTGTACGAAATGGCAGGAGGTGAGGGCGTTGCCTGTGTGTAACGACACGATGAGGAAGAAACGACACTGCCAGGACCGTCTGTGGTGCTACCGCGACAATACGAGGACATGTCATCCTTCTCCCAATGCTGTTCTTCGCATTCATATTCAGACCATCGCTTGGTCGGGACCGTCGATGGATCAAATGCGCCTTCCTCTGGACCCACGGCTTTCTTTTGCCCTCGT
Organism: Zychaea mexicana; assembly: GCF_025766255.1. NCBI lineage: Eukaryota > Fungi > Mucoromycota > Mucoromycetes > Mucorales > Lichtheimiaceae > Zychaea > Zychaea mexicana. The sequence continues at coordinate 602,830 of NW_026516666.1, read as the reverse complement.
TCGCCCAGAACAATACGTGTGTTACCCCAGGAAAAGTCGTCAAAATGCCAAAACGCGTATAGAGGTACCAAAAAGGAAAAGACAGGTATCGCAAGAATATACACGATCATCCAGCCAATATGTTCCCACTAGTCAGATTATGGAATTATTAGCACACAATTTCTTTTTTTTCTTTCTCTTTTTTCTAAAAACTAATTTTTTTTCTTACCTTGCGTCGTAAGATAAATATAATGGCTTGTAACCCGTACACGCCTGCAAGTGTGATGATCGAAATAAGTGGTACTTGACTTGTGCTCGTGCTCAATTGGTAGATCAGGTAGCCGAGGTAACACACGACAGCTGGCATCACCAACGTGCTGAGCAAATCGAGCATCACAACGAACCGCATGGAGAAACAGCAAAAGCCACACAGTTGTGGGAGAAACATGAGCTCGCCCAGGTTGTGTACGGTTGAATTAATCCAGCGACGGCGCTGGGATAGTAACACTGGCCACTCGTCCGGAGCGTTGGTCATACATGCTGCGTCCGCCGTGAACTTCGTCTTATAATTGGGGAAATGCTTCAAAATCAATGTCGTCAGGTAGCGATCCTCGCCCAGGTGGAGCAAATTCTTTTTGTGCAGCGTGTCAACGTAAATCTCGGCATAGTCGTTGATGACTGCATGTGACACGAGCAATGGCTTGTTGCTGGTGGATCGAATGCGATACATACAGAAACAGCCGGGCAAGCATGTAACAGAGCCGAACAGTGACTCAAATGCCTTGGACAAATAATGCGAGATGTAGTACTCGTACACCTGGATCATGGTCACCCATGTATCCTTTTCGTTGGACAACATGGTCTCGCCACATAGCCCAACAATCTTTGGGTCACGGACAAAATGGCCCACCATCCGACTTAGTGCGTTTGGCATGACTTCGGTATCCGCGTCAATCATCAGGACGAACTCGTAAAAGCTTGGATGGACACCAATGACATTTTTGAGTTCATGATAAATGCCCAGTTCCAAGGGTGTCATGGGCGAATCGTGATGCACCTTGTTCAAGAACCGCATCAAAACCATCTGCGAGTCTCGCTTGCCACGGTTGCCGGACTTGTGTCGCTCGTTGGGAGTGCCGACTTTGACAACCACGATATAAGGCACGACATGCCCTGCGTACTCGTACAATCCAGAATAGATCTTGGCCATATTATGCTGCTGCTGGCCTTGGCCCAACGACAAGAACGACACGGGCTCAGGATCATAACTGTGGTCGACACCAAGGAGATCCAAAACAATGCGGGGCGTTGACCGGTCGTTACCGCTACCGACAATCATACCATCGGCAATCAGGAACAAAAGCTTACGTTTGTCGTCGTACTTGAGTGCAGCTACTGAATCAATCGTCTTGCGTAGCGACTCTTCGCCCTCTGTATAGCAGGGCACTTGGCACACAATGAACTTGTCGTATTCGTCGTTATCATACTTGTTGCTTTGCGTCAAACAGAGTGCTGCCAAAAACTTGAACAGAATGACGCTGCATAAAAAGACAGTAATCAACAGCAGCAAGTACTCAGAAAACAGACATTTCGGCGAGTTTCTCGTGTCGACCTTGCCCACCAAAAACAGGTTTCTCATACACGTCAGTTGACGATCCCGTTTGTCCTTGTCGAGTGGCAGTGCATCAAAGTGAGCAGAAATATCGGTGCCCGCCAGTTGTCGAAATAGCTCCGTAATTGAATTGTCAATAAAGTCGGCACCGATACTGTTGCTCGCCGCCGTTGTGTCCGCGGATTGTTGATCTGGCCCTCGAATACCGCGACCGCCCATCATGTACGAGGTCATATCATAAACGTTGTTGTGCAAGATAGCCCATCGACGCTCTGTGCTAATACCACCAACTTGGACTGGTGACGATGCTTGATTCTTGATATCCTCGGTATCATATCCCATGAAACCAAGACGGTAGTTCTTGCGCATGTACACCATTTGCTCAAAGTACCAGTCGGGCCGATAGTCATCGCGAAAATATCGAAAGTCGTGGTAAGCAGCGTTTGAATCGGTGATATTGATCCGTGTTTCAAGCGTCACTTCTTTGGGTACAGGCGCATTGTTGCCATCACACAGTGCTGAGACTTGTACTGGGAACAGATCACTGACGTCTTGGCCGGCGTACTGGGTCAATGCATTCACAGGAATTACCTCGCTCGCCCAATGACGTGGGGCAAAAGACGTTAGATCAAACACCTCGCCGCGGATGGCTACGTATGCATTATCTTTGCCGCTATGCGCCTGTAATTCCGACTGCGTGTACAGATCTTGATGTTGACAAAGCAGCTGACCGAAAAAGCAAATAAACCAAATCATGGCACCGCATAGAATAAAAATCAATGTACATAGCGCCACTTTTTCACGCCAAGCCATGCGGATATCCGACCGTCGCATACCACCCAAGGAGCTCAACAAGATGCCTGGTATCCACCACGTCGATAGCCATGTCAAAAACACCCAGATGCCACGCGCCTTGGATGTCTTGCGTCGATTATCTTTCTTGTTGATATCCTTTTTATTGTTACTGATGGATTTGTCGCTGGGTGTCTTGGTCAATGTGGTAGTCGTTGTGTCATCGCACGCTTGTGATCCGCTGCAAACAGAACCTGTGTCGGTATAGCAGTTTGTGTAGCAGTTATCGTCCGAGTACATGGATCCTCCATCCATCATGGATGATGGACCTTTCATGGCGCATGAGCCAGCATCGCCTGTATCAAGCATTGCTGCAGAACCTGACATTGCTTCGTCCCCAGTATCTTCATCTATACACCGTTACGGTCGTATTAGCTATATACATGA